>NC_089510.1:44018811-44354595 GCF_036850995.1 Saccopteryx leptura
ATTCAGTATGAGGTCACTTTTCATATCTTCTCTAAAACTTTATATTTCTAAAAGAATAAATTAGAGTGCCACTGGACATATGGAAGAACGCTAAAAAACAAATTCTCACAAATAGTAGGAAATTTCAATTAGGATAACCAAAAAAATCAATAATAAAAAAACTATGTGAAAAAACAAACAAACAACAAAAAACTATGTGAATAGTAAAAGTTAATTATTTTATGATGAAAATATTTCGGTGTAGTTATAGCTGAGTATACACTGATTTTTTTCCCCAGGCTGTAAACACTAGTTCTTTCTACCAGTCACTAAACAAAAGCTAAACAATATGCACTCAATGCCACAAAAAGAAAACATAAAAATATATATTCCCATCTCTATTAATTGACCAGAAAGTACTTTCTGACCATGAACTGAGACTGACCATAATAGGGAACTTGTCATTAAGTGTTCAGTTCACACACATACACTCCAAACTGGTCCAACAACTTCTATTATGCCAGTTACTAGCATTGCCAGCCCCTTTGCCCTTCACTGCCTGGAGAATGTCCATCAGAAACAGGGAAGCGGAGCAAGCTGCCACAATGCACCATTGATGTTTGAGCAAGGCTGCCCAAGCAGCTGCAACAACAGGGCAACTCTTCAAAGTGTCAGCATTGAAATTTAGAATTCTCCCTCCCATACAACTATCAATGAAAACCTTTATAAGCTACAATCAATTACAAAATAAATCTTTGAGAGAAATCATGTTCTTTCTTCATTTCTTCTCTCAACACCAAATGTCCTTGGTTTAAAAAAAAAATTCAAGGAGAAATTCCCTCCTTTTCTACATTGATTGGTCTCTGTCTCTGGCCTTCTTATGTTCTAAAAATTCTTTCAAGGAGGTTTAAGGATGTCTGCTAAACACTTTTGTTTACAAGACATGTTCTGGGGGTTTTGTTCATTTGTTGTTAAATTTTTGTTGTTGGAGGTTTTTTATTTTAAAACTTCAAAAACACTTGATACTTTGAGCACACACACTGGATTTTTTTGACAAAGAATGTTTTTGATTATTGAAAGATAATCTAAATTCTAAACTGCATGCATTGAATCACATAACCTTCTTACTTTTGAAACCACAACAAAAGTGGTTTTACATTAGCTATAGATGAGTAGTTAATGAGTCAGTGAACAGTTAAAAGCATTCCATGAGAATGCATAAACTAGCCATGTGAACTTTTTGATCTTAAGTATTTAGATATTACTTGGAATGAGGGAAAGCTATTTTTTGTTTAACAAGTAAACTATGTTCAATTTGTCTTATATGACTATACCTACAAAGTGAAATGAAAGTTTACTCATGTGTTTTCTATTTCTCCTTAGCAGTCAGTAGTTAACTTTTTTTTATTTGGAACACATACTTAAAGTCTGAGAATGGTAGCAACAACTTTTAGATTTTTCACTATAGCCTTTACTATGCAAACATGTGTACTGTATAGGGATAAGAAGAAACTCTTCCAAATAACATTTATTCACAAGAGACAGAATGTCCAAATTTCTGCAATACCAGGGTTTAAAGCACTTAATTCCTCCAGATGAGTCAACTATGTACACTTCATCAATACTTAATCTTATATCTGAAAAATCAAATTCCAAAATACTTATTTCCCCATGTATAAGATGCTTCCATGTTTAAGACACACCTTAATTTTGGGGCCCAAAATTTGAAAAAAAATGTATTCAAGTTATTAAACTCAAGTTTTATTCATCATAAAATTCATACAACTCCTCATCGCTATCAAAACCCCATCCATTAGCTTGTCCTCATCTGTGTCTGATTACGAATCACTGTCTTCATATATTGCCTCATCCTCAGTTCCATCTATGGCATTTGAAATGCCACAACCACTGTGTAAGATGCACCCAGTTTTTAGACCCCAAATTTTTTGAAAAAAAGGTGCATCTTATACATGGGAAAATATGGTATATTTCTAATCTATTATAAATTTTAAATTATCATTTCTTATCATTTTCAAAGTAATATGTCTGTATAGTTTACTAGTTAAATAGTATGACAATATTTTTTAAAAAACTAAAGTTTTATAGAAAGCTCCCAAGAGATAGACTTTAGATACTGGTTTTGGGTTTGTTTTTGTTTTTTTTTTAAAGATATCAACTAAAAGACATTCTCCTATCTCACTGAAAGGGACCTATCAGACACCTAATGACAACAGGATCCAACATTTCTGACATTTGCCTTTGTCAATGATCCCATCAAAGTCCTCCAGCATGACAAACTTTGCCTTCAGAGGTAGACTGCTACCCAAAGGCATGGACAAGGCCTGTAAATTGATATTCAATTCAGAAACCAATTGTTTATCTCTACCTGTCTACTAATAATATTAGTCATATAATAGTTATACTTGCTCTTTGGGTTTTTCTATATAATTCAACTGCTTACGATTTCTGCACATGAATGAGATAACTGTTAGTATTCTTCTTGTGGCTTATATATACAATTATATTAGAGGGCAAATACAGAAAAATGAGACAGAAAGCAAAACAAGGATCATGATAGTTCACAGGATAGAAATGCATGATCCAGCCCTGGCCGGTTGGCTCAGCGGTAGAGCGTCGGCCTAGCGTGCGGAGGACCCGGGTTCGATTCCCGGCCAGGGCATACAGGAGAAGCGCCCATTTGCTTCTCCACCCCTCCGCTGCGCTTTCCTCTCTGTCTCTCTCGTCCCCTCCCGCAGCCAAGGCTCCATTGGAGCAAAGATGGCCGGGCGCTGGGGATGGCTCTGTGGCCTCTGCCTCAGGCGCTAGAGTGGCTCTGGTCGCAACATGGCAACGCCCAGGATGGGCAGAGCATCGCCCCCTGGTGGGCAGAGCGTCGCCCCTGGTGGGCGTGCCGGGTGGATCCCGGTCGGGCGCATGCGGGAGTCTGTCTGACTGTCTTTCCCTGTTTCCAGCTTCAGAAAAATGAAAAAATAAATAAATAAATAAATAAATAAATAAATAAAAAAGAAATGCATGATCCAGACTGTTTTTTCACAATGAAGTATATAATACCTGACTTCTTTCTTCCTGCCCTTCATGTTTTGGGAAAATTCAGCCTTAAGTCAAAACCCATGGTTACAGTATGGGACAGGGCTAACAAGACTACTGTGAATATTGAGACTCCTTAGGAATGAGCCTTCCTAGAGCTGTGAGACCACACTGTCCTACCAAAGCTTAGTCATCAATGCATCCTTCAAATTAATTTATGATCAAAGTGGGTATTGTGGACAAAAAAGGTGGTTCTATGAGAAATATCATCACAGTGTGATCTGATTATAAATTCCTAACTGGGCAGATCATGGTGGGTAGTCTGCCCCAGGCATATAAGTTCTTTAGTAAATGGTTTTATCTTTGCCTTAAATAAACTCTGTCCATTGTTGTTGTGCATCTAGGTTAACACATATTTGAAATAAATTGTAACTACCCTCAAGAGAGTACATAATCTTGTTAACTATCCAGTAATCCATTCCCTACCTTGCTCTCACCCACCTTCATGTAAACTTATTTAAGTTACTACCTTAAGTTTAAATGTATAAAAGAAGCTGCAAACCTGTTAGTCTGAAACATTTGAGATCTTGCTCCCTGGGCATGTCCTTACTTTGATCAAATAAACTCTTAACAATTAAAACAAAACAAACAACAACAAAAAAACAGCAGCCCATATTCTAACCTGAGTCCCCCCATCAAAATTCTTTCTAGTATTTATCTGTTTATCTTTAAATAATATGCTCATATTCTTATTTTTATTTGTAAATTATACACATAATCTATCATGGAAAATAAAGACAGTGTCTCTGCTACCACCATTTCCCTCTTTTCATCCTCCTCATATTCACTCAACTAGTATATTTTTATTATATTTCCTTCTATAAGTAACAATTTCTCCTTCTTGGAGTTAATACTGTCACTATTGTCCTCAATTCCCAAGTTATGCAACAGAAATGTAAAACCTCTCTGAATATATTTCACGTTCTTTTTTAAATTTTATTTTATTTTTCTATTACAGCTTAAGTTGACCAATCATCCTCCTTTAGGGAGGACAGACCTTCTTTTGTAAGTTCCGTCCTCCCTCGAAAAGTGTCCTCCTACATGTCCTCCTTTTTGATATTGGAAGACTAATCTGTAAATGTCCGTATTTGATCGATGCAGAGTCGATCCATTGCGTGTGATATGACATATTTGTATCTAAATGAGTACTCTTTTTTACAATTATTAAAATTAATAGGCATGTAAGCATAATTACAATATAAAATATTACAAATGTTTTTATTATGCATTTATCATATTATAGTATATTATTGTTGCAATGAATAAAATGTTTCTTTTATTTACGATATTGTTTCCTTCAAAATTTATTTTTGTCCTTTTCATTGTAAAAAAGTTGGTCACCTTAATTACAGCTTGCATTCAACATTATTTTGTATTAGTTTCGGGTGTACAGCATAATGGTCAGACAATCATCTACTTTACAAAGTGTTCCCCCAATATTTCAGGTACTCACTTGGAATAATGCATAGTTATTACAATATTGTTAACTATATTCCCTGTGTTTTCCATCCCCATGACTATTTTGTAAATACCAGCCAGTACTTCTAATATCTTCTATTTCACACTCTTAAGCATGAAACATTCTATTAACTCTAACTGTTCCTTTAGAACACATCTCTTTCTGGATTTTCCCCTCGTCCTGCTAAACTAAGGACTGATTAGTCTTAAGATCAATGCACAGCTGCTGTCTAGGAACTTCCCTTCACCCTTATCTCATTTTCTCATCATTTATCTCCAAAAAACTGTTTTCCTCTTTTATCCTGTTGATCTTCATTTGGATATGAAAAGATTCCTGAGGAAGCCACCATGGAAAGTACATGTAGAGGACCATGCATCTAAAAATGTCTTTTTTTCTACACTCATACCCGATTAACAGTTTGCCTAGGTACAGGATACAAGATAAAATTAATTTCCTTCAGAATTTTAAGACCACATCTTCTAGTTTTAAATATTGCCATTAAGAGATCAAATACCATTCTGATTCTTGAGCAAATGTGCATGTAGCGTTTATATTTTCTCTCTAGAAGCTTCTATTATCTCTATATTGCTGGCCCAATATATTCTAAAAAGCCCAGTATGTACTTGGTATAGATCTGCTTTATCATTTTTTAATGTACACCCAGAAGAACTCATGTTCATCAGTTCTGAATTTTTTATAATTTGATAATCTGATCCCTATTCTTTTCTTTTCTCTATCCTATTTGCTGGAACTTCCATTCATCATATTTTTTACTTAGATTGCTTATCTGATTTTGTCTTTTCTCTCCCATTTTTCATTTATTTGACTTTTTGCTATATGTTTAGGAAAATTTCAATACTTCTATTAAAGTTATTTCAGCTACAATAAGAGTGCCCGTTCTCTTATTCCTTTTTTTATATCATCCTGCCATGTTTTATAGAAGTACTATTTTACCCTATCTCTCTAAGTATAACAACTACATTTTTACTTCAGCTATTGTCTCCCATAAGAAGTACTGCCCCCAGTTCTTGAGCCAGATCTGGAGTACGAACTGGCTTGCTTTCTCATTGGCAAGTATCCTCCAGAAACTTGTATGCAGCTTTCTCAGTTCTACTGATTCTTCCATCTACTTTACATCTTCCAAAAATTGTGTCTCTTTTATATGTTGCTTCTCTTCCTTATGCTTATAAATTCATATATATATTTTAGTCTTTTACTCACACTTTAATGCCTTCCTATGAAGCAGGGATCCCCAAACTTTTTACACAGGGGGCCAGTTCACTGTCCCTCAGACCGTTGGAGGGCCGGACTATTAAAAAAAACTATGAACAAATCCCTATGCACACTGCACATATCTTATTTTAAAGTAAAAAAACAAAATGGGAACAAATATAATATTTAAAATAAAGAACAAGTACATTTAAATCAGCAAACTGACCAGTATTTCAATGGGAACTATGCTCCTCTCACTGACCACCAATGAAAGAGGTGCCCCTTCCGGAAGTGCGGCGGGGGCCAGATAAATGGCCTCAGGGGGCTGTAGTTTGGGGAACCCTGGTTCTAACAGGTCTCATAGATTAGTCTCTTCTCTTTACACCTCTTCTTCACTCACTTGTTGAAATACTTTTTCTCAGCATAAATAAAAAGTCATTTCCTTACTTAAAACCATTTAGTAGATAGACCCCATCTCATTTCTAGCTCCTTAGCATGGCATATATAAGATACTTCATATAAGACTCCTGTGCAGCTCTCCATCTCCCTCTTCTATGGCTCTTAAACTTGCATTTCATTGAACTAGAAACCAGGTGAAAATCAAAAGGTTTTGTTGGATTTTCTACTCATAATGAATTTTCATTACCAAATGCCAACTGTCTTTTCCCATTTCTATTCCTAAATAAAGAAGGAATCAGATGAAAAGAAAAAGGATGATATGATTAAAAACCAGTATTAACCCTATATAAAGTATTTGATAAAGTTCATTTTACCATAATATGTTATATCATTTTTGATAATTTATGTTATATTTTTAGGGTTATAATCTATTTAAATGTATAGGCAATACAGTAAATTCAGTATCCAGAATACTGAAATATAAATTACATATATGATAATAACAATAATAATTAGACCTTTTGGATATGAAATAGTTATGGGATCAACACATTATTAAAGGCCAAACCCAAGAATGTTTTCTACAATAGCCACTAGACTATAAATCTTAACAGGCAGGGCCCATGTCTTAACCATCTTCCATTCCCTACAGGAACAAATATAATCCCCAACAGAATAGGTGCCCAGTGAATAAAGGAATGAATAAATTATTAAATAAAATTATTGATAATATCAGGCCAACAAACCCCAGCAACAATAGCTTATCTACTATATGATAGCCAAATAATTCAATGAAACTTATTATAGTTGATCAACTTCTACAAAATGGCATGAAAACATTATTAGAAATATATATATATATATAATTCAGCAGATATTTATATGGAACATCAGTCTGATCTTTATTTGGGCATTTGTTTCATTCAATGAATAATAGCAAAAATTTTCAACATAACATAGATATATATAGTATTTGAAAAACAAGTAAAAAATGAAGATCCCATTGTTAAAATTCTTATCTTTAGATTGACTACCATACATTTCTCCAATACAGAGAAATGAGAACTTTCTTAGCTAGAACTTTAAGTTACTGCCTGTCATATTATTGCAATGATATCCAAATGGTCTTCTAAACAAAATAGAAACAGCACCATTGCATATACACAATACACCTAGTTGGTCATGTCTTCTATCGTACCAACCTCAGGTTCCATGATATTTTGACCACTATATAATGCACTAAAGCCAATTTGCTTGCCTACCTCAATTTATTGTTGCAGCGAAATATTGCTGGTAAGATATTAACCTATCACCTGATGTTTAGCAATGCATCCCAGGCCAGTTATAGAAATGCCTTAATCCACAACCGAAAATTTAAAATCTCAAGGGGCTGGCCCCAGGGACCTGAGCTAAGAACAGAGAACTCTGAACATCCAGCCTGAGACTGGCTCTTTTCTCTGCCTAGAAATGTACTTAAAAAGATGTTCTGAATATTGTCCTAACAGAAATTTCACATGAGAAAGAAAATTACCTTGAATCTTACCTCCTTAAAAATACCTTCCATAACAAAAGGATATAATAGGTAGATCCTCCCTGGGTAGAAACCTGAATACCTTGCCTATTGAACTTCATTCAGTATAAAAACTGCTGTTTCTTAGAACACTACCTAGTTTTTATAAGTTTCACTGTTGTCCTCATGTAAAATAACTGCATGGATAAGATGAAGTTAAAGAAAAAGTGATTAATCATCAAATTAAGGAATAAAAGTATAGGTTAGAAAGAGGTATACCTGTTAACAAATGCTGACATACAGAAAAGCAAATATATATATATATGAAAACACACCTCAGGGAAAAAGCCTGAGGATAGCCAAGAGGGAAAGGACGTACAATGATTGAAAGAAAATCAAAGGAAAGACAGAGTAAAGGAGAAATTTAAATAATATCATGGGAAGGAAAATGTATGTTGTATTAGCTGAGACATAATCCCAATGCTATAATGAACCATGAAGTACAAAGACAATGTGTTTTTGTTTTTGTTTTTTATCCAGAAACTTTATGACAGGTAAGAATTGGCTGCAATATACAAAACAAATAGATCTAAATTCTATTATAGTCATAAAAAGTGACCAATGGTGATACTTGTACCACTTAAGGACACAAAAGGGTACTTCATAGCTTTAGATTATATCATTTAAAAAATTTTTAAACTGTGGAAAACATCTTAAATTCCATTTTTCTACCTAGTTGCTTTATTTTAAAAAATTATGAAAGTGCCATATGAATCTTCTATGCAAAAAGTAAATGGTATCACTTATTTAAATAATAATAAAAGACAGTTGATGGTAAAAATATTGATCGACTTACGACCTATACAATTTACAACCATTCAACTTTACGACCACAATCGCTAGCCACAACTGCTCCGCATCTGGCAGCGCAAGCGTTGCCCAGCTGGGCATACGACAGTGCAGACCAGCTTCCGGCAGAACTACCATCTCCACGTGCACCATTTCAACTGTTATCTCAGACTCGGTACAGCAATTTGTGTTTTGTGTCTTGGATATTTTTCATCAAACCCCTCCCAAGATGTCTACCAAGAGGAAATTGTCTTTGCAAATATTAAACCAGTTGTACTGGTAATGCAGTGTTTTACTTAAACCTGACGAATGTAAAAATAAGAAACGAAATGGTGTAGAGATGATACAAATGGCATAAAATGAACAAAGAAAATTATGATAAAATATGACTTAAAGATTTTTATAACATCATTTCACAGTACAGTACATATAGCCAACTCAACTTATGACCAAATCATGTTACAACTGGTCTGTCGGAACCAATCGCGGTCGTAAGTCGAGCACTAGCTGAACATTCATTCTAATGCCACTGACACTGAATCAACTACTCTAACATTCAGAGCAAGGAGGAAACTATCAGCAGCGGTGGTGTTGTCTCTGTCTCTGAAGTTGAAGACCCTTTCGTATGAGAAGCATATTCATAGGTAGGAAAATGGGATGTGAAATGACATAAAGATTGTGGTAGCATTCAGAAGGAAAGCAAGTAAAAGCTTAATTCTCCCCAGGAAAGCAGTTTTTGAATGTGGATTGATTAATGAATACCAGTAGCCTGCCAGTCAGCAGAAGAATTTAGGAACTGATGGAATACAGTACAATACCTACCCTTTAAATCAGTATCCAACTACCACACAACTATTGGAGTTCAGCTACCAGAAATATTTGTCAAGATTTCATTTTCCTGTTTGTTCTCCATTTACAAGTACCGTATTTTTCGCTCCATAAGACGCACCTAGGGTTTTAAGGAGGAAAATAAGAAAAAAAATATTCTGAACCAAATGGTGTGTTAAAATATTTAATAAAATATACCACAATATTTCAACTATGTAAACTCAATAGCAGTATTAACAACTATTAGCACTGTTATTAACAAATGAGAAGAGACTTTAATATTCAAATACTCTTCTAGTTGTCCAGGAACTCATCATTGCTAGTGCCAGAATTTAAGAAGCTCAGCTGCTCACAATCACTGGTATCACTTTCTTCGCTATTTTCATATATGCCATCTAAAGCATTTTCAATGCCATCTAAAGCATTGCTAATGCCACATTTTTTGAATGATGATACCATGGTTTCATCTTTAACTGACTGTCATGATGTTTCACCCATTCACAAACTTGAATGATAGTGGGTCTCTTCATTCGTCCAGCTGGTGTCAGATCATGATTACCAGCAGCCATCCATTTGTTCCACTCTTCTCGCATAAAGACTTTAAACGGTTTGTTGATGGAAACATTGAGAGGTTGCAACTGGCTGGTAAGACCCCTAGGAATGAGTCTTCACTTCTTTAAACTTTTTTTTGTGTGGTTTCGCTAATATGTGCTCTCAACTGGTCAAGTACTAATAGGGCAACAAGTGAGGTCAGCACTTCACACAGAGCTCCAGCAGCTGCAGCGCACCTCTCACATCTGCCCTCCACGATGCCAGATGAATGCGCCCACACAACGTTGCTTGCCTTCCCTTCTGCACTGCATGCAACTGTGGAAACCAGAACCAGAAGATCACTCAGCAGGTGCCAGGATTCCGCATGCCTCCGAGGCGGGTATGATTATGTTCCCGCTGGCACACATTCTACATACGTTTTCCGGCGCAGTGCCCCACAGCAGCTAAAAAAATGAACATTGGCTCCATAAGATAAACGGGCATTTTCCCTTCTACTTTTGAGGGAAAATACGGTATGAGAGAACTATGTGAAGTTTAGCTTTCACTGAAGTGAGAAACAACTTGGCTACATAACTAAGCTCATTGTGGATAGATGCCCTATAAGCAGTCCACACAACTCCATCAATACAGCTTAATCTCTCCATATCTCCATATTTCAATAGCTACAGTAGTGATCCAGAAGATTATGTCTGTTATATAAGTGTATGTAAGCCATACCGTGGGATAATCTCAAATGCTGCTGCTGCTGATGGTGCTAATGCTGATGATGATGATAATAATAGTTAACATTTTTAGAACTTGTGCCAGGCATTGTTCTAAGTGTCATTTAATCCTCAGACACTCAAAAGAAAAAGTTCTTGTGAGGTAAAATTATTGTCATCTTCATTTTATACAGAATACTAAGCCACAGAAAGAAGCTAGTTAAATCAATTTTAACATATTTAGCTTAAAGTTAAAACATAACATTTTATACCTATTGACCAATCATTTGACAAAGGACCAAGGGCTGTCACTGACTCTTGATGTGCTAAGCCACATTATCTGTCTTACTTAAATTGTGTGTGCCACATGTATCGTCTACTTAAAGTTAGTGATAGTTTAAAGGTGTGGGGTTTTTTAAAAGTCAATAAGTGCTTAAAAGGTCTGGGAAAATAAGTTAAATGCAGGCTCCTTCTAGAATTTTTACATTCATCCCTTACCCCTACCCCAGACAGTGTTTCATGGTTGTCTAGTACACACCTATTTAGACTGTAACTTATAATGATTCACCTTTTAAAAAGTCTTTCCAAAGCATTCAACATAAATTTCATTAAACCAACAACCCTTTATAATCTTTTCACTCATATTTCATCATTTTGCATAATTAAATTACAACAGCACATTTGACTAGCATAAACAAAACTGAAAATACATACAAATGACTCTATGTAAGCACACCAGCTGGTAAACAGATAAACAGAAATGCACCTTTTTGCAGAAGGTATCCTATTGGCCCAAAGCAGGAAATGACTAAGAGGGTTTCGACTGTATTCACAGCTTCCCTAATCACAAAGAATCCTATTGAATAGGTATATTATGTATCTGTTATAATTAATTTACTATTGAAAAATACAATCAAATTTGATAGAGGAATTTATAATAACACAAACATTCTATACTAAAAAGGTAATATATTTCTTATCTTTATCTGTTAGAAATCCTAGGAGAGGAAAAGAGAAAACGATGATGGAGTAGGCAGATGTTACAACTCATACCTCCCAGAATCAAAGTGGATTACAACTTACCATAGGAACATCATCTTGAAAAACCAACTTTGGGTTAAAATAAGAGGAATTTATAACCAAGCATCATTGAAGAAATCACACTGAGCTGGGAGGAAAGGCAGAAATGCAAAAAGGGCTGCCCTGCTCCCAGGAGCCAGAGGCTGCCTGGAGGGTCTCTCATGGCAGGGTGGGTTGCCCAGAGAGTTGTGGGTCCTGAGCCCCAGGACCGGAACCCCAGCCTGGAAACCCAAAGACTAGAGGAGGCGTATGGACAGTATTTAGCTGAAAGAAGAGCCGGGTTACTGTTTGCCAGAGGAAGACAGAACTCTGAGACCCAGGCTCCGACTTAAAGGGACCCGGCAGAAAACCTCATTCGCAGCCACTTACCAGGGCTCTGGGAGTGGGGAGCGTTGAGAAGACTGGAGTTGTAAGAGGAGATTGTAGTCTTGGGGGCACAGGGAAAGACTGTGGGGGACAGTCACCCTGACCCCTGTACTGGGTCACTCCCGTAAAGTAGCCATTTTTCCTGGGAGAACCAATGCCAGCAAAGGAGAGCAATTGCCCCGCCCACGAGAAGCTCCCCTGCTTCAGTCAGTACAAAGAGACAATTAGAAGCAGAGGGTGCAACAGGGAAAAAGGGTTTGAGTTCTGAGGTCTGGGCTACACCGCCACCCCAAACTGCTGAGTACCCTGGGAAGGGCAAGAAGGCCCGGCTGCAGCAGCAGTGCTCAGCCAGCAAGGCGGCGGGAAAAGGAGCCTGGCGAGGCAGCCCAAGTGGCTGTAGCAAGGGGTGGAGCCCAGTGGCCTGTGCAGTGGTGGCAAGGGGCAGTTCCCAGAGAGGCATCCCACGTGCCTGCAGGACAGCCCAAGCTGTGGCCCGCGAGCCCACACAACTGGCAGTGCCAGTGCCCAAGTGCCTGAAGAGGCGGCCGTGGCGGGGGGCCAGCAGAAAGACCACACCTCAGGAATAGAGAGGCCACACACATTGGCCAAGAGTAGATAAAAGCCAGCCTAGGAGTGCAACTGATATTTACAACAGCATCAGGGCCCAGCAGAGGCAGCCACAAATTCTGGATCGCCTGTAGCTCCAAGAAGGTTGTTAAGGGCCAGTCATAGCAGTGACCCCAAATGATCTGCGCCATGTTACGGCCAGGGAGGTCCAGAACTGGTACATCCAGCAGCCAAATACAAAGAGCATTAGCTCAGGACCAAACAACCCTTTTAGAGTGGTATCTTAAGGAAGGGCTCCTCACACCTGACACAGCTAAAGCATAGAAAACGGTGACACGAACAGAAAAAAGAGCATTAGCAGCAGAAAAATAGCCCAAAGAGGATTACAAACAACACCTGAGGCCAACCCAAGAAGATCTAGAACCAACACAACTGAAAGCTGGAGGCAGATAGAACCATCCCTATACTCAGCTAGCTACACAAACAGCACACTCAAAGAAGCAGTCTATACAAAGACAAAATGAGAAGACAGAGAAATGTAATTCAAATGAATCAACAAGAGAAATCCCCAGAAAAAGAACTGAATGAGATGGAAATAATCAAGACAAGATGCAGAGTTCAGAATAATGATTGTTAGGATGCTCAAGGATCTTAGAGCAACAATAGATGGACATAATAAGCACCTAAACAAAGAGATAGCAAGCATCAAAAAGGACACTGAAATCATAAAAAAGAATCAGACAGAAGTGACAAAGACAATATCAGAAATAAAGACTACACTAGAATGAATTAGAAGTAGGCTGGATGAAGCTGAGGATCAAATCAGCAAATTAGAGGACAAGATAAGTGAAAGCACGGAAGCTGAACAGCAAAAAGAAAAGAGGATCAAAAAGTATGTGGAAACTCTAAGAGAGCTCAGTGACAACATGTAGAGAAACAACATCTGCATAATAGGGGTTCATGAAGGAGAAGAGAAAGAAGGGATAGAGAACCTGATTGAAGAAATCAGAGCTCAAAACTTCCCTAAATTGATGAAGGAAAAAGTCACACAAGTTCAAGAAGCACAGAGAATCCCATTTAAGAGAAACCCAAAGAGACCTACACCAAGACATATCATAATTAAAATACCATATCTAAGAGATAAAGAATACTAAAAGCTGCAAGAGAAAAGCAGTCAATCACCTACAAAGGAGCCCCCATAAGGATGACATCTGACTTTTCAACAGAAACACTTGAGGCGAGAATGGAATAGCAAGAAATACTCAGAGTAATGCAAAACAAGAGCCTACAACCAAGACTTCTTTATCCAGCAAGACTATCATTTAAAATTGAAGGAAAAAAAAAAGCTTCCCCCCCAAAAAAAAATAAAAAAATTCATTACAACCAAACTAATGCTGTGAGAAATGTTAAGAGGCCTGTTGTAAACAGAACAAAGGAGGGGGGGGAGAATGTAGTATAAGAGGAATGTAGATTTAAAGAATAAAATGGCAATAAACAACTACATATTGATAATAACCTTAAATGTAAATGGATTAAATGCTCCAATCAAAAGACATAGGGTTGGAATACTCCTCAGCCATAAGAAATGATGACATCGGATCATTTACAATAACATGGATGGACCTTGATAACATTATATGAAGTGAAATAAGTAAAGCAGAAAAAACTAAGAACTATATGAATCCATACATAGATGAAACATAAAAATGAGACTCAGAGACATGGACAAGAATGTGATGGCAACTGGGGGGGGGGGGGGCGAGGAAGAAGAGAGGGGGGTGGGGGAGGGGAGGGGCACAAAGAAAAGCAGACAGAAGGTGACAGAAGAAAATCTGACTTTGGGTGAGGGGTACGCAACATAGTCAAATGTCAAAATAATCTGGAGATGTTTTCTCTGAACATATGTACCCTGATTTATCAATGTCACTGCATTAAAATTAATTTTAAAAAATGTAAAAAAAAAAAAGACATAGGGTTGCAGCATGGATAAGAAAACAAGACCTGTACATATGCTGTCTACAAGAGTACCACCTCAAAACAAAAGGTACAGATAGACTGAAAGTGAAGGGATGGAAAAAAATATTTCATGCAAAAGAAAATGAAAAAAAAAGCTGGGTAGCAATACTTATATCTGACAAAATAGACTTTAAAACAAAGGCTATAGTAAGGGATAAAGAAGGTCACTACATAATGATAAAAGGAGCAATCCAATAGGAAGGTATTACCATTATAAATATCTATGTGCCTAATATAGGAGCACCTAGATATATAAAGCAGATTTTGATGGACATAAAGGGCAAGATCAATAGCAATACTATAATAGTAGGGGATTTTAATACCCCACTAACATCACTGGATAGATCCTCAAGAAAGAAAATTAACAAAGAAACAGCAGACTTAAAGGATATACTAGATCAACTGGATGTAACAGATATCTTCAGAACCCTTCATTCCAAAGCAGCAGAATATACATTCTTTTCAAGTGCTCTTGATACATTCTCTAGGATATATTACATGTTAAGACACAAACGAGTCTCAATAAATTTAAGAAGACTGAAATTATATCAAGCATCTTCTATGATCATAACGGCATAAAACTAGAAATCAACTACAACAGAAAAACTGAAAAACACTCAAACACTAGGAACTAAATAGCATGTTATTAAATAACAAATGGGTAAACAATGAGATCAAGGAAGAAATAAAAATTTCCTTGAAACAAATGAAAATGAACATACAACTCAAAATTTATGGGACACAGCAAAAGCAGTCCTGAGAGGGAAGTTCTTAGAATTACAGGCATACCACAAGAAGCAAGAAAAAAGTCAATAAAACAACTTAACCATGCATCTAAAAGAACTAAAAAAAAGAACAGCAAGTAAAGCCCAGAAGAAGTAGAAGGAAACAAATGACAGAGGGGAAACAAATGACATAGAGGCTAAAAAACCAATACAGACGATCAATGAAACCAGGAGCTGGTTCTTTGAAAGAGCAAACTAGATTGATGAACCTTTAACCAGACTCACCAAGAAAAAAAGAGAAGAGGACTCAAATAAATAAGATTAGAAATGACAGTGGAGAAGTAGCAACTGACACAGCAGAAATACAAATGATTGTAAGAAAATATTATGAAGAACTGTATGCCAAAAAATTAGACAACCTAGGTGAAATGGACAAATTCCTTGAAACATATAATCTTTCAAAAATCAAACTGGAAGAATCAGAAAACCTAAACAGACCAATTACAACAAATGATATTGAAACAGTTATCAAAGAACTCTCAACAAACTAAAGCCCTGGACCAGATGGCTTCACAGGCAAATCCTACCAAATATTCAAAGAATTAACTCCTATCCTCCTCATGCTATTTCAAAAAATTCAAGAGGAGGGAAGACTTCCAAGCTCCTTTTATGAGGTGAGCATAATTCTCATTCCAAAATCAGGCAAAGACAATACAAAGAAAGAAAACTATAGACCAATATCCCTGATGAACTTAGATGCTAAAATTCTCAGCAAAATATTAGCAAACCGGATCCAGCAATACATAAAAAAAGTCATACATCACGATCAAGTGGGATTTATGCCAGGGAGGCAAGGCTGGTACAATATTCACAAATCAGTCTATGTGATCCATCATATAAACAAAAGGAAGGAGAAAAATCACATGATAATATCAATAGATGTAGAAAAAACATTTGACAAAATCCAGCATGTATTCATGATTAAAACTCTCAGCAAAGTGGGAATACAGGGAACATACTTCAACATGATATAGGCCATCTATGACAAACCCACAGCCAACATCATAATCAATGGGCAAAAATTAAAAGCAATCCCCTTAAGATCAGGAACAAGGCAGGGATGCCCCCTTTCACCACTCTTATTCAACAGAGTTCTGAAAGTCCTAGCCAAAGCAATCAGAGAAAAATAAATAAATAAAAGGCATCCAAATTGGAAAAGAAGAAGTAAAACTATCATTATTTGGCGATGATATAATACTGTACATAGAAAACCCTAAAGTCTCAGTAAAAAACTACTGGAACTGATAAATCCATTCAGCAAGGTGGCAGGATATAAAATTAATATTCAAAAATCATCAGAGGCATTTTTATACATCAACAATGAACTGTCTGAAAGAGAAATTAAGAAAACAATCCCCTTCACTATTGCAACAACAACAAAAAATAAAGTACCTAGCAGTAATTTAACCAAGGAGGTTATTAAACTCAGAAAATTATCAAACATTGATTAAAGAAATCAAGGAAGATACAAACAATTGGAAGCCTATACCGTGTTCATGGATAGGAAGAATGAACATCATTAAAATGTCTATATTACCCAAAGCAATTTATAAATTCAATGCAATTCCTATTAAAATACCAATGACATACTTCAAAGATATAAAACAAATATTCCAAAAATTTATATGGAATCAAAAAAGAATAATGAATAGCCTCAGTAATCTTGAAAAAGAAGAATAAAGTGGACGGTATCACACTTCCTGATACTACAAGGCCATTGTAATCAAAAGAGCTTGGTACTGGCCTAAGAACATGCATATAGATCAATGGAACAGAACAGAGAACCCAGAAATAAACCCACACATTAATGGACAGTTGACATTTGACAAAGAAGGTAAGAACATACAATGGAGTGAAGATTTCTAACAAATAGTTTTGGGACAATTGATCAGCTACCTGCAAAAAAATAAAACTAGACCACCAACTTATACCATTCACAAAAATAAACTCAAAATAGATAAAAAGACTTAAATGTAAGCCATAAAACCATAAGCACCTTAGAAGAAAACACGGGCAGTAAGCTCTCCGACATCTCTCGCAGCAATATATTTGCTGATTTATCTCCATGGGAAAGTGAAATAAAGGATAGGATGAACAAATGGAACTATATCAAACTAAAAAGCTTTTGCACAGCTAAAGACAACATGAAGACAATAAAAAGACAAACCACACAATGGGAGAACACATTCGACAATACATCTGATAAGGGGTTAATAACCAAAATTTATAAAGAACTTGTAAAAGTCAACACTGGGAAGATAAACAATCCAATCAAAAATGGGCAAAAGAAATGAATAGACACTTCTCCAAAGAGGACATACAGATGGCCAATAGGAAGATGAAAAAAATATTCAATATCGCTAATCATTAGAGAAATGCAAATTAAAACCACAATGAGATACCACTTCACACCAGTCAGAATGGTGCTCATTAACAAAACAACACATAACAAGTGCTGGAGAGAGTGTGGAGAAAAGGGAACTCTCCTGCAATATAGACTGGTATAGCCACTATGGAAAACAGTATGGCGAGTCCTCAAAAAATTATAAATGGAACTGCCTTTTGAGCCAGCCATCTTACTTTAAGGAATATATTCTAAGAATACCAAATCACTGATTCAAAAGAAGATATGCACCCCCATCTTTATTGCAGCATTGTTTACAACAGCCAAGATCTGGAAGCAGCCCAAGTGTCTGTCAGTGGACGAGTGGACTAAAAAGCTGTGCTACATATAAAATACACAATGGAATACTACACGGTCATGAAAAAGAAGGAAATCTTATCTTTTGCGACAACATGAATGGACCTGGAAACTAACTTATTTAACTAAGTTAAATAAGCTAGGTAGAGAAAGAAAAATATCATATGACTACACTCATTTGAGAAATCTAATGAACAATGTGAACTGAGGAGCGGAATAGAGGCAGAGGAGGGATCAAAGAGACCAGAGGGAAAGCAGACAAAGGGAAAAGGGATGAGAGAATGGGATCAGAGAAGGGAAAGGGATTGGTGAAATTATAGATACATAACACGGCGTTATAGAGAGCAGGAAATCAAATCCTGGAGGGAAGGTGTGAGGGCATTGGGGGGAGGGGAGAAGGGGGATGTTGAGGAGAACATGGGAGTGGGGGGGTATGTATTTGGTGGGACACTTGAATCTATGTAAACACAATAAATTAAAATAAATTAAAATTAAAAAATAGAAATTAAAAAAATCCTAAGAGACTTCTTCACTGATAAAAACTAAAGCTACAAATTTACATCCGAAGTGAATTAACTATAAGGAAGCTCTTTCTCAAGCATGAATATCCACAATCAGACCATAATAAAAACTCATAAGTAATAAATGAAGCAATTTAGACTGTAACAAAGAAACTTCTTACTAAAGGAAACCATCACCTTATATGTGAAAAACTGAATTTAAAGCTCAGGTTCAGCTTCTTACTACTAGTTTGATGTGAGGTAAGTTACTTCACCTCCCTAAGCTGTAGTATCTTTATTCAAAAAGGAAAAAAATAATACTTGTCCCATGTCACAAAACTATGGTCAGAATTATTTAAAATAAAATATATGAAAACTATCAATCATCATACACATATAAGTTATTTTTACTGGAAATTCTACTTTGTATTTTGGACACAGAAGTTAAGAGTCAGGCGAGGTTATTTCACAAATGACCAAGCTGAGAGCCAAAAGCCCTAAATTACTTTCCTACTTATAGTAGCATGGATGATAGAGCAGAAATAGAGAATTGTTGATTAACCAGGAAAAAAATATCACAGTCAAGGGAGTGAGATCAATCGGAGATTCAAGGAAGCCAAAGTGCCCAGAATGAATTAATACTGCAGTGTAGACTGTCATCACAGAGAAAAATTTAAAGGCTGAGTAGTTTTATACAATGAGTCCTGGCAGTGACTTTGGTGAAGATATTAGAGAAGAGATTTAAAGCAGCAACCAAAAAAAAAAAAAAGTTGAACTATAACAAATACAGATTATTATTAATCTTATACAACAAAAATTTGATGTCTTTTCAAACTAAAAAAAATAGTGAATTTGAGATAATCCTCTTATTTGTGCTGTTCCTTTCTACTGGTCAGAATAATTAACCATAGGTTAGGAAGTTAAGAAAACAATAGTATGGACATCAGTGAAGTTCAAGTACTTTAATTGGATTCCTTTGGGTAAAGTTTGTTTCCTTTTTTTTCTGGCCATTAATCCAGCAGGGGAAAATGATCTAACACAGCACCACGGCATGAAGGGACAGACCCGGAAAGCCTGTCTCTCTGTGATGACTGTTCTTGTGCATCCAGGCCGCCTATTGAAACTAACAATGCCTGCTGCTGATGCCGAGAGGATCATCCAAACTCTGAAAATGAAACACATCACACAAAGGGATGAAAGAATTCTTATTCCACAGGGTTTAGCTTGCAGCTGGTCATGCGTGCCAGAGGGATGTGCCATGAGGATGAGAAAGAAGCTTCCAAAGAGAATGGCTGTGGCAGCCAATCGGACATTTTGAAATACTTAGGGGGCTATCCTTTTGAAACTAAGGCAAATAACTAGACTTCATAATGGAACTTATGAGAGTCAGGGTTTTTACAGCTCTGTAATTCACCCAGGTGTAAATATTCTTGTGATTAAAAGAAACTTAGAAGTTTTCTAATTGGTTACACTCATTTGTGATTCCCCATTTATAGTAATAAATCATATTATATCATTGATTTTTCCCCCTTTGGGCTAGACCTCAATGTTACTTCAAAGCTGAAAACTGTATACAGGATGTTGTTTTCTACAACTGGTGCTTAGTACAGTGAATGATATGCTTGTTATACAAAACAGCCTACTGGTTAAGACTACAGATGCTGAGGGCAGATCAGTAGTGAAACTGAAGTGAAATGGAATCAGGTCCAATAATTCTATCAGTTTGGAATAGCTTACTGAGTAAGTTTGCCCAAATAGAGTTAAAAGTTATAAGAACTTTCCCTGCAGCCACCATTGTTCCTGCCACAGCAATGGGTCAACAAGCATTGGTTCCAGCAAGACATAATGCAGTTTAGCTTCCCTGGACATCAGTGTCAGAAGGAGTGCAAAAAGCAACACCTAGGACTTTGGAAAGACATGCCAGAGTGAAGCATGAGCCTTCTATTCTCTGATGAACTTACTGCTTCTATCTGTCAAAACTATAAACATTCACCTTCCTTCCCTAGCCCCTTCCCTCTCTTATTTCAAAAAGTTCATCTTTCTCTGTTTACTAAATTAAAATGAGAAAATGCTTTCACTGCACATAACAGTACACACATTAGACTCAGAAGTCCATTTTTACTATTATACCACGAATTCCAAATAACTGCCATAAATAGATGTGTAGCCTTATGAAAGGTATTTAATCTAATTTTGCCATAGATTCTTGTTGATAAAATGTAAATAGTATCTGTCTTACGAGATTGTTGTGAAAAAGAAGAAGATAATCTTTACCTCATAGTTAAGTATAATGCCGGTAGCCAAGGCCAGGCTGGTTTACATTGGATTCAGGTAGACGGTAGAGGAACTGTGGAGCCAGAAAGCACTGGGCCATTCTCCTTTATTAGATTCTCGCAACAGGAGGCAAGCAAACAGGCAGAATAAAGCTGCTTCTCGCAGCAGCGGGCCAGCAAACAGGAAAACCGACCCTCGTGGTGGCGGGCAAGCGATTCACGCCAAGGGAAAGTACCTGTAGTCTTATGTAGGCTACACACACGTGCTCTGCCACGTGCTCATGCAATAATCATGCAAAGTACAAGCAAGCAAAGCCTAGCACAGATGTTTTCCCTACATTCAGTAACCAGCACAAAGGGTGATTCAATAAACGGTAGTCAGTGTTTATATCCCTCTCTACAACAGGAGAAACAAATAGTTTACATAAGAAACTGAAGTGAGAAATGGAATATAGTATAAAAAAAATATTCTCCTACCTTGTCAGAATACTATTGTTGATTCAAACACTGTGTCATTTTTCTCAGGTTAGATCATATTTTACAAGAAGCATTACTTTCTTGAGGATTATGCCAAAGTGAACAGAACTCATTAGAAGAAATATTTCCTTTCCACATATTCAGTCCATTAGTTCTAATTAATGTCCTTCAGACCACTGTAAACAAGTTCTTAGTACAACTGTTACAACTTTTCAAAGAGCTACAATTATATTTTATACATAAATATTTGGCATTGAAGAGTATCCATAATTGTTCTAATGTTTCTTGTTCCCCCACTTCTACCACCACTTCTACTCTTTTAGTAGCTCTTATAACCTCTCTCAAAAAGAGAAGACAATTTGGATGAAAATTGATACTATAAAACCAAAGTTACTGTATATATATTTGTGAAAAAGTAATACTCACTCTAAGTCACAGTACAGGTAATATCCCATTCAACTGCACAAAATGAACTTTTAGCCCTGAGTCCATTACCAACATATTCTAAAGACTAAAAGAAGCAATCTTCCAGAAAAACCAAAAAACTAATAGGGGAAAAAAAGAAATATATATATATAAACATAGTATCCAAACAAAAGAGATTACAATGAAAAATGTATATAAAGAGAGACAATGATACTTATTGTACAACAGGAAATTATTCGTACATTATAAATTAAAATCCATAATTCATTTCATATAAAATATTTTAAATTCAAGTTATAGTCTAATAAAAACACTAAAACAGAATTTAGATAAATACCTACCATTAACTACTTCATTACATTGTAAAATTTTACTCTCAAATTTTCATACTGAAATCCATCAAAGAATACAAAAATTTAATCCTCTGAGTAGTACAAACATTCATGTACATCCTCGTGCCTCCTGACCATCCAAAGTAGCTGGAACTAATTTCATTTTTTGAAAAAAACCTCACTACTCAAAGAGTTAATAATATTTCATTCTAAGGGAATTGATAAACTATTTGTGAAATCTGAGTTATCATTTTTCTCACAATACCTTTAAGTAGCACCCAGCCAAATAATCACCAGATTTTGTCAGCACTTCCTTTCTATTCCCATTTTTATTGCTCAGAATCCTAAATATTTAATTATTTTGAACTACTAACCTCTGTCATCTATCTAAAGTTATCTTCTTAAGAAAATAAAAGAAAAGAGCAAGTCTGACCAGGAGGTAGCACAGTGGATAGAGCATTGGACTGGGATGCGGAGGACCCAGGTTCAAAACCCTGAGGTCATGGGCTTGAGCGCGGGCTCATTTGGTTTGAGCAAGGCTCTCCAGCTTGAGCCCAAAGTCGCGGGCTTAAGCAAGAGGTTACTTTGTCAGCTGTAGCCCCCTCCCCGGGGGTCAAGGCACATACGAGAAGGCAATCAATGAGAAATTAAGGTGCCACAACGAAGAATTGATGCTTCTCATCTTCTCATCCCTCTCCCTTCTGGTCTGTCCCTGTTTCTGTCACAAAAAAAAAAAAAGGCCCATGGAATTTCCCTTACCTCCTTAAAAATCCTGAGTGGTTTACTAACTACAATTCAAACTCTAGCTTAGCATTCAAAGACTTTCAGGGTACGGTACTAAATTACAATTCAAAGAAATGACTGTAAAAGATTATTAAAAAAGAGATATTAACTGCCTGTTACGTTCTCTGCTCTAAACAGAGTAGTGGCGGGTAATGGGGATAAGATGAACCAGACATAGTCCTTGTTCGCAAAGAAGCCAGTGCAGTGAGGAGGCAGATAAGTAAACTAAAACTTGTAATGCAGTGTAGTGAATACAAAAAAAAAAAAAAAAAAGGTAACTAACTACAGGGTGCTAGCAGAATTAGATGGTAAATCCTAAATTCAATGAGAAGAAAAGTAAAAGAAATATGTTCATATTCTGCTTCCAAAAATGATAGAGTAACAAAAACAATACTTAGCTTTCTGCCTTAAACATCTAAAAACTAGACAAAATAATGGTTTACAGACATTAGACAACACAGAGCACATGACAAGGTTAGACCTATAATTGTTGTACCTTACCGCCTAGGGAATTACCAGACCACATCTCAGAGAGGGAGAACCCTAACAGAGCCTGCCTTGCCCGGGGCCACACTGCTAATAAGGAGTGGAGTTGGGCTTCAGATATGAGTCTCCGACTACAAAATTCCTAGAAGTTTTACTTTTACTTTTCTACCACTGATAATCTCTGCTTGAACTGTACCTCCAGTTTAGGAATCTACTCGCTCCTAATCTAGTATTTTTCTTTGCCCTAATAGAAATTATGCTTCAAGGTTTCAGTTTAAATATTACTTCATCCAATAAAGCTCCCCTAATCCTAATACCCCAGAAACAGTAAAAATTAGTATTATCATCCTCTAAAATACTGTATTAGTTTGTTTTTGTTTTATGGCATTAATTTTATTCTGCTTTTTATTTTTTTAAGTGAGAGGAGGGGAGACAGATAGACTCCCATATGCACCCTGACCACTTATCCACCCAGCAACCCCCATCTGGGGCCAATGCTCAAATCAACCAAGCTAGTGCCTGAGGCTCACGCTCGAACTAACTGAGATATCTTCAGTGCCCAGGGCAATACTAGAAATAATCAGGATACTGGTTCCAAGAGGGGAAGCTAGAGAGAAGGGGGAGAAAGAGAAAAAGAGAATTAGATGGTCACTTCTCATGTGTGCCCTGACCGAGGATTGGACTCGGGACCTGAACATGCCAAGCAGACACTTTATCCACTGAGCCAACCAGCTGGGGCCAATTCTGCTTTATCTAATAATAATAATATTCATGTTAATTAACATTTATTGACTGATCACTACATTACTGCTCCAAATGCTTTACAAGTATCAAATAATTTAATCCTTTGAACAATCCTATGCAGTAGGTACTATATTCAGTCTCATTTTGTTGGTAAGAAAATTGAAAAATAGACAAAATAACTTACCTAAAGTTATATAACTCGTAAGCATCAGAGAAGGGACTCAATCCAAATAATCTGGCTCCAAAGTCTATACACATTACCCAGTTTTTTGCTGTCTACATTGTCTAATAGACTTCTTAATAAAGAACAGTTCATCTAACTAATCATCCTATTTGTGTATCTCATATAACCCAGAACAATGTTTTATACCCAATAAATACTCTATGTTGTTTTTCATATGAATGAATGAACACAGGACCACTGTGAGCTGTGGAGGAGTAAGTGCTCCAAGTGCTAATCAGAACACTGTGTAACTTAACTACAGACAAAATGTACCTATAACTCTTTGAGAAAAATTATTTTTCTTCCTTGCAGCTCCTCAGAAATTTTGTCCACAAGCAATTAAAGTTTTCACATGCTCCAGTGATGGAGTCTTACTTCACCTTTAGCTAGTTTCAATATTGGCAAATAATATATATATAAGTTTATGTTTATTTTTAATGACCACTATGAGACATTTCACACATTTATTGTAAGCACAGAACAATATTATTAATAAGAATATATATAGGTGAAAAATATGTGTGGGGGTGAGAGTAATAAACAAAGGCAATAATCAAATAATAGCAATATAAACAACTACAATTTTCCTGCACTTACCATGTGCCAAGAACCTGCATTAACATTAATGGCATCCTATAATGTCAGTGTATTATCTCACTTAACCCTCACAACAACCATGAAGAGGAATAAGATAAACCCTGAAATCCAGCAATTCACATTTTTTAACAATAGATTCTTTATCAGATGAATTAAAAGAGAAATTTGCAACATTAGTATCCACTCTATTAAATTAGAGTAGAAGTTTAAAACTCATAGGACTATCACATTGGACTACATTTTTTATCAATTATTGTTTTTCATTAACTTTATCAAAACTATTACATAATGGACTGGCAAGCACTATTATTCTGCTTACATCAATACCATCAAGAGTTCATATATGTTAAATATTATATTTACTCCAGAAAAGCTCATTCACAAATCAGTACATCTTTTACTAAAAAAAAATGTAATAGAGTTGCCAGATTCTTGAGGTTAAACATAATGGTTACAGGACTTTAAATTAGATGCTCACATCCACTCTAGTTAAGAAGTGCTAGAATCGATGTCTTCTATGAATCATTTAGTCTAGGTGATCAAGAGGTTCCCTCTATTTACTCTGCAGGGCTAAAGAGTCTTGCATACAATAGTTATAATTAAAACAGAGGTAATGAAAATACACATGAACAGCTACAAAATACCCTAATCTCAGAGTTCATCTTTGGTTCAAGTCTCTAAATCACAAAGGTTTTTACAGGAAGTTTAATCTTTTAAATTTCTTTAAATCACTTCATTCTTAAAGTAAAAACCCTAATTTAATAAACCTCCAATAATTCAATAGTATATTAGTAATACTGTAGAATAATAACATTATATTACATCTTTCATATCACATTATTTAATGAATATCAGTAGTCAAGTGCTTACTATGTGCTAGGGAAAATATTAGGTGCTTTACTATATGATCTCATTTACTCTCTATCATTCTCAGAGTTAGGTTTTCTTGTTTGCACTTTACATATGAGAAATGGCTCAGAATACCTGGTCCATGGACTCACAGATACCAAGCACTGTGCTAGAATGCGGGCTCAAACCCACTTCAGGCACCACCAACTAACTATAAGAGAATTTTGCAAAGTGGAAGTTTGCAAAAATACCCCCCCAAAAAACAACATACAATAGCTTTCCTATATAGAAACAAAAAGCCAGTTAGAAAATAATGTGGAAGAGAAGACTCTGTTTAGGATGTTAAATATGTAAAAAAAAAGTAAGTGGTAAATAAATAAATGAATAGAACACCACAGAACAAACTTAATAACAAATGTTTAAAACCTTTATAAGGAAAATTATACATTTCCAAAAGACACAAAACTTAGAAAATGGAAAGAAAAAGCAGGTTATTAGATAAGATTATTCTACCTCATAAAGATATTATTTGTCCCTATGTTAATTCATATTTTATCATAATTCCAATAAAAATGCCATTAGTTTTTTTTCCCCTTGATGTCTGCAATGGCAGGAGTAAGGTAGGTAAACACTTCAGATATTAAAACACATTCTGAAGCCTCTAAATTTAACATGATGTGATAATGAATTAGACCAATTGCACAGAACAGAAAATACAAAAATATGTACAATTGCATAGAAAAATTTGTAATAGGAAACAATGCAAGTACTAGAAGAAAACACCTTCACCTTCTTCATCATCATTTTTAAACACCAACACAATGATTGTATTAATATAATCAAAACCTATGAGAATGTAAACCACATCTGTAACATCTGGTTAGAAATAAACTGTATTACCTCCTATTCCAATTCATTTCTTGCATTTCAGTACTATGTTTAGTTTAAAAGAGATTACAATCTGAATATTTTAATCCACTCTTTAAATTAAAAAGAAAGCATAAGTGATTTCTATGTGCTATCTTAATAGATATTTAGATTTATACTATAATTAAAATAATAATGCAAATGTATGCAAAAGCTCTGTAAACAATATTTTCAAAAAATTTGTTGTGGAGAAGGCCCTCTGCTGTCCAGCTGGACTTAAGCCAGTCTATAGCATGGCTGTCCAAATGCACAGCATTTGAGTCGACGATAAGACAGCATCTTTGCTTACTTTGAGGTATTGTACTTCACTATAAAAGATGTCAAGCCTCTAAAATTTGTCAAGATTATGTTTAGGAAGAAAAATCTTGGTTGTTTTACATTTTTCCCAATAAACATTTCAAGAAGCATAATATAAATTCTTTGGACATTGAATCATTGACTGGCAGGAATATATATCTCAGACACAATAGTTACAAGGTCTGACTGGTGTCTCTAGAACATATAGGTAACACCTACATTTATAAAAATGAATAGTGTCTCCACAAGTAGCTTCTGAAAAAAGCTTTTTAAGAAACAACATAAAAATAAAAGACATGATCATAGCTTTGCTGTACACTAATGCTGCCTTGCAATGAAAACCTGCACTATTCCTTATGATCAGGGTTACACCCATTTATTTGGTTAATCATTCAAATGGCTAAACAGACCTCTAATTTGAAAATAAAAACCAACTGATGCAATCACAAACAAGTTCTAAAATTACGGTTTATAAAAATTGAAATCTTGTTCTAAGCCAAAACACACACACAGTTACCTTTTCCTAATCAGAGCATTCATTTCTCCTCATTATGATCTCACAAGCACATTAAAATCTTATTAACATTAATTACTTCTGAGCGCCTATGCATGAGCAGTGACAGTCGTGAGTGTGCGTGTGTCTGGATCATATCTACATTTATATACCTTGCTGCACTTTGCTTATAAAACATGTGAAAATATTTCTGCTAACACCAATTAGCTAATTTCACACACACAGAGAGATAGTAAGCTGCTGTCTCACTGCACAGCCTACCAGAGACTAGTAAACATATGGATAAATGGACAGAAAAGAAGCAGAAACACCTCTTGAATGTGAGAACTGAAACGCCTTATATTTGAGCCTTAATCCTTGAAGTGAAAACAAGTTGGGAGAATAAAGTAACAAAAAATTAAAAATCATTAAAAATTAGAAAACCAAACATTCTCTTTTCTACATAGATGGGTTCAAAGATAAAAATGATAGAGACAAAGAAAAACTGGCAAGAAAAAAGCAGCAGGCACAGGAGAGAGACAGATCAAGAAAGAGAAATGAAAGGGTCCTTTTTTACATGTATATATGCAAGTACACACAACACATACATCTGCTACACATAATTATATTTAGATTATAATTATAGAAAAAAACAATATAAACTTTACTCTGGCCATAAGGTAAGAATAATAGCACACCACACCTCAAAATCAAACAGGTCTGTCTTTATAAGCAAATAAAGTTCCTGCTCAACTCCAATGATTTGTGGATTCTGTTTATACAAACCACATTATATATAGGAACCATTCATCCCAACAACAGAAACTCAGTGTAAATGTGGAAAACTAGGCAGTTATAGCCATAAAACTACATATGTATAATCTTTATCTCTTTTTTTCACACTCTCCTCTTGGCATCCAACTATTTCACCATTCACACACACTCGATCAAATTTTTCCTTCTTTCCTTTAGTAGAAATATTCATACAGAATTAACCATTGATCATTACATCCATATTTTCTTATTTAATCTATCTTCTCTTTACAGCTACAGTTTATACTAAAACTAGAGACCTATGAAACACCACCATATCTCTACCACACACTCTATCCTGAGTCTTTCTGTCATCTTTAATTTTTGTTGTTATTGACCACTATCTCAACTATCTCACTATATTATTTTAACTCACTATATTATTTTCCTGAAGAAAATATTTCAAAATTACAATAGAAAACACCAGGCATCAACAACAACAAAAAAAAAAGGTCATGTTTAATTCCATAACTTTTCCAGTGAGAAAAGCACTTAACTTCATTGGGTCCCAATGCCTATGTTTATAGAAACAAGAAAATAATAAAACAATCTAGGAGAATTTAAACAATTGATTAAGCAATGATTAACTCATTTTATAATTCAAATGTTCTACCTAGTCTAGCAGCCTCATCAGCCTATACAGCATGGGGGTCTACAAGTGTGTGCCCTATAGGCCTAGCTATGTAACAAAGGCCTAAGTGCTCTCTCATTTTAGAGAATAAATAGTAGTGAGTAGAATTTTGAATCTTTAAGAAATAGTATTTAAAATATATCATTGGTATCAATATAAAGTTGAAATGGTAGCCAAGAATATACCGAATTTTATCTTAATGTTATTTAACGTGCTCAAAACCGAACAAAATACAATGGACATTGTCTGGGAAACCTAAAACATGCTAATATAAACATCATTAACAAATACAGTGTAAAAGGATTTTTTTATAAAACTAAACTAGAGAAGAATAGGGCTGAATATACAATAAAATGGTATTGAAAGATGAGCAACAGTTACTGTAATCGCCAACTTACCATCACATCTTAAAATAAAACTGAAATTATCTTATGAAGTTTACACAGACTTTATATAGGTCATGAGCAATTACTATAATAGTATTTAACACTTGTAAATATTTTGATTTACCAGGTTAATCTAAAAGAATCAAGTGTGCCCCTTTACAAGAAAGCCTACAAAATTCAGAAAACAAGAATTTGAAAACCTAAAAGAAATAGTTGCCGGTCATAACATAGTATCACTTTATGTTTTATAAACATATTAATTTTTAATTACTAAACACTTAAATATTTGTTTATAGCTCATTAATAGCTTAAGAGAAACTGGGAACCAAAAATTAAAGTATTAGCAACCGCTGTTAATGAGAATCATTTTGATTTCATTTTTAAATCTCTAAATTTACAAATGAGTAGAAAAAGATGAGATTTCTCAAAAAAAATCAATTAACATTGACATTTCAAGAATATATTGCATTAAGATCGATCCCTAATGATTACAGAAGTATGGAAAAAGGAGGCATAAAAGAAATAATCTTAGGTAAACATCAAAAGAACCACAATGCTATAATATCAATTTGCTATGTTGCTGATAGTTTCCCAACGATCTATTGACATATGACCATGAAAAACTAGCAAAATATGCCAAAATAGGTTGAGACTTAGAACCCACCTTCCCTCTCATAAATGTCACATCACAAAGTGTAATGATTAGATGGCCAAATTTCAACATCAAAGGTACACTTGGCATTTGAACCAGATCTAAGAATCATGGTCTTTGTTTTCCAGTAAAAGCTAATAAACTGAGGTTTATTTAACTCTTTCCTGGTGGACGTGGGGGGAGAGAGGCTCCTCAAGCATTACTGAAATTGGAGACTACATATGAAAAAGATAATCATTTCCAAAAAAGATATTCATCCAGATTGCCCTCCAATCCGTGAAATCTGAGATGCCTAAGGAGTCTTCTTTGTAAAAGCCTTACAAATATATCCAAAGATGGTGAGTCCCATATGGCTCTGATAAATGAAACCCATTATTGTGAATTTCAAGCTCTTCTTTAAAACAAAACACTATTGGGTGAATTTGGTGTTCATGAAATAAAGCACTAATTGCGTGGCCTAACAACACTCTGAATCCTCTCCCTAGCAGACATTTTAAGTTGTGCCAAATTGGTTTTGGGATGTGAACAAATATCCTGGAGCCAGACTCCCTCACAAGCACAGCACTACTCCCTGGAAGTAAGTTGGACACTCTTGGAAACTCCATTAACTCTTTCAGGCCACCAGGGAACCTAACCCTCACTAAAAGAAAGTCCTCATTTAAGATGAAAACAAGTCATTTCATTTAAAGTGAAACCCAAGTAAAAGCTAAAATATTAAAAACTGATTAGGGGCCAATTCAGTTTAGATATATGGATAATATCTAAAGTATCCATAGATATTAGATAGCCCATATATCCCAATAGATGTTTATTCAAGTTTATCCAGAAATTCTTACCCTCTTTTCCTATATACTGTGTTTTTCACTCCATAAGACGCACCTGACCATAAGATACACCTAGGGTTTTAAGGAGGAAAATAAGAAAAAAAATATTCTGAATCAAATGGTGTGTTAAAATATTTAATAAAATGCCGTATTTTTCGCTCCATAAGATGCATGGGCATTTTCCCCTCACCTTTTTTTTTTTTTTTTTTTTTTTTTGCGGGGGGGGAGTGCGTCTAATGGAGCGAAAAATACAGTATGTATAATTTTCAAGACCTTAATAAGAGTTGTGTGTACTTAGAAAAGGAGAGTTCATTTTAAGCTTAATATGCTACATTTGCCTCAGGCAGAATGATAAGAAACTTTTGTTTCTTTGGTAACCATTTGTACCTTATTATAAAAGGAAACTTCTTGAATTTTTGTTTCACCACGAGACATAATTTCCACACTAGATTTTTTTCTATTGTCTTTCCAACCTGGTTCAGAAAGATGCCTACAGCCCTGAAACTGCATATGTAAATGGCAATTAATCTACTCCCACCTCTCTCATGCTAGAATTTAAGAATAAAAACAATTTTTAAAAGTACCTAGATGCAAAAAAAAATTATAACCACCAGCTTCTTCTTTCTTCCATTTTTCTTTTTCCTTGTCTTAATTTCTTTAAAACGAAGTAATTTCTGAAGAACAAGTTGTTACTTTTTAAGGGAATTTTAATTAAGCATTCTATTTTCAGTATGCTATAAGTAGTATGCTTTTGGCTCACTGATAAATACCTGGATCATATTTGTCCTCAAGATTACCCAAACTCCACTAACTGTAATTCCACACTTTCAGGTCACTGTCATTCTACAGCTCTCCTCTTACATCTTAAAGGCTTAGTAAAGATATATATATTTTTTAATTATTTTATTGGCTAGAAAATAACTATATGCCTATAAGAGAGGTTTTTAAACCACTTCTTGAGTATATATACTTAGTTTAAGCATTCTGCAATATTTCTTAGAAAATCATATTTAATATCCTGCCAATTGGTGTGAATTTAAGAATATTACCATAAACCTATGTTTCATTTCTATCAAAGCCTTATATTCTAACAATTAGCCTGTGTGTGCTGCCACATAAAAAACAACCATCTCCCCAGATCCTAAAAGGAAACGAGCTGCTATTTGCAAGTAGGTAAGACACATTTGATGAATCAAATGTGTAGCTGCTTCTGACCTCAATTAATTCAAACTGCAATTCGTAGAATAGAAACCAAATCCATAGACGTGTCAATATGAGGACATATAGCTGGATTTCATTGGGGTTTTGAGCTCTAAATAACTCTTAAATATTTCCTAATAAAAATTAAGGTAGTATGTAAGTACACTGCGGCCTGTTCATACCATGTCTGATACGATGGCATCACTTCTAAGCTAAGTTTGTTGCTGGAATTCAAATAAAACTCACACTGTAGTTAAGTGTGTTTGGTAACTAGAACCATACTAATAGCTTTAAAAGGTAAATGGAAATACTCATCAGGCATCTCAACATCAAAAATGGTTTACCAATTTTTTAAAGCAAATATTTATCTGTGAGAAAGTAACTCAAAATATACTCATAACTTTGACAGAGTGATAGACCAAGACACAATTTCCCATGAGGCCCAAGTATCCCAGAGGGGATATTTGGGGCAGTTATAAACCCTTTAGCTCTGACTCATATTTCTATCACAGTCCATTTTCTTCCATAAAGCCATAAAATGACATCAATGTAGGCAAAAAAAATTATCAAAACAGCATGTTAATTTCAAAATCCTATTATAAACTGCAATTAGAACTTTAAAAGATGGCCTATCCTTTTTTAGCAGCCCACCATATTCTCATGTTTAGAGATCTGTCATGAGTTCAGACCCAATTTATTCAAAGTCATTTTTATTTTCTGGTTCCATGGTCATTACTTACATAATCCCAATCATATAGAGGCAGAAGGTTTAACATGATGCATACTGTCCTCACAGCTCAGCTAGTCCTAAATAGTTTTTTTGATGTTAAAAGACAGTAACAGGCCCTGGCCGGTCGGCTCAGCGGTAGAGCGTCGGCCTGGCGTGCGGGGGGACCCGGGTTCGATTCCCGGCCAGAGCACATAGGAGAAGCGCCCATTTGCTTCTCCACTCCCCCTTCCTCTCTGTCTCTCTCTCTTCCCCTCCCGCAGCCAGGGCTCCATTGGAGCAAAGATGGCTCGGGCGCTGGGGATGGCTCCTTGGCCTCTGCCCCAGGCGCTAGAGTGGCTCTGGTTGCGGCAGAGCGACCCCCCGGAGGGGCAGAGCATCAACCCCTGGTGGGCAGAGCGTTGCCCCTGGTGGGCATACCGGTGGATCCCGGTCAGGCGCATGCGGCCCGACAGTCTGTCTGACTGTCTCTCCCCGTTTCCAGCTTCAGAAAAATACAAAAAAAAAAAAAAAAAAAGACAGTAACATTAAAAAATAATAAATAAAAAAGTAAAGGAATCGGCAGGGATGAGAAGAGTGTCTTGATCAAAAGAGAAACCGGACCATCCAATTGTATTATTCAAACAATGAGCAACCTGCCAGTAGTTCCCAGGACCAACCACAACTTTGTACAGTACTCTGGTAAAACTTTAGGCAAGTTATTCAACCTATATTGAATTTTTATTTCTTAATCTGTAAAACAGCAGTAGGTTTCAGAGATGAACTAATGCATCCCTACACTGCCCAGTATCTTTTAAATTTTATTTCCTGAGCCAAAACCTCACCCACATGTCATCAGTTATTTTCCCTCCTTTTTCCTGTCTCCTTTCCCTCTGCAGAGACATAAAATTAGCAGCCAAAGTTAAACAAGTCCAGTGGGAAAGACAGGCTTTGGTTTAAGGAAAGGAATGGAGTAAGTTGTGTTAAAGTGCTTATTTGGCCCCAAAAGGGTCATTGTTGGGATACTACCTGCCACAACTAGCCCCACTGGAATATTTCTCAAGAAAATGGAGAACTGTTTTAAGATAGACATGCCCTTTAAGCTGGTCTCAAATCAAAATAAATTTAGGATATTCAAAAACACCCTACAGGATTTTCCCTGTGGAGCTTAAATAAATCACTGACCAAACTTTCCAATTTATGCTCTGCTGCTAAATGGAACTTTATTTTTAAAATCATGTTTTAATTTCTAACATCTGAAAAAGGACTACAGGTAAAGTTCTTCACTTTATATTTTCACCCTTCTCTCTTCATGGTAGTACTCATTCACTTGATAAAATTTAAAAGAATGCCATTTGGGAAAAGAGCACTCTTAGAGAAGAAAGTTGAATAGGAATCCAAATTTCCAATAAACTTGAAAGTCTGCTAATGACACTAAATCCTCTGGTTAATGACTTTGTGGGTCTTTTTAAAAATATATTTTTCAACATAATTACTGAGGCATAAGAATATCCCCAAAATATATGCATACCAAATTGTTTTTCTTTTTATTGTATTGGGGTGACACTGGTTAACAAAATTACACAAGTTTCAGGTGCACAATTCTACAACAATCATCAGTACACTGTATTGTGTGTTCACCGTCCCAAGTTAAGTCTCCGTCATTTATCCCCCTCCATCCTCCCCCACCTCCCCATCCCCCACCCTGCTTCCACTCTTGTCCATGTCCGTGAGTTTTTTCTTTTTCTCTTTTGTGCTCAGTCCTTCCTCCCCTCCCCTCACCTCCAGCCACCAGTCCACCCCATACACAGCTATCAGCTTGCTCTCCGGGTCTGTCTCAATTTTGCCTGAGAGAAACATCAATGTGGTCCTGTATGTGCCCTGACCTGGGATCAAACCAGACACCTTTGTGCTTTGGGATAATGCTCTAACCAACCGAGCTATCCAGCCAGGGTGAGGCCTTTATTTAAAAATAAGAACATCAGGAATATTCAGGAATCAGTTTTTAGACTGTATGAAGGACAACTGCATTGACTCTATTAATACCATCATTAGAATGTAAATGCAAATCAATATTTTAAGACCAATAATAAGGGCTATGCCATAAAATTGTGTTTCATGGCATGTTATATTAGGTAAAACTGAAAATTTCATTCAAATAATCTCTCCCATTAAAGAGCTTCAAATCTCAAATAAAAAAATTTTGTTCATGTCAAGACTGACCTCCCTGAAGCATTATTCATTTTTTTTTTTTTTTTTTTTTTTTTTTAGAGAGAGTCAGAGAGAGGGATAGATAGGGACAGACAGACGGGAATGGAGAGAGATGAGAAGCATCAATCATCAGTTTTTCGTTGTGACATCTTAGTTGTTCATTGATTGCTTTCTCATATGTGCCTTGACCGCGGGCCTTCAGCAGACTGAGTAACCCCTTGCTCAAGCCAGCGACCTTGAGTCCAAGCTGGTGAGCTTTTTGCTCAAACCAGATGAGCCCACACTCAAGCTGGTGACCTTGGGGTCTCGAACCTGGGTCTTCCGCATCCCAGTCCGACGCTCTATCCACTGTGCCACCGCCTGGTCAGACGCATTATGCATTTTTAATGCCCAAGTTTACAAGACAAAAAATACAGGACTGATTCAGGGTGGCAAACCAGTTTGTTCCCCACAAAGAAAATGAACTTAATTCCCACAAAGTTTAATTAGCATTTAGTGGCTTGTACTTAGAAAATAGAACAGCCTGATGCTGAAGTTTAACTATAAAGCAGAGTTAGAAATTACATGTACCAGTTAAGAGCACTAACTTTGCTGTCCAAGTTAGACTAAACAGTCCTGGTTGTACAACTTGCTAGGTCTGCAAATGAGTAATTCATTTAACCATCCCACTTCTGGCTTTATGCATAAACTGGGGTAAGAAATACCTTGTAGCAAAGGTATGGGGTTAGAAGAGCCATTAGACAATGTTCTTTATCAGCTCAATAATTATGATTACTTATACTTATATTATTACTTATAACCCTTCACACTACCCATAAAACTTGAATTCCACCTCCAGCTAAAAATTATTTCTCAATAAAATTTTTTTTCAATTTATTTTACATGCTTTAAGCAATCATTATTAGACCATGTCAATAATACACTTTGAGGCCCTCAAAGCTAGACATTACCATTTAACATAATAGGAACCTAGTAAAAATATATTGAATTAAAAAATATGTATATGATATAGTAGAAAGAGTATATAGGATCTGAATCCTAGTTTTGGCACTTAACAGCTTTGTGTACATAGCAATGTACTGTATGAGCTTCAGGATTCTTGTTTTGTTTTTGGTCTATAACATAGGCAGAAAAAAGGGTATAAAATAAGAGTTGTTGTAAAGATTAAATTAAGCAATCTATTGAAAGCTGCTTAGTAACTTCTGTTTTCCTTTATTTGGGGGTTATAGAGCAAGAGTGGTAATGCTGTTTTCAAATCTAAATTTCTCTTACATAGAAGTTTCAACTTTATCCTTCGATATAAAGAGAAGTTGTGATTAAATATAATATAACTCTGTTGCTGAGCAATTGAGCAACTGCCCCAGATGGGCAGAGCATCACCCCCTAGTGGGCTTACCGGGTGGATCCCAGTCCAGCCCTATACAGGAGTTTATCTCTGCCTCCCCTCTTCACACTAAAAGAAATTAAATAAATGTGAATGCTAAAGATGAACTTAGGTGCAATGGTAAATGTATTCTAACAATATATATACCCTAAAAACAAGATCACTGATTTTCAAACCTTATAATATTATTAGAATTTATAACGTAGTTTTTGTAAAATACAGATGACCATATACCAATCTAAGCATTCTGATTCAAGATATCTGGGAGTAAAACCTAGAAATTTATATTTTAAAAGCCCCCAGATGATTATGACATACATAGCCAAAGAAAGTAGCATTCTCTAATAGTTTTGGACCAGCTAGAACCCAGAATGCCTGAGTTTACCTGACCTATTAGAAATAGAGCTTTGAAATTTGAATTGTAACAATCTAGGTAATTTAAGTATACTAAAGTTTAAGAACTACTAAACTAGAATCCAATACTACAAATCAAAAAGGTGTACACAATTTATTTTACTTTAAATTTAATACCTTCTATTTTAATAAATATCACTGTCAAAATGAATTTATGAGGGGTAAAATTTTACTTAAAGAATATACCAATTTTAGGCTCATAACGATTATCATTATTATTACAGGTTTTTAAACCAAAACATAGGAAATCGGGCAAACAAATCAGTCATCTCCAGAGATCCTATGACCACCGAGAAGCATCCAACTAAGAAATGCCATTAGTTTCAGTGTTTTTTTTAATTTGTGTATTTTGTTTTGACTTAGGTTACTATCTATTTCTTCTTTAATTAGAGCTGTGATAATAGGGCTTTAATATTTTAAAGAAATTCCATATACATTAACCCATTTAATCCTCACAATAATCTTGTGAGGTATGTAAAATGGATAACATGTATTACCACTATATGCAAATCAGAAATCGAGTTTAAAAAGCTTAAGCAAAGCCCAAAGTCATACAGTTTGGTGGTGTTTATGGTAATATATGAAAACTCCAGATGTAAATTCTATACATACACACACCAAAAAAATCCTAAAATTTAAAACTTAGCACTCATTTTTAAGTGTTATTAAAAAAATCAAAATAGTATGGAAGAGTCTCTAAATTGCAAGTAATCTGTAGTCCTATACCAAAGCATGGGTTCATCTTGCTGTTTAAATTTGTTGCCATTTATTTATTTAATGGTGAAAGGAAAAAGAAGTGGCAATTGATTAAAATCAAACAAAAAATTGGAATGCCCATCAGTTAAAATACTATTTACCCTGTCCATTTATAGTCTGGCCCTCTATAAAAAAGACCCTACAGGCCTGACCTGTGGTGGCGCAGTGGATAACGCGTCGACCTGGAAATGCTGAGGTCGCTGGTTCGAAACCTTGGGCTTGCCGGTCAAGGCACATATGGGAGTTGATGCTTCCTGTTCCTCCCCTTCTCTCTCTCTTTCTCTCTCTCTCTTCCCTCTCTATAATGAATAAATAAAATCTTTAAAAAAAAAAAAAAAAGTCCCTACACATCAACTACCTACTATAAAACATAGGATATCAAATGGCACTTTCAAAGGCTAGCAATTTAATTTTCAGCTATCATGGTACTTTAAAAATTGTTCAACAAAATATACAAATAGAATAATACTAACATATCCCTACCAAAAAAAAAAAAAAAAAAGAATCTCAATCAAAAATTACTTTAGGATTTACTTGTCCAGCCTGCTCTTTTATGCAGAGAAACAAAACAGATCTAGAAAGGTTAAATATCTTACCCAAGATAACACTGTATATTTCTTATAAAGATAGAACTAGTTATACTGTATCTTTACCCCAAAGTTAACTATAATATGCACTAGAGAATTGGAAATACATAGCTTTCATAATCAAAAAGAGAAAACGGTCATTTTAACGTGAGATAAAGTAAATTTATAAAGGAGTGTTTAGAAAGGAGGCGTCATCAGAAGGTGATTTTCCACAGAGAGAAGGCTCTAAAATTATTTAAAACTCAAAAATAAAATTAAAGCAAATGAGACATTATAAACCAGCCAAACATAAACATTCATTCAGACCTCAAATATTTGAATGCTTCTGAGCTGAAGTCCACAGAAAGGTCCGGAAGCAGAAGGGTGAATAAGACACAGACACTATCCTCCATAAGCTTACAAACAAGGGACACACAATGTGAAAAGTGATAGTACCATGGTATGCATATAAAAGTTACTCTGAGAATATGCAGGAAGAAATGCCCCCCTGTGTAAAATGACTAAGCTGAGGCTTTATAAGTGATAAGAATTAAGTGAATAACTTCAACAATCCCTGCCTTCATCCTCCCCAATTCTATATTGAACACATCCCTGTTTGTGTTTGGAATTTGTAAAGTATTTTGACACACACTGGCATAAGAGAAGAAATGCACATATATAATAACTTCTCCTTTAGTAAAAATTGCCAAATACACTAAAACTTAGATTTTTGTGCAGCTACTACAAAATCAGAACTTAAAACAATTTGTCAAATTTTTGCAAATGTCCTGTTCCTTTTTCACTGGCTCATATATCAGTTAATCTCCCAGCAACAGGGACACAAGGTGGCACTGTGGTGCTGACATTCATTTCAAGGCCTTTCTAAATGGGAAATTAGAAAGAGGCAAAGGTCTTATTTTGACAACTAAAACCAGAGTTGTAATACTGGCTTTCTCCTAGGTCAACCAGCATTAGCCAAAGAAGGAGCAAATCACTTTGCATTTCATGTGTATCACATCATACCTGTACAGAAGAGGACAATTCTCTAATGGTTTCTGCAAAATCTTATGTGTGTTCATAGAAATGTCAAAAAACATATACTGTAGCTTTGTGAGTAGAAAGTCAGAAGTGAGCTAGCTGTTTACCATGTGCAAGGCTGCTGACATGGACCACCTCCCCACCTAGTGGTCAGTAGGGAGGAATAGAGCCATAGTAACCACACCGGACTTCACTAGTTAAAAGCAACCCTTTTATCAAAACACCTGAAAGCAAATATGTCCCTTTGCCTGACAAATGAGAATTTGGGGGTTACTGTATTCAATGAATCGTTAAACAAACCCACAGTAAATATACTGTGACACCTACTTATGCTGTGGACAACCATCACCAAAAAATTCAAGTATACATTGCTTTCTAGATCATCAAAATGAACTTATTTCTATTATTAACAACCTACCCATTTCTCCATACATTTGTGATTTACAAGTCAAAAATACAAGCAGAATTAACTACCTATATATACCTATTTATAATGAAATCACATGATCTTTAAAATAAAACAAAATCTAACGAGAAAATTTTTCCTTCATTCTACAGGCAAGGAAACAGGAATAGAAAGATTGTGACTTATTCAAAATCATATACTGTAGTCAGGACTAAAAAACAGACCTCCAGATTTAACGACTTTAAATCCTTTTTAGTATTAATTAATGCCTTCTGCTCTCCAAGGCAGTGCTTCAGTGGTTTTTGTTTTGTTTTTTGTTTTTATTTACCACACCATAAGGTTTTCTCTCAACATACTAGGAAAATAATTATTTTCTAAAACTTTTATGCACATTTTCCATGCTAAATTGACATGATTGAAAATATTATATATAAGTTCTAGCACATATTCATATTTGTCGCCATAGTATAAACCTGTTAATAAGAACATACTTCTTCTTTTTAACTAATAAATTACTCACATTCATCAACATTTAGAAAGCAAAGCAACAAGTGGGCAATGTGCTGGTCAAAACCACTATACAAAAATGGTTTCAGAAAGCTATTTTGAGCCCTAGCCGGTTGGCTCAGTGGTAGAGTGTTGGCCTGGTATGCAGGAGTCCCGGGTTCGATTCCCAGCCAGGGCACACAGGAGAAGCGCCCATCAGCTTCTCCACCCCTCCCCCTCTCCTTCCTCTCTGTCTCTCTCTTCCCCTCCCGCAGCCAAGGCTCCATTGGAGCAAAGTTGGCCCGGGCACTGAAAATGGCTCTATGGCCTCTGCATCAGGCCCTAGAATACCTCTGGTTGCAACAGAGCGGTGCCCCAGATGGGCAAAGCATCGCCCCCTGGTGGGCATGCCAGCTGGATCCCGGTCGGGCGCATGCGGAAGTCTGTCTGCCTCCCCGTTTCCAACTTCAGAAAAATTAAAAAAAAAAAGCTATTTTGTAAAAAGAAACCTGAATCCATTCAGATTGATAGAAAGTTTAGAGTCGTTTTTTATAGTTTTATATAAAAAGTATTTTATTTTAAGAGAGGAAACACAAATACTTATTCAGTCGATCACTTATTCATCCGATTTAATTAAACTCAAAATGCTGTTTTGCCACTTGCCTTGAGAAGGTGTCTTATCCAAACAAATATTATCTGTCTACAACTATGAAAATCTACTCACAACTCCAAATCCAAGGCTTATGAGGCAAAAGATATAAAGGACACCTGGCACTGAATGTATCAGAACGTGAGAGCCTGACCAGGCAGTGGTGCAGTGGATAGAGAGTTGGACTGGGACGCAGAGGACCCAGGCTCGAAACCCGACGACACCGGCTTCAGCACAGGATCGCTGGCTTGAGCATGGGATCACAGACATGACCTCAGGGTCTCTGGCTTGAGTCCAAGATCGCTGGCTTGAGCAAGGGATCACTGGATGGGCTGAAGGCCCCCCACCTCAAGGGACATATGAGAAAGCAGTCAATGAACAACCAAGATGTTGCAACAAAGAACTGGTGCTTCTCATATCTCTCCCTCCCTGTCCGTCTGTCCCTATTTCTGTCTCTGTCAAAAAAAAAAAAAAAAAAAAAAAAAAGGAAATGTGAGATATTATGACTTTCTCTTCTATATATTTTATTTTAGTGGTACCACTGGAATCTTATAATGGAGAAGAAATTTAGGCAGATCCACTGTGGGCCAGTATAGGGAAAAGACAGTGCTGTGTGAGGTCAGATAGCTTGCAGTGAGGGTTGAAGAGAAGTCTTTTTCTTTCATTATACTTAAAAACTTAGAAGCTTCTAGCACTCACCCACTCCACCCTCAGCTTTACTTGTATTCTCAATTTGCTTCCCTCTCCCCTCTAGAGATGAGGTGAGGGGATAAAAGATCATTGTTGATTTGAGGAACTAGAGAAAAGTAAGAACTATTCCAGTTCTTTTTGCCCAACCCAAAGCCTGGGTGATAGGTACAAATATCCAAGAAGATGGAGACATTAGTAAATATGTGGAGGACATTTACTGGCCCAAAAGGAATTTTAGTGTGTTGAGTTAAGGAAAGGGGGAGGGCAGAGGAGGGAAGGGCAGAGGAGGGGAGGGGAGGGGAGGAAAAGAAAGAAACCTAACAGTATAAAGCCACCCTTGATTATATTTGACTAGTTCATATTTAAACAACAGAGAGGACCATATTCTCACTGTTTAAATGTCTTGGTGTCTAAATAAGGGATTTTGTTTGTTTACAATAATAGACATACAGTTTTCATATATATACATACATCTACAGAAAAATTACATAGCCTAAAACATTGATAGTTTTCTGCTCATAATAGTTTTTTCCTAAGTTTTAATTTGGTACCTGAGCAAACTGTCAACATTACCTTAATTTTCTCCCAGTTGCGTATTTCATTTACTGGAAAGGCTCTCACAGTATAAAAGGAATTTGCCAACAACAAATCACAATTTGATTACAACAGTAATTCAGAGAACATCTCTGAATGAAAGGTAAAAATAGCAACTATCCAGGCTCCTTTAGTTAAAAAAAAAAAAGAGAAAGATAAATAAATTTTAAATAATTTAAATTAAAACATGGTTTTAAAAAAAGTTTAGATTAAGATTTTCCAGAGAACAAAATAATGCTGTTATATATGAGTTATAATTATTGCCATTTTAGTTTCAATTTACTAGGCATCTTTTCAATTTTCATAAACCCCAAACTCCATTAAGTAGTATTATACTTATTAAATGCAAATCTTTACATTAGTTATTTAATATGGAAAATTTTCAAATAAATTCTTAACATTTGAAATGGTTAAATTCCTACCTTGAAACACAGAAGTATTCAATGCCAAAATGACTTCTAAAATCAAGAAGGTAAACACATTATGCTAAAATTACCATCCTCTCCAACAAGGTTACAAAGGTACGACTGAATATTAAGAAATTAATAATATCTTCAATTCCTGTCAGGTAATCAGTTAAGTCAACCCTTGTCTCCTTATCTCAGTATTCTCACTTGGAAGTCAGTAGTTGGCTTTCCCTAAATTAAAAGTTATATAATGTTTACATTGGTTAACTGGACTACGAAACACCCCAGGCTGAAGTTTCAATTGAATGTCAAAAAATTCCAGAAAGCAAGCTCCATGTCCTCAAGCTGATTACTTTCAAGTGAACTGCAGAATCACCAAAAGGCTTGAACTGGGAGTAGATGAGACATTATGAAGCCAAAGTCCAGCATAATTTTTCCACAGTTTAGTGAGAAATAGTATGCTATTTATTATTATAGCTAATCCATATTCTTATAAGCCCTTGAAAGTTGTTTTGAGCAACTGCTATAGTGGTTACAGATACGTGACTATAATAATAGATGACATTATTTCTTCCCACGGCCTCAGAGTTTGCCTATGTTGAAATTACAACTAAAAGAACTTAAGCAATATATATTTTTAATACACTCAACATAATGGCATCAATGTTTTTTTGATGATTAAATATATAGTATTTATGTTACAGAAAAATATATGAATTCAGGCATTCCCTAGAATTCTAGGATATAGATATGGCCTTTGGGTTTTTGATGAAGAATTAAAAGGATTTTACTAGTTATTTGACATTGGCTGTAATCCCTGATTCTACAAAATATTAGAAAATACTTAAGCAATGCAAATGCATGAAACGTAGGTTTCCAAGAAAATTACAAGTTTCAAGTTTTACCAAATATCCAGAAACCCTATACGTGATTTAAAAGTTTGGAGCAAAGACTAAAATAACCAATGAAAATTCTAGTAGGACTGTAAATAATACCTAGTACTTGTATAAGACAAATACTGGTTTATACAAGATGAGTAAACTCATTTAAAAGGGTTTTTTTCTAATTTAATAATAACTCTTGCATGTACACACTTGGTCAGCTACTAGAGTTTTTTCCTTGATATAGGGTATACTGTTCCTATGTAAGTAATATTTGATTTCTATAATTTGCTTGCAATAGGTACACAGCCATACAAATAAAAATAGTTAGACTTTGTTTTCTGTGCTGTGTGACTTTTCATGCTAATTAACTCCTCACTGATTAAGAAACTTAGGATAGGCATACTATTTTATTCCTTTCACAGAAGTTTAGTAAAGTAAAATTTTAAAATATATTTCTAAAGTGGCCTCCAAGACTATTCAGCTCTAATAGTCATGATCAACTTTAGACATAAAGAGGCCACCCTTGACAGTGAAGAAGAATGGAACTAGTGGCATCCAAAGAATGTCAACATCAGTCCTTCCTTTGCCAGAAAGGATCACTAGTTAGCAGAATCAGCCAGATGCTGCTTCCATATACCTTGCCAGACCCTGGAGCAACACATTTGTTCAGGGTCTGAACCTGGCTTCCTATGTGGCGGCATGACCAGCTGCTACTGAGGCTGGGCAAGTCCTTAAACACGTCCACTGATAATTTCTATATTTATAGAAGGCCAGAACATGTGTAGATAATCACACAATTGGATATTTATGAAGTGCCAGATTTTATGAATACAGGAATTTGTTAATTTGCACAAGGACTAATCATTAAAATTCAAAAATAGATAAACAGGGATGCCATTTATTTGTTCACATTTCAGGGGAAAGTATGCAGCTGCTATCCTGATGAATGGCTTCTGGAGAAAAATGTTTAAAAAAAAAACTTGGTAAGTTTTGAAATCTTAATGAGTAAGTCCAGGAAATTACTATATCATCTTTATATTAAAAATAATCATAGTGATTCTCCCCTTAGTTAAAAAAAAAATTTAAACCAGCATGTGCTTAGCATTTGAATCATACTTGTCCTGCATTCCACTGTTTTGGTCCTTCTCTAGGAGCCAATGCTGATTTTCATCAGATAGGAGTTAAAAGGCACACAGACGTCATTCAATACCAAATTGTTTTAGCTACAGGGCATGGCAAAGCATGAAATTACTGCTTTAGAGCACTTCCTCATGTGGGTGTGTTAGATAACTGTCTGCTCCAACATTAAAATGAAACACACTGTGACCTGACCAAGACTTGAGGGTTCACAACAGGCATATCTCCTGTGCTGATAGGAAGAGCCCACCATAACCAGCAAGGTGGTTAATTAATTTTTCTGGCACTCGACAGCCCTCCTATGACTCAAGCCTTTTAACTTTGCAAACCTCTATACAACAGAACACACTGGTTTTAAGTTTACTAGTACACATTTTATTTTACAATGTCCTGCTGTATTTAGATTGTGGCAGTCTTTCCCAGAAAATGCCAAGATTATTTTTCATACTAAAAATATTTTAGATCTGCTGAAAGCTAAGAATTACAATTCAGAAGAAAACATATACACATTCTAAAAATAAAGCCAACCATAAAAATGATTAAGTTTTTACTTTCTTTTATTCTTTCTAGAAGGTTAAAAGAAATTTTCATCTTCCCTTAAAAGCCTCTCCATTTTTGTTTACTTCTGGTTAAAATAAATATGTGTAACAGAAAATTTTTTAAATGTCATAGCTGGAAAATATTCTAATTATGTCATCCATTCATGTATGAGAATATGTACAGAAGTGCACATATAAGCACACATATCTACATATATACATATGTACACAAAAAGAGAATTGTTGATCAAGAGATACATGAAAGTTTTCTTTTAAAATAAAGTGTAAATTTAACATGTACTCATGTTAATATAGAAAATGACAGGTGTATGACACATTAGTTTTAAAACAATATTTTGGGTCAAGAATCTGAAATGGAGAAAAATGTATTTGAAACACCATATATTGTGTACCCACTATTAACATACACTTTAAACTGACTCTCCCCAAAAGTTCCCCTTTAGGAAAAGAAACCTCTAACAAGACCTGACTGAATATACGTAGTATTGGTCAAATCTGGCCTTTCCAGCTTAGAAGGCAGTTTAGGCAACGTAAGCAAATTAAAAGTCTCTGAATCATTTTTTTAAAAAGAAAGAGACTAAAAAGAGACTTTTAACAGCAAAGGTTCACCACCCACCTGGAATAATGGATTTTTAATAAACATCTGACCAGGTTTAAATCTTGGGAATGTGTTTGGGAATCTGCTCTGATGTCCCAGGTGGGTTAAGAATATTGCTTTATGGACCTCTTTGTGTTGTCAGAGAGGCCTAATGGAATTAAAAAAAAAAAAAAAAGCCTGCCACTTCTATTAAATAAATAATTTATTACAAAAAAAGGTGATTGTTATTATCAAAGATCTCTATAGATCAGCATCCATTTTCTATCATGAAAACATTTCTGTACCTTACTACCTGACTTAATTTTTAGCAAATGAATAACAATTTACTTCTGAACAAATCTGAATAAAACTCAATTAAGAAGTCCATTACAAATGGACCTATTTAACTAAGCTTTTGAATTTCGAAGAACTCTGTTCTGGAAAAACTCTTCAACAATGTCAGCTAGTTGTGAAACACAACTTTTCCCACCACAAAAAAAAGAAAATATATACGGGGACAAAAGCACCTCAAAACTACGTTTGAAATAACAAATACAATATTTATAATCCCCAAAATATTAAAAGAATACTTACAGTGTTGCACAAGATGGCCTGATACACTTTATAGCTTCTACTTTGTAAAAAGATGGCCAGCCCCCCACTCCACCCTCCCCAAGCATAAATAAACAGTAACATACTAAAAGGAAACTGTCCTAGGATAAAAACTGCTTGTTAAGAAAGTTTGCATTCTTACTAACCACAGTGATAGCCTTATAAAAGTCCATCTGAAAAATAAAAGTTACAAAACAGAGTACCTTATCCCTTTCCAAATATACCCCCCAGATGTAATATAGAAGAGTGTGTGATGATAAAAATAATTACTAGATTCTTACCCAACCTCAGTGACTACCTCTCATCTTATGGCCAATACCATCAAATAAATATGCTGGCAAAAAGTATTCAACCTGCTTCAAGGATTTTAACTGTAAATATGGACTTTAAACTTCAATGCAAAACAAAGAACAAGAGTCTCATTTTAGTAATACCCACACTGGCACTGCAGCTAAAACTCATTGGCACATAACTAACAAAACCCAGTTAGCAATAAATAAGGACAACATGATATATAGACAGACAGATGGAATTGCATAAACAGACAAGAAAAGCAAAGAGACTGACAAACATACGGAGGGGTCTGTTTTAAGAGTGAAAGATACTGATTTATTTGGTACTTTAGTGAGAAAAACAGGTTTGTTTGTAATTATTTTTAAAGTAATTAAACTGAATCACAAGGGCACACCCTTAAATAAGTAAGAAGAAAATTAGCAAAGGATAGGCCTTCTTAGATGTTCCAAATTTCAAGCTGGCAACAGCTCTGTCAAACTTAAATCTGGAAATTAAAATCCAAGGGAGAAAGAATAAAAGCATTGGGGGCTACAGGAGATGCTAGGTAGAAGGGGGATTTGAGGAAGCAGGATTTTTTATGAAAGTTGTCTGCCCTACCTTCTTCCCCAGCGCTGAGTTTCTCTTCTCATAATCGGTGTCTCCCTGGAAGTACAGTGTGAGTGGTAATGACTGCCTGCCTCCCTAATGAGTCCATTTTCCTGCTCTTGATGTTGTGTATATATACACACTGCAACCTACCTTACAAACCACAGAGACGGGAAGAGAGAGAGAGCAAGAGAGGGAGGGAGTGGGGGGAGAGAGGGAGAGAGAGACAGAGACAGAGCAAGCGAGTGTGAGAGAGAGAGAGAGAGAGAGAGAGAAAGAGGAGAGAAAGAAAAACAGAAAGAAAGAGAAAGGCACAGACAAAGCCCTCCTACCAGACAACAGACAGCCTTCCTTCCCCTATCCAGCAAAATGCAACTCGTCTAATGCAGCAACAGGTTCAGTATTGCCAGACTAGCAGAGTGAAAAAAGGTATATTCTCTGTATCATTACTGCTTGCAAATAAACAGTTTAAGAGCAGCTGGCTCCACCTTCTTTATTTATGCTCCATTATGAGAAATGTATTGTTTCAGTTCTGGCACACAGTACATGTAATTATCATAAATACATTTTTGCATATTAGCAGGAAATAGTGAAATGCATAGCTTATTAGTGCAATCTTTTAAATTTATTTTTTTAATGTGAGGAGAGTGTCAACAAATCTGCTATGACAAAAGCCTAGTAATGATTTTAAAGTCAGATCAGTCTTAAAGGAGGCTCTGAAAGAAACAGATTCCATACAATAGGAAAACTGATCTGAGACAAAACTGATAACTGCAAAGAAGAAATTATTGTTTAGTAAATAAATCAAGACCATAAGCAAAATTGCAGGGGGAAAAAAAAAGTAAGTTTAAGTACATAATGGAATAGTACTTTAGACAAAGGCAGATTGGATTCTTATTTGAAGCACCTAACTGTACAAACATCACAATGCAATGTACTCTGTGTGAACAGGTGCAATGCATCTAGTACATAGTGTTACAACAACAGAAATAAATCCCGTAAGGAGCTTCCATCACAAGCAGGACAAGATTTCAAAGCATATGGGTCTGAAACCATAATAGAAATCCCTTGTTCTTTTATCAGAAAGAAAAAATAAAAATAATCAAAATGCTTAAAAACAAACATCCTTAACAGGGGAAAAAATGTTTTTCTTTGCCTGATAACTCTAACCAATTTTTTTCACTTGCTACAATCAAAACAATGATGGTACTATACTCCTCACCACATCACGTGTTCCCTCTCCCCTTTCCCCACTCCCAGGTGCGTTTTCTCCCATAAGTGGTCTATTTGCAGCTATGGAATTACAAACATCAGAAAACAGTACTAATTTCAAGCCCTTACCCTTATCTCCCAATTTTTTAAAACTAGACTGTTTGTTTACCTAGATAGCACCTTCTTTAAAACATTTCTAAACAGTTTAGCTGTGAGTCATTTAGATGGGACTTAGAAACATTCAATAGAAGTTAAATATTTGTTTAAAAACTTGCATAAAAATTTAAAAATGAGTGGACCTGTCTACTCAAAATCAGCATTTGAGCATCAATAACTAATTGTATATTAAGTATATTAACTGTAAATTAACCCATTTTATGAATTAGTGTTTTACTATGCTTTACAAATTAGAATGTGGTCCTTTGGGTAAACAAAACTTTACTATGTAAGCATCAATTCCTTCATTTGTTTTCATTTAATAACTTAATTACTTAAATATATAACTTATAAATCAAATATATCTTCACCTGACTCACAAAAAAATTTTTAGAATGTTATTGGATCATGTTCAGAATAGAGATCAATACTGGTTAACTGTTTTAATGGTAGATAATATATAGCACAAAAATTAGAAGGTAATGAGCAGTCACATATTACGCAAACTGCCCTGGGAAAATATCAAGTCCAGAGCCACCACTCTCACTGTAAACCACCAATTATAATTCTCTGGTTCTGCAGGTGTGTTTTACCCCTCTTCAGGGTGGGTGGTTAATCAAGTGGGAACAGACACACATAAAAGGGAAAGTAACTGACCCCTACTTTTGGTCACATATCTTGAGAAAAACTCTAAAATACACTTAGTATGCCTAAGGTACCAGTATGCATCTTGCCCCTTACTACTCAACCTGGCAGGTCTGGATTTTTCCTACTGTTTTTCAGAAGCTTTATTAAAACGTATGAACAAAAATGCCACTTAAAAGAGTGCACAAGCTTGACCGTGCAATGGCGCAGTGGGTAGAGCGTTGAAGTAGGTCGTAGTGGACTCAGGTTGGAAACCCAGAGGTCTCCAGCTTGAACGCGGGCTTATCTGGTTTGAGCAACACTCACCAGCTTGAGCCCAAGGTTGCTGGCTTGAGCAAGGGGTCACTAGTTCTGCTGTAGCCCCCCCCCCCATCAAGGCACATATGAGAAAGCAATCAATGAACAACTAAGGTGCTGCAACAAAGAATTGATGCTTCTCATCTCTTTCACTTCCTGTTTGTCTGTTCCTATCTGTCCCTCTCTCTGTCTCTCTGTCTCTGTTACACACACACACACACACACACAAAGTGCACAAGCCTCACAGGTTGACAGAATGATTCAAATTAGATACAGTATTAGTATGCCATGACTTTAAAAAATAAGATTCTAGATATTTTGGGTTTGTTTTTACCCAAGGAGAGTAAGACAGTATTTGATTTTTACCAGCAGGAGTCAAAAGGAATGTAAAGGACTATAAAGCTATTCACATTTTCTAAAGAACTAACTAGTTGAAAAATGCACAACATATCAACACTTTCTTCATATCTGCACACTTTACTAGATTCCAAGCACTACAAGTAGTACATTCTTAGTACTTTCTGGAGTTCAAGACACACTCTTCCTGCTGGGACTGGAGATCCATGTATTATTCAATTAACCATAACACCACATGAAATAGTCATCTTAGTTGACTATCAGATTCTGGAGGTCACAAAGTTATTATAATATGTCATGAGGCAATTTTATCCTGTAGAAAGATCAATCAATCCCTAAAGTGGAATTTAAATTAAAAATAAAATAGAAAACTTGTTTTGTTCTCAGTATTATCTTGAGGAGTAGTCTGCATGCCCTGGGGAGGACTGTAACCATCCTCACTTTCCATCTCTTTACATATAAAAAACAATAAAGTTAAATTTTAAAGAAAAGAATTGGATAACTTAATTATTATGATGATAACTAGAGTTTAGGTGTTTACTATTTGCCAGGCACTTTTCTAAGTACTTTGTACTTATTAATTCAATAAACCCTAATAAAACCCTTTTAGGTGAATTATTTTACAGGTGAGAAAACAGAAAGGAAAGTGATTTGCCTAAGATCACGTAGCATAGCAGCAAAGGGATCTGAACCCACCTGTCTGGTTTAGACTCACACGCTTAATCCCTGTCATACTGCCTCCCAATATCTAATAACTAAGGCCCCGTCTATCCATAAGATTCTGTAGGACTCAGTCAAATTGAGTAAATCCTGATGATTTCTCACTCTATGTTGATTACTAATATGGCATAGTACAAATTTGCCCTTATAAATTTATACCCAAAACTCAATAATTTGGTTTTAGTCTAACAATATTTTTTAAAAGTTTACAGTATACATTCAATCACCTTTCTTTGATACTAAATATCTATAAATATGTGCTTCCATTTGCTTGAAATGGAAAATAACATAATAAATAAAGCTATCAATATATAAAGCCTACTTGCATTACATACAATCCCCACAGATTACTCTTTCAAATGCCGTGTTATGGGGAGGAGAACTCTATATAAAGTACCTTAGTTCAAGTTTAATAGCTAATACTAATGCAAATAAAAAATTAAATAAACATTAAATAAAACACAATAAAAATGTCCTGTTTCCCATAGCCTAAAAAAAAGCATAGAAAAAGCAAGGGTTCAGTTATAAATGATTTGTAAAAGATGCTAAATAATACAATCATGTGATTTTACACAGTTGGTTTTAACTTTGATTAAGAGATGTATTTTGATTTTGATAAATTCATTCTGCAAGAAATAATCTAATCATAGTGCATTAAGTAAACATCTATTGTGTGCCTACTGTGCACCATACATGAAACTTTGGGGTAAAACATGAAGATAAAATGTGCATAGTTTCTGTTTTTGCAAAGTTAACAGGCTGGGGAGAGGCATGTAAATATTAGTGCAAGCAAATAATCTTGCAACTTCATAATGTGGTATCCCATGTAATCCAGCACCATAAACTTCATGCCCTTCCTTCAAAAAGCAAAAAATAAAATTCAACAAAATAAAAAAATACTTAAATTTAAAATGTGGCATATGAAAGAGGTATGTGTGGGTATGCATGTATACATGCATCCATATCTAGAGCATGGGAAAGGTATTGAGATTTGGTTGGAGATAATTTCCTAACAGTGTAGTTTATAAACCCTTTGAGTACATTTTATCTATTGTCCCCAGGTGCCTAGTAAAGTGTCTCCTACAAGCACACAGTACATGTTCTTCTTAAATGATTGAAGAAATCAATGGTAGCTATTGCCCTGGAGTATAAAATTTCATTATTCGAGTAATAATGTAGTACATTTTATTTTATTTTTGTGACAGAGACAGAAAGACAGAGAGAGGGACAGAAAGGGACAGACAGACAGGAAGGGAGAGATGAGGAGCATCATCAATTCTTTGTTGTGGCATCTTAGTTGTTCGTTGATTGCTTGCTCATTGATTGCTTTCTCATATGTGCCTTGACCGGGGGGCTGCAACAGAGCAAGTGACCCTTCACTCAAACCAGCAACCTTGGGCTCAAGCCAGCGACTTTGGGCTTCAAGCCAGCAACCTTTTGGACTCAAGCCAGTGACCATGGGGTCATGTCTATGATTCCACACACAAGCCAGCGACCCCACACTCAAGCTGGTGAGCCCGTCCTCAAGCCAGATGAGCCAGCGCTCAAGCCAGTGACCTCGGAGTTTCAAACCTGGGTCTTCTGCATCCAAGTCCAACGCTCTATCCACTACACCACCGCCTGGTCAGGCATAATGTTCTACAGTTTAGTCAGAGGGTGTTGTCTTGGAAAATGAATACTTCCAAAAATATTTAAATGTTAAGATTTTTATTTTAATTTTTGAAATGGAAAGATAATCAACTAATTTTCAGAAGTATTTACCACTATCCCAAGTATATTTTTGCCTAGGCCCTTCTCGGGTATTTAATGGTTTTATATTACCTAAGGCTGAACAGGAACAAATGTTGGGATAGTTTAAAAGAATCTTTACAAGAATTAGATGTTTTATTGTCCAGATAAAAAAGGAAAAGTAAAAATAACAGTATGGTGCAATGATGGCCAGAACAAAAGTTTTTAATTCTAGTAAATGGGTAGAAAAGCAATGTTTGGGATTAGTGGAACAAAATGAGTAAGACCTACACAGAGTTCTAGCTTTGTCATTGAAGCTGCCACCATAAAGTCAATTTTATGTCACTTAGATCAGTGGTTCCCCAACCTTTTTTGGGCCACGGACCGGTTTAACATCAGAAAATATTTTCACGAACTGGCCTTTAGGGTGGGACGATAAATGTATCACGTGACCAAGACAAGCGTCAAGAGTGAGTCTTAGACGGATGTAACAGATGGAATCTGGTCATTTTTTAAAAATAAAACATCGTTCAGACTTAAATATAAATAAAATGGAAATAATGTAAGTTATTTATTCTTTCTCTGCAGACCAGTACCAAATGGCCCATGGAGCGGTACTGGTCCGCGGCCTGGGGGTTGGGCACCACTGACCTAGATAATCCTTAATCTTGGTCATATGCTTTAAAATTGTATCCCATCAGTCCCCAAAAGACTAGGAGTGTAGATAGATCATAGTTTACTAATAGTAGGCCATATAGTTTACTAATACAGTAGTGGGAAGAGATGCATGTTTAATTTCAATCCTAGTCAACAAATACTTAAGTTTAAAAACAAACCACAAAGCATTACCTGTATACTACATCACTGGGAGTACATTTACTATGCCTTTTGCAATACTCTAGTCACTTTTCCTCTCTCCACTGTGTCATTGAGGAAGAGGCTCTACTTATTAAGCTTTATCAAACTAATACCTGGCAAAATCCCTGAAGTATAGTTGAAGCTCCATAAAGTTTTCTTGAGTGAATGAATGACAGAACAAATGAACAAAGCAACAATACAGGGTATTTATAAATCTCGGTTAATTAAAAACTTAGTAAGTTTGAATTCTAAGGATGATATAAACAACTTGTAAAAACATTTTTAAAAAATATCTTAAGTGACATATAATACATATTCTTAAAAACCAGTGGTTATAGTAGGAAAAAAATTTGCTGTGTATTTGAGAAGTGCCATAATAAAATATTAAATAAAAACGGTATTGCCCTACAGCTAGTAGAATTTTCATTCACATTATCTCTAAGAAGAAAATTTCAGCTTGCCTTTACATTTCATTTACCCACTATTTCACATCTACAATGCAAGTATTCAAGTGTTTAAGTCTGAAATTGGCCTTAGTGTTCTTCATAGGAATGGAACCATCTACTTTGAGAACACCTTGGTAAGCTAGCAGGGGGCAGGCAGTGAGGCTTGACTAATACTTCTTATGGGGTTCAAGTGAGCTACATAAGAAACAATTTGAAAGCAGGTGAGCATAGAGCTGAAAAGAAATGGGAAGAGAATCATAGAAAAGAAAGGTGGGCAGTGAGAAATTCCCAATGTTGGGATGACCAAAAGACTTTTTAAAAAGAGTGATGCCTAATATTTAATTCAAAGAAGTTTGTATTTTGCAATGCAAATATTCAACTCTGCAACCTTGTAGAAAGCTTGATATATTCTACAGCCTTGCTTAGTAATGTAATGAAGAATAAAAGGCTGGAAAAATAAAGATACTGCCATACTTTCACATCTTTGCAAACAAAGAAAGAAGCTCCTTAATGAGAGAAAATACTCCAGGAGTGTCAAGGAATAACCAGTGACATTGTGAATAGAAATCAGTAAATGGTCAATAGTGAATAGTAAAAAGACAGAAGTGTATTTAACATACAATCAGATATAGTTATGGGTCAATCACCTTTTCCCACAAATATATAGAAGAAATACAGCTATGTGAAGAAGAGGCATAAAGATTAATGTCTGAATTACAAGATTATTATGGTTATTATTGTTGTTCCTACCCCTATAAACTGATCTTAAATGATATAGCATCAGAAATTTAGGGTAGTATCAGAAATTTAGGGTGGAAAAGTAATTTCATTACATAATCAATAAATTTTGAACTAAAGGATTTAAAAATATAAAAGTATCATCTGTAATAATGCTCTAAAATAATGTGTTAAACTCTTTCTGCTCTCTGCTCAATCCTCTCTCCTAAACAATCTAGGACATTAGGTTTTCAACACATATAATAATTTATTCATATGTACAGGTAATAATATGGTAGAAAATAGAAGAAAAAACTAAAGAATATATAATATAGGAAAATCAAAAGTCACATGGAAGATACAAAAGAGACATCTTAATTGTAGATGTTTGTCTAGCAGATTGGTGAGATCACCACTGTCCTATCTGGTAACTCTACATTGAAAAACTCAGTCTTCATGTTCTTCCAAGCTACAAAAGCTGTTACTATTAGTAAGACAAGTTATCACTACTACATATGTCAGGAACTGCGCTTAGTGTTACTATCTCATTTAATCATCCCAACAGCATTATAAGAAAGGTAATGTTTTCACTTATAAATAAGGAAACTAAGGTCCATAGTCACATAGCTAAAAAATGGTACAACTCAGGCCTAAACTCAAAGAAGGATTGAGGGAGAGGCTTGACAAAATTACTCTAAAAATTTTTTAGAATAGCTAACTGCTAACATTAGGAAGAAATTTTTAAAAAGGACTAATGATGGGGAACAGTTTTAAAAGCATTCCCAGATAATTTCAATAATTATTTTATATATTTTTAAATGTATATTGCATCTCAAAGTAAAATTTTAAGAAAGATTAATAAAGAAAAGCAGCAAATAAATAACAACTTTCAAAAGTGACAAAAGAAACATACCATGAACCAGTCTGATTAAAGGGTTGGAAACATTAATAACAATCTGTCCAGTAATTTTGAAGCCAGTTATTAATAATAGAGTCAGCATGATAGCAGCCTGCTAACTCCTCTGAGGCAACAGGCCATTCGAATAATTTAAAATAGGTAGAAACAGTATCTTTTAATTTTGTTTAAGAAAGCTTATTTAACCCCAATAAGTTATAGGCTCACAACCATAACCTTTTAAATATACATGGTCATATCAAGTTTTTAGAAAGAATCTACATAAAATTTCAATCTTCATTTACTAATAACAAATTACTAATAACAAATACAGATAATGCCACAAGAAAAAAAACAAAAAAATAATTTTAATGACAAATACAGATAAACCTTATTAATCAGAGTATATACATTACAATGCATAATGTATTAGATATGTTTTACAGAATTATTGTGAAATAAAAATTTTTGTGTGTATATGTGTGTGATAGAGATAGAGAGAGAGACAGAGAGAGGGACAGATAGGCAGGAAGGGAGATGAGAAGCATAATTCTTCCTTGCGGCTCCTTAGTCGCCTTAGTTGTTCACTGATTGCTTTCTCATATGTTCCTTGACCAGGGGACTGCAGCAGAGTGAATGATCCCGGGCTCAAGCCAGCAACCTTGGGCTTCAAGCCAGCAACCTTTGGGCTCAAGCTGGTAAGCCCATGGCCCATGCTCAAGCTGGCCACCTTGGGGTTTTGAATCTGGGTCCTCTGCATCCCAGTCCAACGCTTTATCCACTGCACCACCGCCTGGTCAGGCAAATAAATTTTTTTAAATAAATTACACTAAATAAAATTTTACTTTAAATACCTATATCGGGTATTTAAAAATTATTAAATTATCAAATAAAGAAATTCAACTTTAGGTTGACTATCCAGAAATTTAAGCTTAGCACTAAATTAGATGTTCTACTATACTTCAAACTGATGACATTTTACAACAGAAAACATAATAATTGGTCCTTCTGCAACACTAATACTACTCCCAACATCATTTAAACCTATGTAGACTGTAAACATAAAACAAGAATCCCGCCAGCTGAGTTTTATTAATAATCTTTAAGAGAATAATGCCCATAATTAAACCTGTATTAATTATGAAAAGGGGTATGAAAAAATAAAGCATCATTGTGGAGTTCATTTTATTTTTTTTTATTTTTTATTTTTTTTAAATTTTATTTCTTGATCCTTTGATTTTATTTTTTATTTATTTATTTTATTCTTTTTAGAGAGGAGAGGGAGAGACAGAGAGAGAGAGAGGAGAGACAGAGAAAGAGAAGGGGGGAGGAGCTGGAAGCATCAACTCCCATATATGCCTTGACCAGGCAAGCCCAGGGTTTCGAACCGGCGACCTCAGCATTTCCAGGTCAATGCTTTATCCACTGTGCCACCACAGGTCAGGCATGGAGTTCATTTTAGAAATGTAATGGTCTTGAACTCCAATACACACGTTTACATGATCATATCTGAAATCTGCAATGGAAATAAACTGCAAACGACTCAAAGCTAACAATAAAATTCATGTGGTTTTTGCCTAAAATAATTAAACGTATCCACCTAAACTTCCTCCACCAATGAATGAATATAGCTCAATTAGCCACTCAATAATTAATTTGTGCTTTAGCAGTTTAATCAGATATCTAAAGTGTTTACAATAAAACAACATATTTTATATTGTAAAATAAAATATTAGATGTTATAAAGCAAATTCTGAAGTTTTCCAGGTGCTACATTTTCACTATTGCTATTATTTTAAAAGTTAAATTAATAAATATATAGAAATAATAAATCAGAGCAGTTTTTAGGTAGTGGTGGGTAATGGGCGAAATATTACTAGTTGATAAAGCACTGGCATAGACCAATAAATATTGCTGTAATTAATCAAAACAGAGAGTGGCTCTAAATAAATGACATATTACCAATGTATGTTTCCCGAATAATAACCAGAATCTGATTTCTAAAACAAATTAATAAACTTTGAAAACAGAGTTTTACTAGTGAGCTACTACTTCTGTACTCTATAATAATGGATTCTTCTACTTCCAAAAATTATACACCCCATCAGTACAAATATTTTGAACTCCATGTAGATCATGTCTGTTGATTGTCAACTCCATTTCCACCCCTTGGGGCTCTCTTCTGTGGCGAAACGTGAAAACTACATTTCCCAGAATGCTTTGCCAAAATGGGAAGCACTGGCAGAAAACCAAAAAAAGAATTGTTTTTATATTTGGCTTTTGACACTACGAATCTTAGCAATGGTGCTTCAGCAGCCTCTGCAGCACAGAACTCTTGGGATCTGGCCCTCAGGACTGCTGAGTGCAGCAATAGTACTGCAGGTGTAGCCATCACAGGTGACTGGAAGCTTTAGCAGCCTTGATAAATACAACAGCTTCAATGGCACTGTGTACTCCTGGGTTCTCGGTGTCAGTAGACATGCAGGCACCTGGCTTCCTGAAAAGCAGTGGTAGTGGTGATTCCAACAGCTACATCAGCAGAGCTCCAGCTGCCTCAGCAGCAGTGTTTGTTGTCAGCTCTGGGGGACAAAATTTGCCCTTGCTTTCTACAGACACTAAGTAACAGCACCACCTTTTCTTCCTCACACCAAATTTTCCAACACTTTTGTAATAAATTCCCTGGATTAAAGTCACTCTGTTTTGAATCATATCTGTTTTACCGACTGGACAATATTAATATAAGCATATATATATGTATAGTATACATATGCATATAAATTATAGACATATACTACTATGTTAAAAACATAAAACATGAATAGGCATTTTAAAGAATGAGATAAACAAGAATTAAAACTACTCAATAAATTTTTATTTTGTTGTATTTATCAACAATTTTAAAATATTTTTGCTCTAAGAAACAAAATGTTGATGTCAAATAATTTGATTAATTATTTGTCATTCTTTATATATTGGCTTGGTTTCACACTTTGCAAAACAGTTTTTTTTTTTCATCTGATACTGTGTTAAGGTTATTGTGATACTTAGCTATCATGGTTGTTATGGGAGGTGGGGAGCCTTACAAAATAATAGATCCAAATGGAAGCAGAGGATTATTGGCTATACTTATTAAACCACAATGCTCAATTTTCATTCCCAACCACTAATTATGTACAAGACTTTGTTGATATCTGGCTAGAAAGTTTCCATCTTCCCCGATGTTAATCAGCCATTCTTATAAACTAACAGGTATATGCAGTATTTTTTATTTTTTAACAAAAGAATGTAAAACCGATTTAAAGATTTCAGAACAAGTTATAAAATTCTGTTCAAGTATTCAGGTACAGTTTTGTACAGTTTTTAAGTTATACAGAAACTAGTTTTAAAATTACACTGGTAGCCCTGGCCGGTTGGCTCAGCGGTAGAGCGTCGGCCTAGCGTGCGGAGGACCCGGGTTCGATTCCCGGCCAGGGCACACAGGAGAAGCACCCATTTGCTTCTCCACCCCTCCGCCGCGCTTTCCCTCTCTGTCTCTCTCTTCCCCTCCCGCAGCCAAGGCTCCATTGGAGCAAAGATGGCCCGGGCACTGGGGATGGCTCTGTGGCCTCTGCCCCAGGCGCTAGAGTGGCTCTGGTCGCAACATGGCGACGCCCAGGATGGGCACAGCATCGCCCCCTGGTGGGCAGAGCGCCGCCCCATGGTGGGCGTGCCGGGTGGATCCCGGTCGGGCGCATGCGGGAGTCTGTCTGACTGTCTCTCCCTGTTTCCAGCTTCAGAAAAATGAAAAAAAAAAAAAAAAAAATTACACTGGTTTTAGCAACGAAATTACATTATGGTGAAAATAATTACAAACATTCAATATCTCTCCATAACATGGGTCTTTCAAATAGTTACCTTCTCATTCACTGTAGTTAGCATTACTTTAAAAATAGAGATAAAGTATGTCTTTTTCAAAAATACTTGTACATTACAGGGCATAGTAATGTCAGCCACCTGTCATCACTGCAGAAGGCAGAAAAATAGAACTCTTTGTCACTGTGTAAAAGAAAAATGCACACTGCCATAAATTTGATATTGCTTCCTAATAGTATGCCACTGACTTAACCAGTGAATCTCATGTGGTAAAAACAATATTCATGGCCACTCTCCATCTTATTACAAAGTATTGTTCTTCCAAATTTGATTTTGTACCGTTTAAAAGCTTTTATTTTTTTAAAAAAATTAATCACATCAATGACATTCTGCAGCACTTGTGTATATTTTTTACTTCAATTGATTTGCTAAAATAGCTAGCTTATAAATGATTAGTGACTGAATTTCATGTGTAGAAGCAGCTCTGTAATGTTATCTGGAAATATTTTTTTCATTCCTAGCAAACCAACCATTCCAACACTCCAAAACTTTAACATACTTTTTTGTAAAATGGATTGTTAGAATTTCAATGCTTAGCCTGTAACTTCTCTAGTAATCTTTTTAGTGATTAGTAAAAACGTACTTCTTTGAATTACATGAATTAAACCTAACAAATACCATTTGCTGAAATATTAAAAATATTGGCATTTTAATTATATGGTAATCGTTTCAAACTGTATAATTTGTTCAACTAATTATTTCTTTAAATCTTCAGATAGTTTTCTCCCTATCTTCTAACAGCATTTGCTGAAAAAGAAATGGATATAGCTTGTTGCCATATTATTTTTCAGGCCTTATGTCAGCCACTTTTGCTATTGAGGAAAGAACAGTGTTTCCAATAATATGTTTGCCTTTTCCTATTAAGAAAAATCCCAGAAAGTCTTAAATATTAACTTAATGACTTTGTAAAGTTGGGAATGAATCATGCGACATTAAACATTGCTTGTTTCATGATCTGGATTTTATTGGTTTTTAAAATTCATTTTTATTTAAGTATATTTGGTATACAATCTTATATTGGTTATATGGTTTTCAGGTGTAAAATAGTTACTTAACATTTTTATACTTTACTCTGTGATTACCCAACTAATTCTAGTACTCAGCCTCACATCTGGCAACCATAACTTTGTGCTCTGTATCTATTAATCAGTTTCTGTTTTGTTTGTTCAGTTTTGTTCATTAGCTTGCACGTATAAATAAAATCATATAGTGTTTGTCTTTCTCTGTATGATTTACTTCACTGAGCATAATACCCTCTGGTGTCATCCATGTTTTCACAAATAATATTTCATTCCTTTTTATGGCTGAGCAATATTCCATTGTATCTATGTACCCCCTTTGCTCTATCCAACCATCTACTGATGGTCACTCAGATTTGCATAATTTGGCTATTGTAAATAATGCTGCAGTGAACAAAGGAGTGCATATATCTTTTTGAATTAGTGTTTTGGGTTTCTTTGAATAAATATCCGGAAGTGAAACCACTAGGTCATAAGGTTGTTCTATTTGGATATTTAGATTTTAATTCCTTATCAATGAGATAGATAGCCTTCTACCATTTCATTTTCTATTATTCATGATACAACATACACTAAGGATGAGGTTCATCCTTAATGAAAGCGAATATAAATCTACATTTCAAATAGACTTCTTGATCATTATTTTTGGTGAATTTATTGTCAATTATAATCAAATCAGCATTGCTTTTTTCTATAATGTAGTTAACAAAGTGTTCATAATATGTATTAGAGATATTCTTGTTCAAATGTACTTGAATTATTAGTATTATCTTTATTTTGCTATTTTTTCAGTTGTCTGTTTTGTAAGAGTTGGGTTAGTTAAAACCAGATTATATATGCCCTGGCCAGTTGGCTCAGTGGTAGAGCGTCGGACTGGCATGCAGAAGTCCCGGGTTCGATTCCCGGCCAGGGCACACAGGACAAGCGCCCATCTGCTTCTCCACCCCTCCCCCTCTCCTTCCTCTCTCTCTCTCTCTCTTCCCCTCCCGCAGCCGAGGCTCCATTGGAGCAAAGATGGCCCAGGCGCTGGGGATGGCTCCTTGGTCTCTGCCCCAGGCACTAGAGTGGCTCTGGTCGCAACAGAGCATCGCCCCCTGGTGGGCAGAGCATCGCCCCCTGGTGGACGTGCAGGGTGTCTGATTGTCTCTCCCCGTTTCCAGCTTCAGAAAAATACAAAAAAAAACACACAAAAAAAAAACAGATTATATAATCTGTGACTTCTTATAATAAGGCACAAAATTCAGTACCTCTAAATCTTAAAGGAAATCAATTCCCATTCTCCCATCAAGAAGCTTTGTATAACTTACAATGTATGTATATAATACCAACACTGACAACAACAATCTACATAGTAAATACTGATAATTTCTTAGCTTTTATAATACACATACACACACACACACACACACACACACACACACACACACACACGATTTTGATGTCTCTCAAACACTAATACATCACCTTACACATTTCCTAGAATGTATATACACTACTTTGACCACTGTTCTACATCATGGGCATTGGACTCAGATCGGAACAATACTTACTATGTATCCTTAAGCAAGTTATTTATCCGAGTCTCATATAATTCATCTACACAAGAGTTATTTTCATGATTATATTAGATTGATAATAAGATATTTGTTGAGTGCTTACAAAGTGCAAAGCACTATTCAAAGCACAGTAAATATATGAACTTTTGGAGTATAACGTCTACAGAAAACAAATATTCAATAAATATTACTCTTTTTTCCAGAAAAGAGAGAAATTATACAAAATCAGGAACATTAATTAGGGCAAATAGAGTTATCTATGCGTATCTCTTCCATAAATCTTCAAGGTTCCTAGAGGCGAAGTTATGTTGTACCCATCCCTGTATGTTATTACAGTGCAAAGTACAATGCTTTGGATAGTTAAATAAGATTTTTTAATCAGTGTATATAGGATGCCTCCATAAGTTGCTGTTTATTGTTTGAAAACATTCTGGCAACTGCATTAATGGACAGGAATAATCAATTAATTGCATAAGCACTGAAAAATATGCTATTGTTTTTATACACATTCGATTATACCTTTGCAGGAAGCACAGCACTCTCCAGAGTCTATGAAAATACAATAACCCTTGATTATTTTAACAGATGGAAAGTAAGGTATAAATAATCAAAAAATAATTTCTATTTGGATTTTGAAATGTTTCCATATTTACATAAGTATTGATATGCCTCATGTTCTATAAAAGAGAATGCACTTCCAGTAAAATAAGCTGTCCTATAAAAAGCCTGACTTAGAAAGAAGTTGAATGTAATTAAGTTTCTGTGATTTTTTTCCTCTTTACTAAACTCTGTGTAACCTAAACCCCTTTGATTACTCTAAGTGGAACTTGTCTTTTCTCAGACCCTTCCCAGAGATAAATATTTAAATGTTGGTTTCCAAGGGGATATTTTCTGCATAAAGTAGGCAATTCTAATCAATTAATTTGAAATCATGATTACTTCAATATTACCAAAAAATCATTTGAAATATATTATGACTCACCACATGCTTCACTAAAATTAAGAATTTTGATTTTTTATAAAGTATTTTATTAATTTCTAAACTGCATTACAAATCTTAAATGTTCTTCATGACTCCTTTTGCAGGTTAAGTGATTTGAGGTCGCTTATAATACATAATATTTAGTTACTTAATCACACATGAAATCTCAGTTTTCTATCCAATTCATACTGCTGTTATAAAGAAAAGTAAGCAAATGATTTTGAAATATTTAGAGAAAGTAAAAGGAGGAACAATAAGTGTAAGGCATTGTACCTTTATCAGAACCTGAAAGATTAGCTTTTCATCCCTCTCTCAATTTATTCATGGATGGTACACTCCTTCTCTACGTGTATGGGAAAAAGAGTGTTTTGATATAAAGAATATGGGGCTTTAAGTCAAAGAAGCCCAGATTTGAATCAAGCTTCTGCATTCACTAGTTGTGACCTGAAACAAGTTACTCATTTTCCCTGAATTTGTTTTCTCATTAGGAAAAATGGGACAAAAGTATTAAATGAGAACAGATATAAAGTGTTTGGCCCATAGCAAAATTCCATTGAATGAAAATCCATTTCCTCCTTTTCTTCCAAAACTAGAGGTTCTCAATTTATGGATGTCTTCATCAACAATCTATATTTGTTTACCATATAAGAGCTTACAAAATTTCTCCACATCGATTACTGAATTTAATTCTTACTGCCAATCTCTGAAGTAATTTAACATTAATCTAATTTCCACAGTAATAAATTGAGCTTCAAAGAAAGTAAAAATTTTTTTAATTTCTATTTATTAATTTCAGCGAGAGAGGAAGGAGGAGTAAGAGAGAGGAAAACACCGAGCTGTTCTTGTATGTGCCCTGACCAGGAATCAAACCAGCAACCTCTACACCGTGGGACAATGCTAACCAACCAAACTATGCAGCCAGGGCAAAAGTAAATAGTTTTTGTGAGATCCTGCAAATAGTAAGTTATAAAATTGAACTTTCACCTACCATTCCACCAAGTCTGGCTCCCTAACTACTAAAAAATAGTCCTAGCCAGAATTAAACAGAATATTTTACACTAAGAAAGGGGTATCTAGTGATAATGAATATTATTAAACCATTTACCTAGCCCTAAAATAAAGGGCAAATTCATGTTATCATCACTTATGGTTCTAGGACCTGAGAATTTAGTTGGTACAGCCAAATATTTTTGCAACACTTCCCTAGAAAAAGTTTTTATTATGAAAAAACACTGATTTAAGGAAGAAATGCCCATATGAAAACATGCAATAGCTAGTACAGTGTAAAAGGTGAGGAATAATTTTCAAATAAAATTTAGAGTGCAATTTTATATTCTTCAGTAATACTATAAATTTCCTCAGTAATCAATTTATTTCTTCACTGATATAAAATGAATAAATTCTGAGGATCTAATATAGAGCATGGTAATTATAGTTAATAATACTGTATTATATACTTGTAAACTGCTGAGAATAGATCTTAAGTCAGGGGTCCCCACACTTTTTACACAGGGGGCCAGTTCACTGTCCCTCAGACCGTCAGAGGGCTGGACTATAAAAAACTATGAACAAATCCCTATGTGCAGTGTGCATATCTTATTTTAAAGTAAAAAAAACAAAATGGGAACAAATACAATATTTAAAATAAAGAACAAGTAAATTTAAATCAACAAACTAACCAGTATTTCAATGGGAACTATGGCCTGCTTTTGGCTAATGAGATGGTCAATGTCCGGTTCCATATTTGTCACTACTAGCTGTAACAAATGATATGACGTGCTTCCAGAGCCGTGACGTGTGCGTCCTGCGTCACTGGAAGTAGTACTGTACATGAGTGCTGCCACCACGCTTTGCGGTGCCGCCACATCTTGTGCTCCTCTCACCGACCACCAATGAAAGAGGTGCCCCTTCTGGAAGTGCGGTGGGGGCCAGATAAATGGCCTCAGGGGGCCGCATGCGGCCCGCGGGCCCGTAGTTTGGGGACCCCTGTCTTAAGTGTTCTTACCACAAAGGGAAAAATATGGTAACTGTGTGAGATGATATAGATATGTTACTTAATTATGGCAATCATTTAACAGTATGTATGTACATTAAATCATGTTGTTAGCCCTTAAAATAAATCACATTGTAAAACCTAAGTACTGTATATACAACTTTTATTTTTCAAGCATATCTCAAAAAAATGGGGAAACTTTTTTAAAAAAATAATTTCTGGGTATTTTCAATAGTTCCTACATAATTTTTATAGTTATAAAAATATTTGAATAAAGTAATTACATAATCATCAAAAACAAAACAATATAATATAGGCAAATAATATTGGTAAAATACGTAAGTCTAAAACACTGAATGGCCTATTAAAATAAGATGACCATTTCTTCCAACCAACTCGGAGAGAATTGATTGATCACATATATGAGCACAAGACTCTCAAAACCACATTTAAAGAAAGATTTGGCCCTGGCTGGGTAACTCAGTTAAGAGCATCATCCTGATACACCAAAGCTGTGGGTTCGATCCCCAGTCAGAGCACATACAATAATCAACTAATGAATCAACAAAAGTGGAACAACAAAATCAATGTTTCTCTATCTCACAATCTTTCTCCCTTCCTCTCTCTGTCTATAAATTTAAAAAATTTATTTGATTCCTTGCCTTCTGTTTTTTACTAAGGAGGAAATAGAACATAAAAGTTAAAGGTGTGTATGGGTCCTAGACTCAGTTAAATCTTGGACCAATTGCTTTAGACAAATCCTGTAATATCATTAAACTTGTCTTCTTCATCTTTAAAATGGGGTAAATAAAAGTAACTCTAGACTTTTGTGATGTCTAAATGCAATAATTTGAATATTGCTCATAAGTAGCATTTATCAAACATTTTACTATATGGTGGACAGTATGTTAAAAATTTTACATATATTATCTCATTTAGTCATCAAAACTTCTGGTTTTGGTTCCAATCTGGTTCCACATGTAAGAAGCCTGTAAGTCCAACAACAAGTAAAAAGCTCAACAGACTGAAAAATGAACAATTCTTCTTCGATCCATAAGAGGAAAGAAAACAGGTCAAATTGCTGCCCCCAAGAGGGAAGAGAGATAGGCAAATATCAGGAGTCCCAGCTTCCAGGAACAGAGACTCATGAGTGGAAGTTCTCACAGAAACCAGTGTTGAGGGTAAGAAAACCTGGACTGAAACTGACCAGTTAAGTTGCTAGAAGCTCAATGTGGACAACTCTGAGAGTTAAAAATTCCAAAGAATCCAACCATAGAGAGATCCCCAAGTCCCCACAATAAGCCAATAAGCTCACTTCATTAAATTTAAAAATTCTGTTCTATAAAGGCAATATCAAGAGAAAATACTTGCAAAATATACATCTGATAAAGGACTGTTATTCAAATATATAATTTAAGAACTCTTAAAACTCAGTAAGAAAACAAAAAACCTGATTAAAAAACTGACCAAAGACCTTAACAGACACCTCACCAAAAATATATAGCTGGCAAATAAGCATATGAAAAGATAGTCTGTGTCATAGCATATCAGGGAAATGCAAATTAAAAAAATAACATACTACTACACACTTATTAGAATGGCTAAAATCCAAAACACCAATACTAAATGCTGAAAAGGATATGGAACAATAGGAACTCTCATATATTGGGCATGCAAAGCAGTAGTCACTTCAGAAGACAGTTTGGCAGTTTCTTACAAAACTAAACATACTTTTACTATACAATCCAGCAATCACGCTCCTTGGTATTTATTTACCTAAAGGAGTTGAAAACTTAGGTCTACAAAAAAACCTGCACAAGGATGTTTAGACAATGGGATATGAGTCAGCACTAAAAAGAAATGAGGGATCAACCCATGACAAGAGTTGGAGGAAACTTAAATGTATATTACTAAGTGAAAGAAGTCAATCTGAGAGGATTATATGCTATATGATTCCAACTATATAATATTCTGGAGAAGGCAAAATTATGAAGATAGTAAGAAAAGCAGCGGTTTCAAAGGGTGAAGAAGGGGCAAAGATTAAGGGATGACGAGAGAGAGCATAGAGTTTTTAGGGCAGTGAAAATACTCTGTATATTATAATGATGAAAATCTGATATTGTACATTTATCCAAACCCATAGAATGTACAACATGAAGAGTGAATCTTAAGGTTAAAAAACTGGACTTTGGATGATAATATGTCAATGTAGTTTCATTACTGGGAAAAACTGATGTACTATTCCGGAGAGTAATGTTGTGGGAGAGGCCATGCATGTGGAGGGGAGGGGTATATGGGAAATCGCTGTACTTTCCTCTCAACTTCATTGTAAACTTGAAATTCCTCTAAAAATATACTCTAGGTAAAGTTTAGTATCTGAAATGCAATCCTAGAACAGAAAAAGAGATTAGAGAAAAACTAAAGAAATCTGAATAAACCATGGACTTTGGTTAATAATATGTTAATACTGGTTCATTAATTATGACAAATGTATCCATACTGATACAAAATATTAATATTAAAGAAAACTATGTATACAATATATAAAAACTTTCTATACTATATTCTCAGAGATGGGACCCTCAGGATGAATTTAAGTCGGACAGGAGCGACTGATCAAATCTCACAGTGCCTTAATCTAGGAAAGGTATACGTATTTTTTCTAAAAAAAAAAGTATATATTTTTTAAAAAGCTTAAAATGGTTAAAAATCCCCAAATGAGAAATTGAAAAGAATAGAAGTGAAATAATTGCCCAGAGTCATCAAGTTAATTCACAGGAAAGTTGGAACTAAAAATTTATGATTCCCAGTCCAGTGTTTTTTTACTAAACAGATTGTTACAATAGAACTTATTTAACTCCAGGCAGTAGTACACTGAAAAAAAAAGTGACAAAATGGAAAATCTTTGAGCCAGATTCATATATTCTAGCCAGCACAAGGAAGAGCTAGAATTTCAAAATGGCTTTAACTCAAAGAAAAAGAAATGGCGATCTGAAAAGGAATGAAACTTCAAAATTAATGGAAAGTGATGATAGGCTTCCCTGTTTGGTAGTTTGCCTTTGAGGTAATAATTCAAAGTGCTTTAAAGCCTGGACTAACCATACTAAATAACATAAAACTATAACCTGTTGAGATAAGGTCAATTTTATAGTCTCTACCCTGAAATTCCCTGAATTCATATCTAGTTATAACTGGGCAACAAATCCATCTGTTGGTTGGGCTAAATTTATAAAATTTAGCCCAGTCAAAAATAAAATTTGACTGCAATTTAAAAAGTTTTATTGTGAAATTTTTAAGGATACAAAAATAGTGTAATGAATGTATTATCTTATATCCATTTACCAATTTCATTAATTCATATCATTTTACTTTTCATATTTCACCTATTGCTACGACCACCCTTTTTTCTGGATGACTGGACTAATTTAAAATAAAGAAGAGAACCATCTTTAAGAAAAGGAAAAAGAAACCCTGGCTGGCTTGCTCAGTTGATAAAGCATCAGCCCAGTGTGCAGACATCCGCCCTCAATCCCGGGTCAGGGCACACATGAGAAGCAACCATCTGCTCTTCCCCTCCCTCTCCTCTTTCTCTCTCTTCTTGCTCTCCCCTCTCCTCTTGCTCTCTCTCCCCCTCTCAAAGCCAGTGACTTGATTGGTTTAAGCATTGGCCCTGGTGCTGAGAATAGCTTGGCTGTTTGGAGCATCTTCTGCAGACAGGGTTTGCTGGGTGGATCCCAGTGGGGGGTACATGCAGGAATCTGTCTCTCTATCACCCCTCCTCTCACTTGAAAAGAAAAAAAGAAGAATGGGAGTGACATTTTCAGTCAGTTATCCATTAATACATACTTGAACCAGAAATATTCCAGACTGTGAGACAAATAAATACAAAAGTTAAAAATAATAAAGTAGGCCCTGGCAGCTTGGCTCAGTGGTAGAACGTCGGCCTGGCATGCAGGAGTCCCGGGTTTGATTCCCGGCCAGGGCACACAGGAGAGGCGCCCATCTGCTTCTCTACCCCTCCCCCTCTCCTTCCTCTCTGTCTCTCTCTTCCCCTCCCGCAGCCAAGGCTCCATTGGAGCAAAGCTGGCCCAGGTGCTGAGGATGGCTCTATGGCCTCTGCCTCAGGCGCTAGAATGGCTCTGGTTGCAACAGAGTAATGCCCCAGATGGGCAGAGCATCTCCCCCTGGTGGGCATGCCGGGTGGATCCCAGTCGGGCGCATGCGGGAGTCTGTCTGCCTCCCCATTTCCAACTTCAGAAAAATACAAAAAAAAAAAAAAATAATAATAATAATAATAATAAAGTAAAAGCCTATTAGAGGGGTAGTAAATCAATGAACTACTGTCTATAGCAAAGGAAGACATTTTAAAGAATTATTTCCCAACTATACTTAGTTTGACACAAAGAAGTAAAACAGGAAAGATTGTAAAGCTCCACTGTGGTTATAGTTTCTAAAAATTAGGATTATTTCCATTGTCTTTAAATTCACATAATCACCAACCTATCATAGTTCAATAAGCACCTATACAAAGAACAGTTTGCACAATTTACAAAATTTCAGTATCACTAAGTCTCAGTTTATTGTTATAGCTCAAAGTTTATTTTTACAGCATAAATAAAATAGCTTATTTCCCGTGAAGTCTCGTGTATTTGAGAAAGTTTTCCCATTTTTTTATTTTGAAATTTTAAATTAGACTATAAAGTGACTGCGTCAAGTTCAGTGGTCTTTCTTGTAGAATCTTAGTGAAACTACATTATTCCTAGACCTTGGAGGATTTTTCTGAGCATTTACAATCTCACTTCAGTTTCCTGTCTCAATGTTGAAGGCAGAGAATATTAGAAGTTGTCTGTGCAGCAAATATAATCATACCTAAAACATCTTCACTGAAAAAAAAATGTGCACAATGTCATGCTGAACTGTCCCAATTTTAATCATGAAACAAAAGGCAAAAATTAGGTAGAGAAGGGAGATGATGGAGCAAGGGGAGTTAAATAATAATAATAATAATAACTAGGAAGACCCAATTGAAGTTTTAAAGCATGAATCTAAACATCAAGATAAACCTTTTTTCAAATCTGGGCTCTCCTAATTGACTTTTTTAAAAAAATTGATTGAACTTATTGGGGTGACACTGGTTAATAAAATTACACAGGTTCCAGATGCACAATTCTACACCATCTGCATATTACATTGTGTGTTCACCACCCCAGTCAAGTCTCCCTCCATCACCATCTCCACTCTCTACCTGTCTCCACAGCCCCCAACCCACCTTTCCCTCCTGCAATTCCTACACTGCTGTAAGATTTTTTTTTTTTTTTTTTTTTTTTTTTTTTTTTTTTTTTTTTACAGAGACAGAGAGAGAGTCAGAGAGAGGGATAGATAGGGACAGACAGACAGGAATGGAGAGATGAGAAGCATCAATCATTAGATTTTTTTTTTTTTTTTTTTTTGTATTTTTCTGAAGCTGGAAACGGGGAGAGACAGTCAGACAGACACCCGCATGCGCCCGACCGGGATCCACCCGGCACGCCCACCAGGGGCAATGCTCTGCCCCATCCGGGGCGTTGCTCTGCCGCGACCAGAGCCACTTTAGTGCCTGGGGCAGAGGCCAAGGAGCCATCCCCAGCGCCCGGGCCATCTTTGCTCCAATGGAGCCTTGGCTGCGGGAGGGGAAGAGAGAGACAGAGAGGAAGGAGGGGAAAGGGGGTGGAGAAGCAAATGGGCGCTTCTCCTATGTGCCCTGGCCAGGAATCGAACCCGGGTCCCCCGCACGCCAGGCCGACGCTCTACCGCTGAGCCAACCGGCCAGGGCCCAATCATTAGATTTTTGTTGCGCATTGCGACACCTTAGTTGTTCATTGATTGCTTTCTCATATGTGCCTTGACTGCGGGCCTTCAGCAGACTGAGTAACCCCTTGCTTGAGGCAGAAGATTTTTTTTCTTTGCTTAATCACTTCATCTTTTTCACACAGCCTCTCGACTCCCATCCCCTCTGAAAGCTGTCAGTCTAATTCTCTCCTCTATTTTTATTAGCAAAATGTTAGCATGTAACTGTCTCTTGCTCTCCATTCTACCTAAAATGTAAAAAAAAAAAAAAAAAAAAGTTCTCAATCAAAAATATTGCTTCCTATGTTTCATGTAAATCAAGGTAAAGGGTATCTTTGTACAATCTTATACCTTTGAGGAAAGTCTTGGATCTTCATAGGTTTAATTCATTCAAAAGATGCCACAACCCCATAATGCCTTTATGTGTCCCGCTTCTCCATAAAGTCTAATCTCTCACTTTTCCAATAAACATTTGTCTACTAAGACCATCTACACATATCCTATTCTTTGTTCTTTCTGACCATACATTCCTACAACTGCTATGCATTCTAATACAATATATTCCTATCACTTATGAGTATATCCCATTTTAAGTACCTCGGTGTCTATCCTCTGCACCTTTCCACAAGCCTACATTCACATAGCTAGCTCACTTTCTAACTACTGCTTACCCCTCCAAGTTCTTCCTTCTTTACACACATTAATTTCCAATATCAAACATCCACTCTTGAGGGAAAATTGTTTCAATTAACAGCCCAAGTGTCCATCAGTGGACGAGTGGATTAAAAAGCTGTGGTACATACACACAATGGAATACTAAGTGACCGTGAAAAAGAAGGAAATCTTACCTTTTGAGATGGCATGGATGGACCTGGAGATTATTGTGCTCAGTGAAATAAGCCAGGCAGAGAAAGACAAACATCATGTGATCTCACTTATATGTGGAATCTAATGAACAAAGTGAACTGAGGAGCGGAATAGAAGCAGAGGTAGGGTCACAGGGACCAAGGGACAACTGTCAGATGGAAGAGGGATGAGGGATGGTCAGAGAAGGTGAAGAGATTAGTGAAACTAGATATACATAACACAGAGATACAGATAACAGGACAGCAAGTCTCAGAGGGAAAAGGGGAGGGAGTTAGGGGGAGGAGGGCAAAAAGGATGTAAATAGGGACATGAGGGTGGGGGATGAGGGACATTCAGCGGGACACTTGAATTCATGGTAACACAATAAATTAAAGTTAATAAAAAATAAAGTAAAAAAAAGAAAGAAAAAAAATCAGGGACTAGTAATTTACTCTAATTACTGTGAAAAACATGCATGATTTCCCATAAATTTCTAACTCTTGCTCCTTCCCAAATGATCCATCACAAGCTAGTTGTATGTGCCATGTCATCATATCCCTCTCCCTATTGCATCCACTTCAGGGCAGTGGAAGTTCTTTCCTCTACTTCCTTAAATCTAGATCCCCTACATCTTCACTCAGTAGAAACAGAGTCTCATAAATCAGCTCTTTGTCACCAGATTTTAATACTGTTGTGGACACCTCTATTTTCATTCCATCCACAGAAACTTCTTTCTTCTTAACTTTGCCTTTCAGATAATTTAACAATACCTAGAATAGTAGATTAATACTTGAGTCTTTTAATATGAGTTATTAATAAAGCATTTAATTATTTACTGATTATATATTGTTATTTTAAAAATCAAAATAGTCACAGAGAATATGAAACATAAGAGGCAAGAATTCTAGAAAAACAAAGGATTAAAAGTGGAAGAAGCAGATTAAATTGTCAGACTTGTCTTTACTAGAAACATTAAGGAGAAAACTTGTCAATCCTCTGACAAATATACCACTATACAAGCCTTGGACATCTGAGAAGATAAAAGATCAAATGAGGGAGGCTCCACCTGTCAAAGCCAAATATGACCTGAGACCTGATGCCATGTCATATATACAATCATTTTTTATTAAAAATAACAAAGGAAGAATGAAATCAAAGAGGATAGTAAAGGGACAAGTAAACATTTTTATTCAGTGAAGTTAAAACTTAATTTGAAAATAAAAAAAAACACTTAGCAGAATAAAATAAAACCATGGTCTGAGCATCTGTGACTCAAAAAATTTAGAAACTTGGAGAATAAACTAAACAAACTGCCCTGACCACTAAATAGGATGACTGGTGCCATTATTTTGGAAAGTTTATTACAATATTAAGAAATAATGACGCAGTTTCAGCTCATTGCAAAGTGAAGCTGAAGATAATGATAAAAAATTCTAGGATTCAGAAAAGATTCTAGGTTTACTTTGAAGTAAAAGAAACTTTTCCTGAGTTACAACCGACTTCCAGAATATTAAGAATTCAGGGACGATCACTTAGGTTTCTTGAAGACCAGAATAAATAGACTACCTGAAGCTTTCCTTGCTATTCTCTATCAAACTACAACTTCCATTTGAGGGGGCAATCATTGGTGGATAGAAATTTTCTTGAATGGCTGCAGAAAGAACAGAATTAAAAGATGACTGGCAATGACATACATATCCAAGAATGCATAGAGCATATTCTGCAAAGTCCTTCTACTGCTTTAATAATATTTAGTATTGCTAAGCAAGAGTGAAGAGACACATTTAAAATATATATCTATCAATATTGCTATTAATTTATACTTAATAAAGATAATACTCAAATAGTAAGTGCAAATATGCCTGATCAAAAATTTCATTAAGAAAATATGTAATAGCAAAGTGAATCAATTCTGGTAGCTTTTACAAGTAGCCTTGGGTAAGGTCTATTTAAAGAAATGCAAAGAGATTATCTCTTCTAAATTCTATATATTCAACTCACCTAGCATTGTCTCTATTTCTGGAGAAATACTAGAGCAACTGAAGAAAATTAGACTAGTGAAGTAGTAAGAATATTTATGGAGCAAGTAAAAGCAAAATTATTGGAGCAAGAAAATTTTTAAATCAGGATGTATTCTTGGAAAGAGTCAGGTATAATAATTTATTTACACTTAAAGAAACACATTCATCCATTCTATATTCTCCAAACCAAAACCTAGGCATCTTTAACAATATAGGATTGTCCAGTGGTAAATTTGGTGTCTGGTTACTAAAAGATAATAAAGATTTCTACTGAAGTATTCATGCTATAGTCAATTAACTGCAGCTACAAATTACAAGAATTTTTAGTGAAATATAACAACAGTTTACATAGCTGTGCTAAGCTGTCCATGATCATTAAGTCAAAACAAATATCAACATTTATCATTTTATCCAGATGTGATAAAGGCCCAAATTTCACACAAAATATTAATACAACTATACTAGAACAAGAGGTCATCATCAGGAGATATACCCTAATAAAGAATTTCCCTCAATGACCAGAAAAATAAACAAATCTACAGATTCATCTTAGACTTTAAGCAATTAAATATATTCATACTTTCCATGGATCCCACTATTTTGTCTTTCTGAAGCTTGGATAGCTTTGTCAGTAGTATGTTCTATTATTATATGTGAAGAGGCTTAACATCAAGCATGCAACTTGAAATATATACAAATATATATAATGAAATATATACCATTAAGTGTACAAAATTATTGCCTTCAGATTTTCATTCTTATTATCATTCTTTCACAAAGCAGTTTTTCAAAGCACTTAGACATTTGTTACTTCACTTGACCACACAAAGTGTGTGAAATAAGTGAGAAAAATACACTCCTTTTAAAGATTAAGATTCTGAGACACAGAGCTGAATGATTAGTCTGAAATCATATTATATGCTGACTTCTAGTTTTATTTTTATATACTCTTACTTGTTTTCATTTCTATATTGTTACCTAGTTAAAATCATTATGGTACCTAAAACTTATGTCAAATCAGCAAGTATTAAGCAACTTCTATGTGCAAGTCTTCAACTCATACATAACTGCTGTTGTAATTAATGTAGAAAATCAACAGGGGTAATATTAGAAATATTTAACAACCAACACAGAAGGTGCCAACCAAAGAAAATGAACACTGACAAACTGAAATTATACCATCAGTTTTATCAAAGGAAATCAGCTGCATGCTCCGACATGGGAATGACCCAGAGTTTGACTTGATCTCAAACTTTAAGTCATTTGTAAAAAAGTTTATTTAGCCTGAAATGTGTGAATCAGTAAACCCTTTCAAACCACACACTCTGATCTTTCTTAATCTCAGGGAAATTATTTAATTATACTTGTTTTTATTTCTCCCTCTGTAATTTCTATTATCCACGTTTTGACTTCTAATCCACAATCCAAGACTCACCTTTTTTTATGCAAGATTTTCATCCTGTTTTGCTTTTGTTTTGTGTACTTCGATGTATTTCTTGCACTTGTTCTTTCACTTTACTGATTCATGTTTCAACAGTGATGGTGTTCTCCTTTGATTTTTCCACTGAGTTGTTCAGCTGAGATGTTTTTCTTCATGCCTAAAATCCTTTTGTTCTGAATTTAAATTTCCTTAAATGGCCTGACCTGTGGTGGCGCAGTGGATAAAGCATCAACCTGGAAATCCTGAGGTCTCCGGTTCAAAACCCTGGGCTTGCCTGGTCAAGGCACATATGGGAGTTGATGCTTCCAGCTCCTCCCCCCTTCTCTCTCTCTGTCTCTCTCTCTCCCTCTCTCTCTCCTCTCTAAAAATGAATAAAGAACAAAATAAAAATAAAAATAATAAATTTCCTTAAATGCTTTCTTTTTTCAAATTCAGGTTTCATTTATTTTGGCTAACAAAATAACTAACAATAGTTGCTTAGTGTATCTATTGGATTTTCCTATCTAACCTTCCTCTCTACCTACTAAAGTCCCCTTCACTGGATTGTTATTTTTTCATTGATAGCTCATGGGATGTCAGGTCTTGTTGCTAGAGTATCCTAAATAGCAGAAGTATCACACACAGTGAAAAGCAAAGGTAGATAGTCTGTCAGTTCCTTGCCAAGGCATGAGGAAGAAATCTCCGTTGTCCTCTCTATTCTTTTCAATCTCAGAGGTAGAGAAAATTTAGCCAGAGTATCCAGCTACAGTATTTTGGCTTTGTAGCTAGTTGAGGAGACTTGGATACTTAAAATAGGCAAATATGGATCTTCTCGGGTTCACCGACTTCTGAAGCCGAGCTCTCTTCCCAATGTCTCCTGTTTTCTGATCTTTATCTCTAGACTCCAGTACTGCTTTCTAGTTCCTTGCCCAATTGAAGGTATAAAAGTTTCAAAGCCGTGGTCTTCTGCTCAAGGTGTCATGACAGTTGTTCACAGACCTCAGAAGTGATGCGATTCAGAAAGGCAGCCAGAAATTGAAAGTGAAGGGGAAGAGAGCCATACATAGGTCTCTGGTTTTCAGAATCCTTAATTTTGAGTTAACATTGATTTTAACATTGAGGGAAGCATGGATGCTGGTTGGAGTATGTCTGAGACTTTATTAAACTTATTCCTAAGAATCAATACTTTTCTCAGAAAACATATTCCTGAATATATGAAAATGACCATATGTTCTCTTTATGCTCTTAGATACAGATCCCAAAATATACTACAGCTATTAATCACTTGTAGTAAGTTTTATGCAATCCCAGGTTTAATTATTGCAGGGCATAATTATCTTGTTTGAAAACAATTTCAAGTCAATTTGTTGTAGTTTCAGCTAGAAGAAAGACAAATTATGACCTTGGCCAATCATGTTAATTTCCCAATGTCTAACTTGCAAGTCTTATAAATATGAAAAAGAATGTCAGCCATTATATATGAATTAAACATGCATCCTACATGGTGGTTTACATGACATTACCCTCCATGTTTTCCACAGACCACTTACCTTTTCTACTTTCTAGAAGAGCTAAGCATATAATATCACCTAAAACTGAAGTAATTTACTGGACTAGACTTCTTAGATAAGTTAAAATAAGCTAAAACTGTTTTTTAGTTGTGTATAGTTTTGTGAACTTTCTTTTTTAAGAAAGAGTATACAGAATGTTCCAAATCTCAACTGCAATCTTGTTGAAGTGCAAAAAATACTGTGGGATGTTTGTCCTACTGTCCAGATAGGAATTATATAGGATATGAAATCTGGGTTTCACTCTTGAATCACTACGTAATGTAATTCTGCGTACTCTATGCAACAGATACCCTGAATTGATTGCAATACATTTGCTTTACCATTGATGGAAGATATCTGATATGTTTCTTTTCTGAATCATGCTAAATATAATTTTCTATTGAAACTTCTGCCATGGTAGAATTTCATTAAGTATCTAAAAGGAGAAAAGATCATCAGCATATGTAAAAATATTTGTGACTTAGAAAATTACAGAGAAAGCCCATAATAGCTAATAACAACAATAACAATGCTAAATTTGAGCCAGTCAAAACAAAAGGAGGGAATAGGTAGCCTGGTGAACAAGTATCAAAATAATCTTTCTATGACAACTACAAAAGAACCTGATCAACACGAAATCCCTCCAGCATGCCTGGAACTTTACTAAACACTAAGGCTTAAAAATCAATAAAACTTGATACCTACCCTTAAGGAATTTCAGTTCACTGTACTATAATTTTAAATGTTACCTTTCCTAAGTGATTAATGTCAAAGAATTTGAGTCAGGAGTTAAACTGCATATAAAACACCAAATTAAATCAAATCACCTTACACTGGATGCACACATTTTTGCATAATAAAACTCATCATTACACAAATAATAGAAACAGAGGTATGCATAAAACAAAAATACAGAAAAACTACCAACATTTATTTTTGGCTTTTATATATACACTTTGACAATTGACTTTATAACAAATGTTGAGGCTATAATGTAAAATATCTGAATCAGAAGGATCTGGATTTCTGTTCATTTCTTTCCATACTGTTTTTCATCTCAAATCACCCCCTGAACATAGTATTTCCTTTTTCTCAATCCTAATGGAACAAGAAAAATTATTGAGAGAATGAGTTTTCAAAGGTATTTCTTTAAGGATCAAATATGTAAAGGAAAGTAAGATGTAAACAACATAGCTCACTAAAAGACTAGCTATCATAAGATGTTGAAAGAGCAGCACAAGAGTTCCAATGACAATGAAACTGAAGGGGAAAGGTTAGCAAGCATAAACTGAACACTAAACATCTTTCTAACTTCACAGTATATTTTTCTTAGTGATGTTACCATCTGAAACACACAAAATGATTATTGCACCATATTTCTAATATGCACTAAAAATGTCTGAAAAAAATCAAAGATATTGTCAAAAGGAAAAGCAAAGTCCCAAATATGATGGCATAGAACTTTTATCTTTCCTTATTCTTTTACTGCATTCATATGATCCAACTCATATATAAGCACACACACATATATGTATTAACAATGAATATTATCTCTTAAGACTTTTGAAGTTTCTAATACCTTGTATAAAGGGATGCATATATATGTATATACAACATACATACCAGTTTGCACTTATTTTGACAGCATTAAAATTATTTGAAATAAAAATTCATTTTAAGTTTCTATAATTCCCTTTCCATTAACTCATGTCATGCTGGTTATTCTAAATACAGAGTGGGACAAAAGTAGGTGTTCAGTTGTAAGGCAAACCAGAGTTTACTTTTGTATTATTATTTTCCATACAAACTGTAAACCTACTTTTGCGCCACCCTGTATAATCCAAACTCATATAAACTGACTTTACCTGAGCTGATTTGAGCCTTTTACTCTGATAGAAATAGATTTACCCTATTAAATAAAAATAAGCCTTTCTTTCTGTATAGTAACAAATTATTAGAAAGAAGAGAAATAGACTGTATTCCATCTTAAGCCTGGTGTAGCCTGGTTTAAGATTACATGAGGTACATAGGTGGGACAAAAAAACAAGACTGAGAGACATGGACAAGAGTGTGGTGGTGGAGGGGCACAAAGAAAACCAGATAGAAGGTGACGGAAGACAATTTGACTTTGGGTGATGCTTATGCAACATTAAATGTCAAAATAACCTGGAGATGTTTTCTCTGAACATATGTACCCTGATTTATTAATGTCACCCCATTAAAATTAATTTAAAAAAACTACATGAGGGATGCCTGATCATGCGGTGGCACAGTGGATAGAGCATCAGCCTGGGATGCAGAGGACCCAGGTTTTAAACCCCAAGGTCGCCCAGATTCAGTGTGGGCTCACCAGCTTCAGCGCAGGGTCGCAGGCTTGAGTGTGGGATCATAGACATGACTCCATGGTCACTGGCTTGAGCCCAACCGTCGCTGGCTTGAGCAAGGGCTCACTGGCTCGGCTGGAGCCTCTCTTCCCACCTCCCCCCATCAAGGTACATAAGAGAAACCAATAAATAAACAACTAAGGTGCCTCAACTATGAGTTAATGCTTCTGATCTCTCTCCCTTCCTGTCTATCTGTCCATCTCTCGCTCTCTAAAAAAAAAATTAATTAGAAATAAAAACTACATGAGGGACTGATTAAGCTACTTGGATCTGTACATTAAAAACTGTAATTAAAAAAGCTACATGAATGTGCAAAGGAGGAAAGCAAAGGCTAAATTAAATTACATAATGAAATGAAATAAAATTAAGGTACTATTTATTATACCCATCAAATACTCAGAAAAGTTAACGTGTTTCTTATATCTGACAACAGGACAGCAGACAGCAACTTATAAACAGTGTTTCATAATTGAGTGGCACACAGTCAGTACTTAATAATAGCTATTCTCAATTTACCATGTTTTTGTACTAAATTGCATTTCTTTGTAATGCACCTAAACTTACTGTCTAATTCTAAATTCCATAGTATTGAAGATTTTTTTTTTAATGTCAAACCCACAGCAGTCTGTGTATCCCAAACTCTATCTGGGTGGCCCCTATTTAAGCCAGTTACTGGTTTCTGAAACAAATGTAAGGGCACAAACAACACGTATAAGGGCTTCCCACAATCTGAAAGATCTACTACAGTTTTTAATATATTGTGTTTCTGTTTTGCTTCACCCTTTTTCTTTGTATGATCCCTAGTTCTGTTTCTCAATCTAGATAATAGTTCTTTTTTACCTTTACCTCCCCAGTCCTCCCAGTATCTAATGCTTTCTTTGACCTGCTCCTACTCAGAATTTCCTTGGTCTGCTTTGACAAATATTACCAATCTCTGCTGTTCACTGAACCAAAGCAGGCAGCAGCTACCCCCAGTCTACCTACTGCAAAAGCTTTAGACAAATTCTCTCTCAGCATTTGTAATTCTAGCCTGAAGAGTTAAATTTTAAAAACAGATTCTACCATAGAAACCGTTCCTCCCACTTACACCTTTCACCTTGTGCCCTTCTCCAAATCCAGTATAACTTTCTTAAAATAAAATTACCAGTACTAATATGGGCAAATACTGAGTAAAAATCATCCCAGAATAGAAGCATGATGGGATGGTGATTAAAAGCTTTAGTTTATTTAGAGTTGGACTTGAGTTTGAATTCCCATTTGTTACATACTAGCTGTGTGACTTTCAACAAGTTACTTAACATTTCTGAGCCTTAGGATTTCTTTTAAAATGGCATAATAAAAGTACCTGCCTTATAGGATTACGGAATTAGCTGATTAAATGTAAATATAACCAGAACCTGGCACAGAGCAAATTCTCAATAAATATTGGCTACTCTTGTTATTGTTATTATTGTTTAGTACAAAGGCAGAATATACTTTATTTTCTTTTCACTATGCTTCTCACCATAATCTTACTAGTCTTTTTGGCACCAAAGCTTTAGAAAAGAATCTATATTAACTCAATACATGTGCTGAACAGAAGCTAAATAAGTCTAAACTAAACTCAGCTTCTCTTCTAAATATCCCATAGAATATTTTTTCTTTTATTTACATGCACTGAAACACTCATTACCACCTTTTGTGCCCAATTATTGATCTAAATTTTCTTGCCATTTTTATCAGCTAGACATTTAGAAGATCCAAATAATATTCTTATCTAATATACAGTGTGTGGCAAAAGTTGGTTTACATTGTTCGTATGGAAATAATACAATAATAATTATACAAGAATAAACTCGTTTCGTGTACTCACAACTGTAAACTTAGTTTCGCTCCACCCTATATTGGAGAGTTTGCTGTATATTCTGTCTATGAGGTGATTTATAAAATGTTATGATCAGTCCCAGGAATATCAACAGCTGTGTGGTGGGTGGGTGTAGGGAAGGGGTAGGATCCAGGGATAATATAGCTTTCTCCAGATTGCTGTGTCCTCTTCTGTATAGGGAAAATGTTTTTATGGTGTAGAGCCTCTCGCTACCATTCACACCAGCAAAGGAGTATGAGTCAATTAAAAAGAAACTGAGAGTGAATTTTTATTTTCAATGTTAAATGAGTCCTGGCCAGTTGAACTGGCCAGTGTGTGGAACTCTTGGCTTCTATCCCTGGTTGGGGCACACATGAGAAGAAACCATCTAATTCTCTTCCCCTCCCTCTCCCCCTTCTCTCTCCCTCTTCCCCTCTTACAGTCATTGGCTCACTGATTTGACCATCAACCAGGGTGCTGAGGATAGCTTGGTTAATTCAAGCATTGGCCCCAGACAGAGGTCACCAGGCGGATCCTGGGTGGGGCGTATGTGGGAGCCTGTCTCTCTATCTCCCCTCTTCTCACTTAAAAACAAAAAGTTAAATGTAAATTTTGAAGTTATAGTTAAATAAAACACATATCAAGGAGATACAGAGAAATTGCAGTTGTTTGTTTCTAGATATAATGGTGAAATATTTGTAAAGTCTTTTCCAATATAGATTCTTTCCACTGTTCATCAAAATAGTCAACTTCCTTTGTCTGCTTTATCAACCCTGTTATGTAAATCTATCTCCCAGATGGATATACTGTTATACTGACCAAAAATCAAATGCAATAGTTAAATACTACCAATTTCATAAGATCTATATGGACATGGCTCCTAATTTTTTGCTTAGGCACAAAAACCAAGTTTACCTCTTTACTTTGAAGAAATATATCTATTTATCTAACTATATTATTTTATAGAATTAAAAAATGACTGTGACTTAGTATTATGACCTTCCTTCCATAGTTAATCAATGTTATGTAGAATGAAATGTAAAGAATCATGTTTATAAATTCTATTATCAATATATCTTCATGAGTAAAGGTGAGTTGGTAAAAAGAAATTTATTATAATTACCAACTATAACAGATTATAAGCACTTAATATTGTCTGTACTTAATATTATACGTCTGTATTACCATTCCAATGACATACTTGAAAAGAGTTATCATAAAGAAAATTTTATCAAGGACTAAAATAAAAAACAAAATCAAATATTTTACATATACTCTTTCCTGGTACCCTAAACATTATTTCTAGTAACATTATCTGAAGCTAAAATATTCAGTTGTTGAAAGAAACATGCTCATATTATTAGAGCTAAAAGAAACCCTGACGACAAAGCTAAGGGAAACATCTAAACAGATTATATGACGTGCCCCAAATCATACAACTCAACCAAGGATAGTAGCAGCACTAGACCTAGGATAATCCTTCCTAAATGTACATCTTGACAATGTGTAGTAGAGTGAAACAATTAAATATATGAAGGATTGACTGAAAAGTTAGATGTTGTCCTTTTAAGTTAAAATCTAAGTAATAGATGTTCACTTGATTTTATATTCCCAGAAAAGTAAATTTAGCAGTAATGAAAATAACAAAGAAAATGTATGCATAATTTCTTTTTGAATTTTTCTGAAGTGAGAAGTGGGGAGGCTGAGAGACATACTACCACATGCACCCGACCAGGATCCACCCAGTAAGCCCACCAGGGGGCGATGCTCTGCCCATTTGGGGCATTGCTCCATTGCAACTGGAGCCATTCTAGTGCGTGAGGCAGAGGCCATGGAGCCATCCTCAGCACCTGGGCCAACTTTGCTTTAATGAAGCTTTAGCTGCAGGAGGGGAAGAGAGAGAGAGAGAAAGAGAGAGAAAGGAGAGGGGGAAGGGTGGAGAAGCAGATGGGCACTTCTCTTGTGTACCCTGGCTGGAAATCGAACCTGGGACTTCCACACACCAGGCCGACATTCTCGCACTGAGCGGACCAGCTAGGGCCTGTGTATGCCTGCTTAATTTTTAAAAGTAAAATAACAAAAACAAAGAAAAGTTTACTTTTTAATGTCTAAAGGAAGCCATGATTTATTGGGGAAGAGGGGTGGTGTAATGGATTTTGTTTTGTTTTGTATTTTTTTAAATTGTTAGTGCACTAACTATAAACAAGTCTCTAGAACAGTGATAGTCAACCTGGTCCCTACCGCCCACTAGTGGGCGTTCCAGCTTTCATGGTGGGCAGTAGCAGAGCAACGAAAATATAAATAAAAAGATAGACTTAACTATAGTAAAATGTTTTATAAAGACTTATTCTGCCAAACTTAGCGAAAATCCAACATAAAGTACTTGGTAAGTAATTATCATTATACGTTTTAACTTGCTATAACTCTGCTTTATAAATTTTATAAAGTAAAGTTACTTTCCTAATTTATAAATCACCATGACTGTGGAACTGGTGGGCGGTTAGAAAATTTTACTAACAGAGATACAAAAGTGGGCAGTAGGTATAAAAAGGTTGACTACCCCGTTCTAGAAACTTACTAATGACAGTAATAGGTACCAAGGATTTCAATACTAAAAACCCAAGTCATTTTAATGTGAATTAGAAATACAGAATATCTAAAATTAAGGAAAACATAATTTTAAAAGATTAAATCAGTATACCCAATCCTTTAAATTGTGTGTACATTTTTCCTGAACTGCATATTCATGAGGTGACAGTAGAGATGGGCGGGCTGCTTTGTTTGACTATAGTTCTGTTTACCTCATACTGTCAGAAATGGATTTTGACATGCACAGCATTAATATTGCTATTTTTATTGATATAATTAGCACCGCTATAAATAATTTCTCAGCCTGCCATATCTAAGTATATCATTACAATCAGCAACAATACAGCATCTTTTTCTTATATGATGACTGGGAAATAGACTGCTGGCCCAAAAAAACAGTGACCTCATGATGTAGAAATTACAGGAAAATAAAAAAAATATTGCCATGTCAATAAAAACTACTGTTTTGTGTATGACTTCACTGAACAAACTAGTTTATATTTGTTTGAAACTCAAGTTTCTCACCAATCTGCTGTTTCAATTTCACATCACACCATATTGTACCTTAAAACAGGCAATCTGGATTCCTGTTGCTACTTCCCCTCATCACCAAACAGTTCAGGAATGGGTTTGAAATACAAAGCTTGAATATATAAAGCAAAAGAATTAAGACAACCAAAATTCAGAATGGGTGGGTGTGTTTGAAGTCATTTGTATAACTGCTAGTGGGTGACCCATTTGTGACATTTTTATCAGTACGTGAAAACAAAATCAAAACATTTTATCTTGCAGACCACATCAGCTGTGACAGTAACCTCACCCAGACCTTGAATAGTTTGTACATAAAACAAAGTAGGGTGACTGACCCAGTGCATATTAAACACAAAGTATAAAGGCCAAAACAAAATGACAATACAATTCAAAACAAGTTTGTGGAAATTTTAGACTTGTATATTAAACCTTCCTTTGTCTCTATCACTTGACAGATGGTTAGCCCTCACACAGCCTAGTATCTCTGGCAAAGAAATGAGTGTCTAACCAATAACACCCCAAATTTTTACTTAAAATGCACTGTACACATACTTACACTTACCTAAAAAATGAGTATTAACAGAATTAGTCATGCTTATTTTAATAGTATAAAAATTTGACAGATGTCAAGATTTTATTTTTTACCTTATGAATACCTCTTTTGAAACTCTTAACTGTCTTATAGGGATCCAAGGTTTTAAGAACTTTTCACTTCAGATTTCATTCACTTTATAGGCTGCCTGGTAACTATGCTTTTTAAAAAACTTTCAAAATACCTTTGAATCCAAACTTATTACAAAATTTACAAAGATTTAATTAGCTTGTGTTTCATGTTGTTCAGAGCAAAGTTTTGGTAACTAACAAAGTGAATTAAACAAAATCACCTGGAAACTTAAAATGCTTTCCATGTCAAAGACTGCAAAGCAAGACTTTATTTATCCAGTACTGAAATATGTCTTTATTTAAAAGCTGCATATATATATATACACACACACACACACACACACACACACACACACACACACATACACTCACATGCACATCCATTCTGACTAGAATTAGGAAAAGTTTTTAGTTCTGAACATTCTATCAACTATTCTTCCAATCTGTTCTTTAAAAAAGATTTCAGCCACCTGACCAGGCAGTAGCGCAGTGAATAGAGCGTCAGCCTAGAATGCTGAGACCCAGTTTCAAAATACCAAGGTCAGTGACTTGAGTACGGGCTTATCTGTCTTAAGCACAAGCTCAACAGCTTACGCATGGGTTGCCAGCTTGATTGTGAGATCACAGATATACTCCATAGTCACTGGCTTGAGCCCAAAGGTTGCTGGCTTAAAGCCCAAGGTCGCTGGCTTGAGTCTAAACTTGCTGGCTTGAGCAAAGGGTCACCGGCTGGACAAGAGGCCCCTGATCAAGGCACATATGAGAAAGCAATCAGTGAACTAAGATGCCACAAAGAAGAATTGATGCTTCTCATCTCTCTCCCTTCCTGTCTGTCCCTTTCTGTCCTTCTCTCTCTCGCTTGCTAAAATAAATAAATAAATAAATAAATAAATAATAAAATAAATTGCAACCAAAACAACATATTCCATTAGTCTCTGCTTTTCTTCCTAAATCTTCCTATTTATAGTTTTCAGATGCTGGCAGGTCTGTATGCAAATAGTGACAGGCAACTTCAATATTCTTTTGTGTGTGTGTGTGTGTGTGTGTGTGTGTGTGTGTGTGTGTGTGTGTGGTATGTCAGAGATAGAAAGGGACAGACAGGGGCAGACAGGAAGGGAGAAAGGGAGAAAGATGAGAGGCATCAATCCTTTGTTGCAGCACCTTAGTTGTTCATTGATTGCTTTCTCATATGTGCCTCGACTGGAGCAGGGCTCCAGCCAAGACAATGACCCTTTGCTCAAGCCAGCGACCTTGGGCTTCATGCCAGCGACCATTGGGCTCAAGCCAGCAACCATGGGGTCGTGTCTATGATCCCACACTCAAGCCAGCAACCCCGCACACAAGCCTGCAACCTCGGGGTTTCGAACCTGGGTCCTCTAGGTCCCAGTCCCACGCTCTACCCACTGCATCACTGCCTGCTCAGGCTCAGCATTCTCTATATACCTCCTTAAAAGAGGTGATTATGCTACAAATTAGCATAAATAGATATCTAATGTATAGAAATACAGTGTGTCCATAAAGTCATGGTTCACTTTTGACCGGTCACAGGAAAACAACAAAAGACGATAGAAATGTGAAATCTGCACCAAATAAAAGGAAAACTCTCCCAGTTTCATACCTATTCAGTGCAGTTCGATGTGGGCTCACACACAGATTTTTTAGGGCTCCTTAGGTAGCTATCCCGTATAGCCTCTACAGACTCATCACTGACTGATGGCCTACCAGAACAGGGTTTCTCCACTAAACTGCCGGTTTCCTTCAACTGCTTATCCCACCGAGTAGTGTTATTCCTATGTGGTGGCGCTTCATTATAAACGCACCGATATTCACGTTGCACTTTAGTTAAGGATTCGAATTAAGCGAGCCACAGAACACACTGAACTTTCCTCTGTACCGTCCACATCTCAACTGGCATGGCCGTGGGCTGCTCTGCTGTATACACGGTGTTATGTCATCATTGCGCATGCGCACATGCTGCCACATCATCCTACAGAAACTGGGAGGGTTTTCCTTTTATTTGGTGTAGATTTCACGTTTCTATCATCTTTTGTTGCTTTCCTGTGACCGGTCAAAAATGCACCATGACTTTACGGACACACTGTACAAGCCCTTCACTGCAGGGATGGAAAGACCAGAGGTATAAGGACTATGTAAAAAGAGTTATCCTACTTACTCATATTTGGCTAACAATAAGACTCACCACGACAGAAAAAAACGATGAAAATCAGAATTTGTTATCTGAGAACTATAAACTAGTTTTGGAAAGGTGAGACACTCACTACTGGAAGTAACAAGCTCAGTGTCAAATCATATACACCCGTAACCAGGCACCGAAGTTTCCTTCTGTTACAAACCTAGGATCTTGACACCTACAGACTAAACGATTAAAGTAATGCTAAAATCTTCTGTAATGTTCTTCTTGCATTACAAATAGTCTATTAAATCAGAAAAGTGCCAATCAAATGCTTTTTTAGTTTGAAAGGTTTAAACAAAACATTTTTGCATGCTTCTTTCTCTTTTTAATGTCACCTATAAATTAATTACAATTAATTTCCATTTTCTCTTGATAAAACCACAACTGAAAAAAGAGGTGGGCACGTTATTTACAAACCTATTCCTAAGTCAAATTCATTCTAACTAAAATATTTTAGACATTCTAGCTTATATTCTACCACAATTTGCTAACAAAAGCTTCCTAGAAATTTTACAGTAAATTCCAAGACATATTTTTAAAATATTAACATTTGAAAGTAACATTTCAAAGGCATGCTTAAAATTATGAAAATAAAATCCTGATTCTGTTAAAAAAAATAAAAGAGACCTACACTAATGTATGGAGAATGTTTCATACAATGCCAAAGGGTAAAAATAAGAAATCAAGAAAATAAAGTAAGCTTTTCCTTTTTTATCATTGGCAATTGGCAACTTCTGTAATTTTGTTCAAAATGTATTTCCTAAAACGAGAAAACAGCTAACTTTTAAAGTTTCATCCAAAAATCTCTCCTCCTAACAATTTGAAGTACATAAAGTATATGTGACATTAGAATGTAAACTTTACAGTGCAGGTAATTTTATCTCCAGTTCACTGTTATTTCCCAAGTGTCTAAAATAGTGTCTAGAACCAGTTGTTGAATTTAAAAACCACCATTTCAGAAAAGCATGATTATTTCAGAGAATAAAGCAGAGCCCAATAAGCTCTCCATTTTTTTACTCCAAATATTTTTTAAAAATCTTCTTACCACTCATTCAAAAATATTCAGAATAATATGTAACTCATTTATAAATGTTAAATCCCTTAAAGGAACCTAGTTGTATCTTTTATTGCTCTTCTAAAATGATTTATTCAGATTAGCCTTTTTTATTCCTAGGAAGTCCTATTTGGTCAGAGAAAATCTTTTGAAGACTTTCACTACCGAGATAAAAACAATTCATTTAAAATGACTTTTTCCTCAGATTTTATTCCTATACCAAGCAGTCAAGTTTGTATTAATTTGACAGCAATCGTTGTATGTCTGTGGGTCTCAAAACTTTATGACCTAACTACATGGAAAAATGGCATCACATCAACTAGTATTTCTAGGCATACACCCCTCACCCCAAATTATAAACCTCAAATGAAAGTTCTTTCCTCTAGTATTCTTTTTATTTATTCATTTTTATTAGAGAGAGAGGGAGAGATAGGAAGAGAGCAGGGGGAGGAGCAGGAAGCATCAACTCCCATATGTGCCTTGACCAGGCAAGCCCAGGGTTTTGAACCAGCGACCTCAGCATTTCCAGGTCGATGCTTTATCCACTGCACCACCACAGGTCAGGCCTAGTATTCCTTTTAAACTCACACTGAAAGACAGTGTGAGTTTAATATTCCTTTTAAACTCACACTTTCAGTGACTAGTCAGTGTACACATGAATTATATCCATATTTTTTTGATGTAGAAGAATCTCAAAATACTAGCATCTTAACTGGATTAGGCAGGTAAGCATAAAGACTTCCTGAAATTGTGTCATATTTGAAAATTTTAATCTTAAACTTCTTTTTTTCAGTCTTTTAAAATCGGGACCTCATCATGAAAGGGCTACTGCTTTGGAGTCTGGTAGCCAGTTAACTTATCACCTGATCTTCACATACAAAAGGCCTGTCTGTATTCCACTGCTCTGTGATAACCAACTGCTGGACTCTCTGAGCAGCTAATACATTTCTAGAAAACTTACTTCTCTTCTTCTGACCAGTTTGAGTACCAGGCACTCTCAAGCCTAAAACCCTCTAAAATTAAGCTCAATGGAACTCACAACCCCAATTCTAGGAATTAAATCTTGAGCACTAAACAATGAGTAACATTAGCAATTCTTCAGGGACAATTCCAAAAGTTTTCTTGAAAGACTATTCCTCTGAAGGCACAATGAGACCCTGTACTATACGTGCATGGACAGCTTTAATATGTTCTGAATAAAAATAATAAAGAGCAAAAAAAGGGACGAAAAACCTATGTAAATTAGAGGGGGGAGGGTAATGCATAAAGTAGCCAAATCTGGACTAGTCAAATTTATGTGTGGGGTAGGGGAAAGGGAGGAGGATGCATTTTAACTATTTCCACGTGATACCAAAGGGTACTTGGGATTAGGAACAACAGGTAGGAGAGTAATCCGTTCATGAATGTTAATAATATTTAAATTCTGTTTATAGCTATAGAATTTAATGACAGAAATCATTATAATTTAGGTTTCAAATTTTTCAACAGCAACAAGTTACTATAACTTTAGATTTGAGTTCACTGAAAACATTGGGGCAATGAATGGCCTCTGCTAATTTTATTAGCTGAAATTGACACATGACCACGCAATAAGAAAACTCTCGCCTTTAGCTACGTTCTGATATATTTAAATGGTAAGTAATGAAGACAATTTTCACGCGCCTAGAAAGTAAACATGTTCAACAGCTTGGGCCAGTGCCGATTCTGAGGACATCACTTAATTCACAGGCTACCAAACTACTTCCGGTTTCATTTGGATTTTTAATTGGAGAACTATCATCCCGCTACTGACCCCATTCAACTGGGCTGGGTTAGAGATCAGCGGATAACAGCGCTAGGGAGCGTAGCTGCGCGCCATATTGTGTTTTTAGCTAATGTTTATAGTTCGTGTGTGTGCCTAGCATATGTTGTGCAAGTGTGTTTATCAATAGAACTTTCAGAAAATTCCCGCCTCCTGCCTCTTCAGCATCTTTAAAACGGATCACAGCTTCGGAGAGGTGGCGGGCGTGAGGTGGGTGATGGGAGAGGACCAGAGAGCCACGGACAGGAAAGCATTCAACAATGCAACAGAGAGAGGGCATTTCTCTTCAACTTTCATAAAGCTTCCAACCGATTTTATCTCAGCTACTGAAGAGGCAACATTTTTTTCACTGTTTCCAAAGCAGCACAGAAGAGAGAAAGAAGCCCCCTGCACTCCAGCCGTGGCAGCGCAGCCGGCGCGGGCGGGCGGCCCCGAGGTCCGGGGGGCGTCCAGCGGCTCCGGGGCCAGGACCTCTCCCGCCCCCGGTCCTCTGAAGACGCTCCAGAGACCGCGAGAGCCAAGACGGCGGGGGAGGGCCGGGAGGAGGGGGCGGGAGGCCAGCGGGCGCCCCTAGCAACTCTGAGCCGGGCTAGCGCCGCTCAGCTCCTCTTCTTGGAAGCGGCGGCTCCAGCGCAGGGAGCAGGAAGAAGTAGGCAGAAGACACGTTTCCAGCTGCGGGACGCCCCGCCCGCTCCTGGGACCGGAGACCCACCCGCGCTCCCTTCCTCCCCGCAGGGTCGGGTGAGGACGTCGTCGCCGCCGCCGCCGCCGCCGCCGCCGGACGCGAGGAGGGGCGCCTGAGGAGAGGAGGCGCGAGCGGGGCGGAGCGCAGGGGCGCGCGCTCTCTGCCGGCCGACGGCCCGCGGGCTCGCCGCTCCAGCTCGCTCCCCGACCAACCTCATCCCGCTCCCCTCCCTTCCTGTGCCGTCGCCCCCGACTCCAGGCGCCTTGCGGACGCCTCGTTCCCCCTTTGCACGCACACACCCACCCCTCCCGCCCTACAACAAATTAGAGTTTTTGGCGTTACCTCCTCGCGCTCTTTAATCTTCTTTCCTCAACTCCTAAACTTCCCCCGCCCTTACTTCTTCGGCAGAAGGTCCACATTGGGCGCCTCACGCTGCGAACCCTCTGTCTTTCCCGACTATTGGGTTATTCTTATGCCACTCTTAGCTTCAGTGAGCCTATAAGGTTGGGACGCTCCTCGTGAGGTTGCCGCCCATAAACAAAATGCACTCGCCCTGTCTCCGCCCCCTTTTTCTCTTTCCTCATCTCTATCACAGTCGATTGGGCTAGAAGAAGCCCAATCCGCTATCTCAAACACCTATTGGGGCGTGGAAACATCGCTCAGAAGACTGTTAACAGGTGATTGGTCGACACTCCCCCCACTCCGCCCCCTTCTGCCGCACCTTTGCCCAGTCTGGAGAGGTCAGTCGTATCTCGTTGTTCAGTGATCCGAGAAGTGGGAGGTTATTGGTTGAGAGAACCCGTCATCCCGGACTAGAGTGAGCCATGATTGGTCAATACTGATACGAGCAAGTTTGGTTGTCTATATCCCCGCCCCCCGTCTCCGCCTCCTCTTTTTTCCTCCACGCCCACGCCCCCTCCTGACTGCTTTTACTTTCTACGCATTTCTATTTCCTCCTTTATTTATTTATTTGTGATAAACTTAAATGACCCGGCGACGGAGGCGGGACTCGTCGAAAGGCTGAGAATGACGAAGAGCGGCCAAGGGCCAATTGCCGAGGGGGCCGCAGGGTGAGGGGCAGCCGCGGTGACCAGTGAGAGGCAGGTGTCTGGAGCGTGCTAGGCCTTTGGAGCCGGGATGCCCCAGCGGAGGCGGCGGTTACCCGCTGTCTGGCGCGGCGAGCTTGCGGGAGAGCCTCGGGAGGGGAAGAGGTGGTGTCGCTGTCGCAGACGGCCGAAGCAGCAGGCTGGAAGCTGGATGCAGGGCGAGGGGAGGGAAAGCGGAGAGGGTCTGGCGAGGCGGCGGCGCTCCAGGCCATACTGGGTCAGACTTGATTCCTGCGGAGTGGGGAGCAGGTTGCCAAGCCGGAGGTCACCAGAGGCCGCTGAAACTGTGCCAGAGCTCAGAGGGAAGATTTGTTCGTTCAGGAGGTTTAGAGAAGTGCTATGTAAAACAGTTCGGAGTAAACCGCCCTTAATATAAATGAGGATATTATCCTAACGGGACTGGAGCCCACAAAATTCAATATCCTGAGGGCTAAGGAACAAATAAAGAAACACGGAAAATTAAATGCGGTTCCAGATGCTTCAATAAAACCTTCATCCTCATCCATTTGTCACTAAACATAGCACTCCCCAGAGGCAAATTCTTAACCAAGTGTTGGTCCAACCAGTCCTCAGGCGTTGGGAGAAAGAAATGAGGCTCAAGGCCAGCGGGAAGCTCAGGGAAGATTCCTAAAAAGGATTCCTAAAAAGGGCTAAGATGGGGAGGGGGGTCCCCCTTTCACTATACAAAGGAAAAAAAAATTTCTACTGAAATAAAGCAGAAATTGGACATTATAGAGAACTCGATAGCAATAACTTACCACAAAATAAGGTACTTTCTTATATGCATACAATGAATACACTGTATTTGCAATTTGAAAACTATTTTTACAGTACATGTATTTGATGTGTAGGTTCCAATAGACTTGTTTTAAGTCCTGAATTTTATCCTAGGCTTCCTTGGATACAGCATACATTAAAGAAAAATTATTGGTGGCACTTGTTAAAAATGATTAGACAGGCTTTATTTGGGACTATGAATAGGTACCACTGCCCCTAAAATGTTACAGTGAGGGAGAGAGATTGTGCTGGACTCCAAATAAAATATAAGCAAGTGGAAATTTTAGCGAGTAAGTGGGGGTGGGGTTAGTGGATGGAAAATTACCAAGGAAATAATAGAGGTAAGAGAGGAGGTGGATGGAATCCTGAGTAAACCATCCTAACAAGATTCCTGCTGAGGACAGGTCAGAGTGATCAGACATCACCTGAGGGAGGATGGAGGATGGAGGATGGAGGATGCACCTGATCATACATCCAGGGGGATGGGGGATGGGGGATAGTTTTGCTAAACTGACTTAACAGGGTCCTTGATAAAGCTGGACTTTACAAGGAAGCATCAGATGCCTGGCTTTGATACATCAGCAAAATAAATCAGCACTGGTGAAAAAATGTGTAGAAGGCCTTAACCTCATCAATACCATTTAAATCTGTCTTTTGAGGAATATATGTATGAGGGTCTCAGAATCTCCAAAATTATTCCATCAGCTGTCAAATTTGAACAATAAAGTATAAATTGCTATTGAGTCTGGAAGCCTCATTTTAGAATTTATATGTAAATCTTAGCTAAAAAGCAATGTAGTGACTGTAATATAACTATTTCATACACAATCAGTTTCAAATTATAAAATTAAATTTGACAAATGTGTTTAATTATTCCCATAATTTTTCTAAGGGACAGTGGCAACTCCCTTTAAGAACTACTTAAAATTCATTCTTTTCAACAAGTTTTTAAAGGTATTCAATGTATTGCCATGAGAGTTATTAGGATTATAATGATAATGCATTAAGAAAGCAGTGTAGGAGTCTCTTATTCAGATACTGGTAACCAAGTGAGGCCTTGGACATTACTGCCCATGTAAAAATCATAGTTCCTTTATCACATCTCTTGATGTTAGAATCTAGGTTAGAATGTTCTGTCCATAGGAGTGCCTCAATCTTTATATTGCATACACGCATACCTCAGCCATCAACCCTACACATATAAAAGTACAAATATGCAGAAGTTGTAGCAAGAATTCCATAACTATGCCAAGAGGCAAAGGACATGTTTGGTTTTTTGTGTGTGCTTTTTATGTTTTGTTTTGTTTTTTGTTAGCAATTAGCAGAATTGAGGAAAAGGATACAATAAGAATGATGTGATAAGAGATTGGGAGAGGGATGAAGGCATGACTGATAGAAAATTAAAAGTGATCAATGCTTAGAAAGCGACTGTACCAGCAATTCCTATTAGTCTTCTAACCTGGAACCTTCACAGATCCTGAATAGTTTACAGTCCCTAAAGCTTAAGAAGTACTTCAAAAGAGGCCAAACTAGTGGTATATGTACTTTCCCTAAGTTACAAATGAGGACACGTGCGCTTTAAATGTCACACGTAGCAGACCTTGTTTTCAAACAAGTCTTCCTTCCTCTTTTCACTCTGCTATATACTTATTCATTCAATAAATATTAAGTGCATATTATTTGTACTAGATATATTTATTGAGCACTTAAAAGTATGAGGAATTTAGAAACTAATGATATACAAGATCTGGCTTTTTTCTCTAAAGATTTCACTGTGTATTGGGAGAGAAGTAAAGGGATAAAATACCATACTGTGTACATATGTGGTATATACAACATGGGAGTGTAGCAAAGAGAATGCCTAACTCCTAAGAATTTGGAAATGGTGTAATACATTCTATTCATCACTATAATGAATTCAAAAATTAATCAAATCAGATTATGCTCTCAAGGGCCTTAGACTCTAAAAAGGCCACTAATTAGACATATGCATAAAAAAATCTGCATTACTAGCCAAAATGAGAAGAGTCTTAATGATGAAATTAAGTGCTATGGGAGATCAGAAAAGAAATATTGTTTTCATCTTGAAGAGTAAAGGATGAGAAATCAGAGAAATCTTAATGGAAGATGTGACTTTTGAGATGGTCTTTGAATGATCTTCCACAGCATGTATGAAATACACATTACTTGTTATTTCTTTGCCATTTACTCAAAGACAGGTACTACTTTTTTATACGTTCTCACCAGTAATCTGAGCAGATAATAGCCAATAAGAGAATATTAAAAGAAAAATAAATCTTTCTTTCATAGTAAAGTAAAATTGAATTAATCAACAAAATGTGTTAGGACAACACGCCAATAATTAAGATTAGACAATTGCAGCAGTTGTGGAGGTAAAGCAGCTAAGGGGAGATTTCTGTAAATTCACCTGTAACCCAAATGTGATACAAGTTTTCTGGCCCTGGAGACTTACATAAAATTTGCCTTGAACTCCCAAATCCACAATGTGGCAGAAGTCTAAAGCCCTTTCTATTTTGCAGGATTTGCAGGGGTAAGCTGAATTTGCCAACTACATTTGCCTGGGGAGTATATGTTGAGTCCGTGCATGTTCTGATTCTCTGGTATTTTGATTCCTCTGTTCATTTTGTGTCCACAAGTCTCTGGGGGTTTTAATAGTTTTTGTAATTGATCTTTTTTTTCTAGTTCAAGTAGAGTTATGCCCTCTTACTATCTTTCTACATCCTATCTAGAGACAAAAGTTTCACATATTAAAGTTGTAACTTAAGATATAGTATTTTCCCTGACTGGTGGTGGCACAGTGGATTGAGCATTCGCCTGGGACCCTGAGGGCGCTGGTTCAAAACCCCAAGGTCATCAACTGGAGTGCAGGCCCATTGGCTTAAGTGTGTGCATGGCAGCTTGATTGTGGGATCAACGTGATCCTAGGGTCACTGGCTTATGCAAGTGGTCACTGGCTCAGCATGAGCCGCCCCCCCCCCCCCGCTCATATGAGGAGTAATCAATACACAACTAAAAGTGAAGCAACTATGAGTTCATGCTTTTTATTTCTCCCTTCTACCCCTCCTCTCTCAAAAAAAAAAAAAAAGATAGTATTTTTCATTTGTAGAATTTTTGTTTGATTCCTGTTGGTGGAGCCCTGTCTATGCCGAAATTCTCCATCTTTTCTTCTTATTCTAAACATATTAAATATTCTTATATAATAGCATAACTAATGCTCAAGTAATGCTCCCATACCTGTGGACCTGTGAGTCATTCCCATTTTTAAGCATGTCTTATAATTTATTTTATTTTTTACTAAATTCTTGATATTTACTGAACATTTGTGGAGGTTATGTTTTCTTCTGAGAGGTACATAGAGTGCAGGCAGATCACAGTGATCTTGAGAAAGGTTGACATTAGTGTTTATTAGGGTAAGTCGGTTTCAAGCAGATTTATTTCCATAGGCATAGACTTTCTGGGGTCTCACTGTCTGGGTGTCTACAAATTCTCTGTTTTAGCAATCTCTGAACTCCATCCTCTGCCAAGCAAGAAAATTCTGCTCAGCTCTAGCCTCACTGCTACTGTTTTCTGATGGAGTTGTTGATGTTACTCTGCATACACAGCTTAAAGTTCACAGATTTCTCAAGGAAATAGCAGGTGCAGTTTTGGGCTTACTTATCTGTCATTTCTTCCTCTCTGAAATTTTGTCCCTCAAATTTCAACCACTCTGGCAGAGTCAGAATCTATTCCTTCATTTTCTGAACTGGGAAATGCTTCAGGGAAAAGGTGAAGTTGACTTTAGAGCTCTCCTTGTTATGCTTCCTTTCTCTCAGGAATCATTATCCCTCAAATTGTCTTTAAGCAAATGTTTTAAATGTTTATATTTTATTCAGCTTTTATAGTTGTTTCTGGCATAAAATTAGTCTGATACAAGATACTCCATTATGACTGGAACCTCTATAAATAAATATGTATCACTTTACCAATGTTAACATACATATCTTTTAATATTAAAATTAAAAATTCCTTGTGTGATCTGAGGTGGCGCAGTGGATAAAGTGTTGACCTGGAATGACCTAAGGTCACTGGTTCAAAACCCTGGCCTTGCCCAGTCGAGGCACATATGACAAACAACCAATAAATACCAAAATTAAGGCAACTATGACTTGAAACTTCTTGCTCTACTCCTTCTTTCTTTACAAAATGAATAAATAAAACCTTAAAAAATTTTTTTAATCATCACTTTATAGAGCAAGGATGTCTTTCATCCCAACTCAGGATGTCCCAGTGAAAGTCTTAAGACTCTCACAGATGCTTACTAAGTCTAAGGTGTCATTCCTACCTATTGTGTCATGACAGAATATCTGGTTTATTCACCAGGACTTCTACTCAGGCGTTGCTTCCATCCCATGTTGCTTTGAAAACTTATGGATCTCTCTCTAAGGTAAATACTGTTTTAGTGGCTGATTCATGTGTCACTATAAATGGACCCACCCTGATTTTTAGGAATCAGGAATGGTGAAGAAACCCCCTTTTCCTGTGTCAGTATAATTTATGGACCCACAAGCCTGAACTTCAAATCTTGTCATTACTATGTTATAGAGATCTTTCAAGGAAAAAAAAAAGACATAAAGATAGAGAAATAGTTTACTCCTAGTATTTATGTAATGGATAGATGGTTGCATCAGAGGGATTTCCTGCCTTAATCACATGCTGGGCCAAATCAAGCCCTTTCATGTAAACTTTGTGGCCTGATCCTCAAGTAAAGATGGAATGCTTTCCCTTATTGTCCTAAAGTCCACTGCAGTTTCTGTCACTGGATGAACCATATTTCAGCTAGGGAAAATTTTACAATGATACCAAAGAGCATTCGTGAATCTGATTTGCCCAGCAAGTTCTCTCTCTCTCTCTGTCTCACGCGCGCGCACTCTGTTGTCCAGTGAATACCTAACAGGACCACTTTTAATGTTAAAGAATTATCCATAGACCTGATATATTGAAAAGCTAATAAAGATTTATTAGTTTCCTATTGCTGTTGTCACAAACTGCCACAAATTTAGTGCCTTAAAACAACGCGAATTTATTACCTCATAGTTCTGGACATCAGAAGTTCAAAATCAATCTCAGTGGACTAAAATCAAGGTGTCACAGGGCTGAGCTCCTTCTGGAGATTTTAGGGGAGAATACATTTGCTTGCCTTTTCTAGTGTTTGGAGGCCACCTGCATTCCTTAGCTTATGGTCCCCTCCTGGATCTTCAAAGCCAGCAGCAGCATAGCATCTTCCAATCTCTCTCACTCTCTATTTTTGTCTTAACATCTTTTTCTAACTCCAACCTCCTGCCTTCCTCTTATGAGTATCCTTGTGGTTATGATGGGCTGCCGGGGTAATCCAGGATAATACCCTCCTCTCAAAATCTTAATCACCTCTGAAAAGTCCCCTTTGCTATGTCACACATTCACAGGTTCTAGATAAGAATATGGACAGCTCTTGGGGCAACGATTCAAACTATCACAGAAAGCCTCTTGCCACTGTCATTATACTCCCCCCAAACCAAGAAAGATAGAGCTCTCATTTTAAAAATTGAACTTAATATTTTAGACACAACTCCCTAGATTTTGATAATAATCCTTGAGTAATTTATATATATATATATATGTGTGTGTGTGTGTGTGTGTATGTGTGTATGTGTGTGTGTGTGTGTGTGTGTGTGTGTGTATATATATATATATATATATATGGCAAGTCTGTAACCTATGGACCAAACCACTGTATAGCTCAAAGATTTCTGGACTATTTCCTAACATGTAGACTTTTGGAGAGATGGTTATGGCAAGTAGGATTTCTGCTTTGCTAAGTTTTTCATAGAGAACACAACTAAACTCTGTTCTTTTAAGATCTTTCAAAGTCATGCAACAGGTTTTATTCTGGAAATGGTTCGAGTTATCAAAGACTAATTTCATATCTCTCACAGGCCAATGGGAATTGCAATAGCATCTAATTGAGAATCACAGCCAGAAAGCCAGAGTCAGAGGAAAGGCCACGAACTCCACCAAGGTCCTCCTTTGTCTTCTGCAAATCCAGTAAGCCCATTTTCTAATAGAGAGCTATTTTATTTTTTATCTGTTTTTAATTGACAGAAAAAGAAAAGAACCTTTGGTGACTTGTTTTTTCTTGAAGAATATGACTTTACATTATGACATGTAGCTAGCTTGGTGAACTCCGCCACGAGTGGCTCATATCTGTAGGTAAAGAAATGCTAAAGATCACCTGGTAGGCAAAATCATAAAGGAAATCTGAGAGAGTAATTTCTTTTCTCAAACTGTGCATTCCTAAACTGTTTGTGCAGAAAATTAATCTGCTATTTTAAATCTCCAGAGATATATTTAAAACCTCTTTAGCTCCAGTGTTCTCCAACATTTTAGTTAGAATTTTGATGTTCCTAGGTTTACAAAATGCATATAAATGAATGTTATTCTAAATGCCAAGGACATTTTAAGTTTCAAAACAGGATACTTTTTTGAGATTCAAATTTTAAAAATTACCCTCATAAAAATTATTGGAAAGTACAGAAACCATGGTGGGGGGGAATAACAGACTTTTAAGTTTGAAGGGTAGATATTTTTAAAGAAAAATGCTGCCCATTTTCAGCAACTTTTACAGTTATACAATAAATTTTGTTGTTTAGGAATATGCAAGTATATTAACTTGATTTTCTTGGCCTATTTAGAGAACAGAACCCCCACCCACCCCCCCAAAAAAGGAAGGTTTTTTTTTCTAGTTTTAAATGTCATCATGAAAAATGTTTTTCTTGCCCTCTAATTTTAGCATTTCCTTCAAACCTTCATAGACTATATACACTTTGAAAATAGTGTTCAAAATTATGAGATTGCAGTATGTACTGTCGTTCTGAATGAAATTTCTTCATTGAATCCTTACACATTTGTCATTATGGCCAGTACTGATAAGCTCACCATAGGGCAGAAAGTTGAATTGGAAACTGAGCTTTAAAAATATTCAAGGATTTGGTTGAAAGATGGGTACTATTGAAAGCATATAGAACCAAACACTCGAAATAGGTGGTTATATTCTCAGGAAGCTGGGATGATTTAGATTTGAGGGCCAAACAAAGGTGTGGTTCCTTATAAATAATTGAAATCCAAGAGCACAGAATTATGACCCTAGGGTGTGGACAGAGCTGACCCCATCTGGAAAAGTAGACTCCATGTTGAAGGTAATCTTGCAGTTTAACTTCTGAGTAAAAAAGCCTGGACCTTTGACCCCCTGCACTCCCCACCGGGTGGACACAAATGTGTACAGAGGTTTCAAGCTAGTCATGAAGTTTCCATTACTCCTTCCTCTGGGGCAAGGAGCTGTAGATGTTATCTGTCTCTGACGCCAGGGCCTGTCAGTATCTGGCTTCTTGGTCTCCCTCTGACTACCCATACACTCCTTTTTTAGCTAGTAGACCCATCTCTTAAGCAGCGCTAAAACAGGGTGAATGATGCAGAGATCTGAAGATCCTGCAGCTGCCAAAGACCTGTTTCTGTACATAAGTTCTCTATTAAACCCATGAACGAACAAGCTGAACTTGTCTGCCTGGTCCTTTGGTCTCTGGCCTTCTTCAGCATTAGAGGGATGCTTTGCATATGTAGCCTTTTCCTGAACTCCTTGCTAGCTCTCCTACTTCCTGTCAATCCTAAAAAGTTTAGTGCTTCCCTATATCATTAATTTAAGAGAAGTGGTATATATGCCTGAAGTAAATTTGAGTTTCTTCCTAGAGGAGAGAAAGAATAAGTGAAAAAGAAGAAAAGCCATTAACCCTATTTTTTGCTTTTCTTTATGAACACCCTGATTTACTTTCATCTGTATGTATTAGATTAGTGCTTGCTTTCTGTGCAGTCTGTACTACTACCTTTCAAATTCAGAGATAATATAAAATTGGAATTTAGAAAGAATGCAAAGAAGATATCTTGAAAATTATCACATTATTACATTATTATTTGCATTTATATATGATGATTTAAATACTATTTGTATATGGCTTAAATATTTTTAGAAAAAGTCTTTTTCCCATTCTCCTTCATGGCCAATAGAAGTTTTAAACTCTAAACATTCAGTTACTTAAGTATTAGACATATGTTTAATGAGAACTTTCTAATTTTGCTAAATATTGCATTCATAAATACAAATCACCCAGGGTCCTACCCTCCTACCCTCACAAATTACACACTCTAGATCCTGGCCATTTGGCTCAGTGGTAGACCATCTGCCCTGTGTGTGGATGTCCCAGGTTTAATTCCTTGTAGGGCACACAGGAGAAGTGACCATCTGCTTCTCCACCCCTCCCCCTCTCTTCTCTTTCTCTCTCTCTCTCTCTCTCTCTCTCTCTCTCTGTCTTACCCTCCTGCAGCCATGGCTCAATTGGAGCAACTTGGCCTTGGGCACTGAGGATGGCTCCATGGCTTCTGTGTTAAGAGCTCGGTTGCTGAGCAATGGAGCAACACCCCAGATGGGCAGAGCATCACCCCCTAGTGGGCTTGCTGGGTGGATCCTGGTCAGGGCGCATGTGGAAGTCTGCCTCTCTGCCTCCCCTCCTCTCACTGAATTAAAAAAAAAAAACTACACACTCTACTAAAACATGACAATTCTATCACAGTCCAATACAGTCCATGGTAGAGATATGTAGGTTCTTTTTTTTCTTTTCTTTTTTTAGAGTGAGAGGAGGGGAGATAGTGAGACTCTCTCACATGGGATCCACCCTGCAACCCCATCTGGAGCTGATGCACCAATCAACGGAGCTATCATCAGCACCTGAGGCTGACGCACTAGGACCAACCAAGATAACCTCAGCGCCTGGGGCCAATGCTCGAACTGATCAAGCCACTGGTGGCTGGAGGAGAAGAGGGACAGAAGAGGAAGAGGGATGAGGGAGAAAAACAAATGGTTGCTTCTCTTGTGTGCCCTGACTGGGAATGGAACCTGGGACGTCCATACACTGGGCCAGTGCTCCATCCACTAAGCTACTGACCAAGGCCAAGATATGTTTTAATACCTAACACTGTGTGCCTAGTGACTATATATAAAGTTAGCATTTCAATAGCTTTATGAATTAAGTACAGTTATTGTATTCATTACTAAAGATGAGGAATTAAGCCATAGCAAGGTTAAAAGCATAGTAAACTCAGGGAATGTCCAATAGTTTACCATGATTGACATCTAGGTTACAGTTGAGTTATTCCTTATTTTGGGATAAAATTTATTTACGAGATTTTTTTTTTTTTATAAACTGGTTGAGGTATTATCTAATACAGCTGCTCTTTCTTTCAACCTGTATTTTAACCATCAAACTTATGTCCTCTTTCTTTGACTTCCCTGATGTCCATTTGTTAGGGCCTAAGAGAATGGGGATAGAAGAACCCTTGGAAAGAAGGGGTCAAAATTACTGTGACAGAAATAGTTGCAGGGGAGAAGGAAAAAACCCAGAATAGCAACCCCCTATAAAAACAGCACAAAAGAAAGTTTGGAAGAATGAAGCTCTTGTGACAAATTGGAAGTATTAGCCTTTAGCACTGCAGCCTAGCAGTGTTCTTGGCCTTGATTCATATCAGCTTTCTTTATTTGTGGTGGCGGCATTGGAGAGAGGAAACCTTGACTTTTCTTTAGAGCCTGGAATGTAATATATAATAGATAATAATAATCATCCAAAGGAAGCGTAGAGAATGGACATTTAACCAGGTATTGAGAGGGTGATGGAATTTATCTAAGCCATTTTTCAAATATTTTCTGTATTTTTTAGCCAGTGCTATCATTTAAAGTAGCAAATTGCTGATCTCTCTGAATAATAAAATAATGTTTTCTATTGGTTATATTATACTTAACTTAGTTCTGTAAGAAGATTATGATATTTTGTTTTGAAATCTTGTTCTTACAATGATTCTTTCAATGGGAGAATAATCCATTCTTGGTCATGTAAACTGTACAAACAGAAACATTACTAAATTAGTCAGGATGTCACTTTTAAAGGTAGAAGAAACCCAACTCAAATTGATTTAAATAAAAAAGGATACTGTGACAATTTGCATATGAAGAAAGAACTTCAAGTGATGTTACCAGCAATCAATTTCTTCTCTTCACTTTCCTGGCTCTGCTGTTCTCCACTTTCACTTCATGCTCAGGTGGACTATCTCCATGTAATGGCAAAAACATCAACTATACATAATCCTGAGCACAAACTGGTTTAAATAACAAATGTACTGGCCCACATGAAAGACAGAAGTCCAACTGGAGTGCACTGGTTTAGATGCACTTGGATGTCGTTTGATCAAGCTCTGGTCCTAGTCCTCACAGATGCACACCATACGTGTCAGAGCAAATCTTTCTCCTCAGTTATTGGACAGAAGTTCTGAATTCATTCTGTAAGGACAAATTTAGGTTATTGCCCATCCTGGAATCAATATCTATGTAGGATAAAAAAAAATCAGAACTCTATTGGTTGGCTTTTACTAATCAAAACCCACCTATGGATTTGGGGGTTGTATCAGTCCAGCCCAAACCAAATGGTTGTCATATAAGGGGAAACAGGAGAGATACATACTACACAAAATAATACCCACATTCACAGATAGTTGTATATTATATTTTTACATAACATCTCCAATTGCTCTATTTTGTATTCTGGATGGAAGTTAGTCTTGTCTGCTGCCATGGACACATAGACTAGAAAAATTACATTTTAGAATTCTTGAACACTAACAGCTGAATTTTTATTTACAGTACGAAAAGATTAGATAATATTTTCCAATGGGAGAGAGAAATTAAGATTTATAGCAGTAGCATTTTTTACACAGAAAGAAAAAGCAGTATCTGTTTTTCTGGAAATGAAGGCTGCAAGAGAATGAATCATGGTTTCGGAGAAATTGGTAGAAAAAGACAGTTTCTCCCAATTCTTTTATAAGATATAAGACTTAGCATGGCATTTAGAGGACAGAAATGTGTGGCTGATACAGGGACTTAATTCTAATGAAAAGAGACAGACTTGTCTCTGGTATTAGTAAGAATATTTATGCATTTTTTTTCCTTTTTTTTCCTTTTTTTTTTTTTTTGCAAGAGAGAGAGAAAGGGAAAGACAGGGGCAGACAAACAGACAGGGAGAGAGATGAGAGGCATCAATTTTTGTTGCGGCACCTTAGTTGTTGATTGATCGCTTTCTCAAATGTGCCTTGACTGTGGGGCTCCAGCAGAGTGAGTGACTCCTTGCTCAAGCCAGGGACCTTGGGCTCAAGCCGATGACCTTGGGCTTCAAGCCAGTGACCTTTGGGCTCAAGCCAGTGACCACAGGGTTATGTCTATGATCCCATGCTCGAGCCAGCTAACCTGCACGTTAACTGGTGAGCCCATGCTCAGTCGGATGAGCCTCCACTCAAGTCTGCAACCTTGGGGTTTTGAACCTGGGTCCTCAACATCCCAGGCCGGTGCTCTATCCACTGCACCACTGCCTAGTCAGACTTTTCTTTTTCTTTATTAGAAACAAATAGAAGCCCTGGAAGGTGGCTCAGTGGATAGAGCATTGCCCAGTGTATAGATGTCCCACCTTTGATTTCCGGTTAGGGCACACAGGAAAAGCGACCATTTACTTCTCCCCGCTTCCTTCTCCCCTTTCTCTCCTTCTTCTCCTCCCATAGCCAGGGGAGCAATTGGTCCAAGTGTCATCCCCAGACACTGAGGATAGCTCAGTTGGTCCAAGTGTTAGCTTCAGGCGCTGAGGATAGCTTGGTTAATTTGAGCATCAGCTCCAGACGGGATTGTTGGGTGGATCCCGGTTCAGGTGCATACTGGAGTCTGCCTCACTACCATCCCTCTTCTCACCGTAAAAAAAAAAAAAGAGGTAATTTGATCCTGAATACATTTTAAAAATATATTATTGCCTTTCTTGCATACTTATTGAGTATTTTTACAGTTAAAGCTTTAAAATTTTGTAGAAGTTTCAAGTTTAAGTATGGACTTCAAGGGACAGATCAAAGTTATGAGATGTAATCTAATAATATTGCTAAATAAAATACTTCCAAGGTAACCTACCTTTGATTTATCTTTTCTATTAAAGATTAATAGTTTGGAATGTCAAAACATCACAGACATGAGAAAAACTTAAGCCTGGTAGAGTTGCTCTGTATACTTATATGTGATGAGCCCCTAGTGTGCTGTCAGAATGCAGTGTAGAAATGAAGGCTGAGAGACAACATCCCACTGCCCGCTTCCGTTTCCCAAGGTGGGTGTGGCTAGTGATGGGCAGTTCAAACAGCCGCCAGTACACTTACCTAACGTGTTCTGGCTCACCTTCATTGCTCACTCTGCCTCTCCATAGTATTTTTCCACCTCCAGGTATAATTTTTACTTATGCAGAGAATCCAGGAGCAAAAGTTCTCCCAGCAGATATTTGGTTCTGTGAAAAAATGGTATGGTTTAAGGAACTTGTTGGCATATTATCTCTAGTGGAGGTAAATTAAATGTAGGAGAAACTAATAGATTAGAAAAACTATTCTGTTATGTCTGCTGTCTGGGAAGAAATCTTGTAGGACATCCCACATCTCAAAGAAAGAATTCAGCTGTCATTACTTAAAATAGCATATAACAAATACATTTGGGATAATTTTTAAATTGGTGTTAGAGAGAATATTGAAATTGGAGGTCACTACAATTTAATATGTTCTTCCTGACTATCTCAACGTGTGGGAAAATTGTGCTAGGTCCTTTGGGAAGACACATAACATCTCTTCCTTCCAAGAGCTGATAATATCAGTAAATTGGCATGCTACATGCAACAAAAGACAACAAAGGCTATAATAAATGGCTAGTGTTTTAGTTAGTTATTGTTATTTCTGGTCATAGAGACAGACTCTCTGGGGGTGTTCATTAGAATTAATGTAATAATAGGAGACATGGGATGTGATGGAGCTCCAGGATAAAGATCCATGCTGTGGCATTACAGGGAGTTAAGAGCTGGAGACTTGTCCTGGATTCGAGGCAGCTGGTAGGACCCCTGCACCAATGTTGTACCATTAATGTGATAATGGCTACACTCTGGGTTTATTTTTGTCTCTGTCTTCCTCTCTATTCCTCATTCTTCTAGAGTTCAAGTTCAAATTCTGAAAGTCTGTTAGACTTAGCTAATTATTCAGACCTCACTGAGCCTGCGCTTTTCTCACCTAACCATTGGCAGAAGGGAGATAAACTGGCTGTTTGTTGGACGTGGGCAAGCATGGGGATAATCCGTGTTGTACACTGCTTCCTTGGGCTGCCTGTTCTACAAGCCTTGTGAGTATGTGGCAGAAGGCACCATAATCGACATAAAAATGGCAGTAAACATCCTGCTAGTAAATGCTCTGGGATAGCAATTTTCAACTGATGTGCAACAAGAATTTTTAAAACATGCAATACCTGACTATTTAGTCATGGGCACTGACCTTTGTCCTCCTTAGATTGTCAAATCAAAAAATGACAACAGTCAATACAACAAAACTGTCTGGTATCAGAAGAGCAAACAAATGTATTATTTTGGTGTTCGACAATTTTAGAAATTAGTTTATATGTGCCATGAGATGAAAAAGTCTGAAAAATTACTGCTCTGGGAGATCAAAGAAGGGAGTACTTAATGTGGAATTGTTAGCTTATTGAAGCTTCATGGCAAAGAGGAATTTGAACTGTGTCCTGAATGCTAAGAATCTAGTTTTAGAGATCAGAGGAGGGGTTCTAATATAAAAGTATTGTGCCACCTGAATGATAGCTACAAAACACTTCTTCTCTTTATCCATAGTAACTGGAAAAAAATTAATATAACTTTAAAAACATTGACTTTGAGCCCAAAACACTTATAACGTTTAATTAGTTTGATTAGGCCCTGGCCGTTTGGCTCAGTGGTAGAATGTCTGCCAGAGTGTGGATGTCCGAGGTTCAATTCCCAGACAGGGCACACAGGAGTGACCATCTGCTTCTCTATCCCTCCTGCTCCCCTCTCCCTCCCTTTTCTCTCTCTCTCTCTCTCTTCCCCTCCCACAGCTCAGTTGGTTTGAGTGCATCAGCCCCAGATGCTGAGGACCTCCATGGAGCCTCCACCTCAGGCACTAAAGATAACTCGGTTGCGAGCATGGCCCCAGACGGGCAGAGCATCGACCCCAGACAGGGATTATTGGGTGGATCTCAGTCGGGGCACATATGGGAGTCTGTCTCATTATCTCCTTCTCACTAGGCAAAGAAGAAAAATAATAGTTTGATTAAGGACTAATTTTCTAGTTAGTCCTAGAGCTAAAGCCAAGAGTAGTTTTTCCCCCACTGAGTGGATCTTTAATGCAGAGATGTGATCCCAAAGTGGAGACAAGCATACACTGAACCTTCACATGAACTAGAAGGGAAGAAAGGGGAGAATCTCTAACAAAGACAAGGAGTTAGGAAGTATAGTTTCTAACCATTCCAGGAAAGGCATGGATCCATTTCCTTTGCTTCCCCATCAACTGGTAGAAACCATATTTGTCAACAGCTTTATACTTGCCTATTATAGGTAGTCTAAGCACCCAGATGAAAACTATTCTATTTATATCCCTGATACAAAATATCCAGGACAAGAGCTACTTTGTCAGCTAGGACTAGTGTCTACCCAAGAACAAATCAACTGTGGCGGAAATGAGTTACATTTTAGAAATGAGGCATCTCTCTCTGAAAACTAATGATTGGGAAGTTAAGTGAAGTAATACTAGGAAAAGAGTTGCTGAGCAGGCACAACAAAAGATTTTCAATTTAGTGATCTGTTTCACACAAGCAAATCCAAGCCTCCCTTCTCCTATGGGGCTTAGTTTCAACTTTTCTTCCTTCAAAATCTGAATTCCCGGTGCAGTTAGCTTCGAGTTCCCTAGAATTTAATACTGAAGAAAGTTTCTGCGTTGGTCTTCCACATCGGTCAGGAATGTATGATACCCTAGGCACCATAAAGAATTACTATATACTTATCCTTGCAAAAGATCTTTCGATGATCTTTGGTAGATATGGGAAACTGGGCAAGATTTAGTATCATTTCCGGTCATTTCTTCAAGGGAGCCATGCCTTGTATTATGAGGAAAGGGACTTGTGATCTATATAGATTCCCTTTTTCTTCTTTTGTCCTTACAGTTTGCCAGCGGGAACCATAGGCTCTTAAAGAGGAAAATAACTAAAACCAAACATTCAGGTTCTCTTGAGGACCTTTTGTTCCTCAGTTGGGGTCTGCTTCCTCATGCCTGCTAAGAGATGGCATAAGAGTAATAATAATAAAAATAGCTAACAGTTATTGAATAATTATTCTGTTCCAGGCACCTTCTAAGTATGTTCTGGGCAAACTGCTATATTACCGATTAGCCCAGGTCAAATTCAGCCTGCCACCTGTTTTTATAGATAAAGTTTTATTGGAACACAGCCACTCCTATCTGTTTGCATAGTACTGACTTCTACTGCTTTTGCCCTACAGTAGTAAAGCTGAGAAGTTGCAACAGGGGCCCAATGGTCCACAAAGCCTAAAAATTTTACTTCCTGGCCCTTTTCAGAAAAGTTTGCTGACCCTGTTTTAAGCATATAATATGTATCTAATCTAATTCTCACAACAATCTCATGAGGTAGATACTATTTTTTTCACTGTTTTTTAACAGGCGAAGAAACTGAACCACAGCAAGGCTGAAAACTTCCCCATGGTCACATAGCTAGTGAGTGTTATGTCTTCTATTCTCAGAATTTTGAAATGTTAGTCAAGGCTAATGTGCATCAAAATCCTAATAATAAGTTACCATTAATAAGAATATATATGAGAGCTGAACTTAGTAGAGTTCAGTGGCTCTCAAGCAGGGCAATTTTGACACCCCCCGGGGGACATTTTGTAATTTCTGAAGACATTTTTGGTTGTCAAAACTGGGGAGGGCAATGCTACTGACATGTAGAGCGTAATCAATAAAGATGCTGTAAAACAGCCTACAACACACAGGAAAATTCCCTACAACAAAATGTCAATGTTAAGGGCCACTAATGTGATCTAGTCATTATAAGGTAGCTTAGGCCCTTTTGAGTTATAACAAACACTGACTCCCTAAGTTTACCTCAGTTAATTGACATGTAAGTATACACAGGAAACACAGAAAATTTAGAAATAAATGAAAGTAATGGTGGCTAAAGAGATAAACCTCTTTAAAACTGGAAGATCCTTTAGAGTACAGAGTACTTCTACTAGTTGTAGAAGTCTATTCCTTCAAAAGTCAAGGTTCTTTTTTTTTTTTTTTTTTTTTTTACTATTCAATGAGACGAGGGGAGGCAGAGACAGTCTCCTGCATGCACCCCGACTAGGATCCACTCGGCAAGCCCACTAGAGGGCGATGTTCTGCCCATCCCAGGTGTTGCTCCTTTGCTCATCAACTGAGGTTTTTTTCTTAGTACCCGAGGTGGAGGCCATGGAGCCATCCTCAGCACCTGGGACCATCTTGCTCCATTTGAGCCATGGCTGCATGAGGGGGAGGGAGAGAGAGCGAGAGAGAAAGAGAGAGAGAGAGAGAAAGGGTGGAGGGGTGGAGAAGCAGATAGGTATTTCTCTGTGTGCCCTGACTGGGAATCAAACCCAGGACATTCACATGCTAGGCTGACGCACTACCACTGAGCCACCTGGCCAGGGCCTCAGTGTTCTTTTAAGGAAAAGACTCAACTACTCCCTCTCTTAGCTACCGCCATTTCCATGGTGATTACTGTGACAATTAATAGGTGCTCTTCATTTGTACTCCCTTCAACCGTATGGCATTTTTTACTCACAGCTTCTGCATCAGTTTTCTATTGCTGCTGTAACAAATTACCATACATTTAATGGCTTAAAACAAAACAAATTTATTCTCTTATAGTTCTGGAGATCAGAAGTCTGAAATCAACAGGCTAAAACAAAATTTTGGTTGAATTTTTTTGGAGGCTCTGAGGGAAGAATACATTTCCTTGGCTTTTTCAGCTTCTAGTGGCTGCCTGTATTTCATCCATCTTCAAAGCACATCACTCTAATCTCTGCTCTGTCATCACATTGCCTTCTCCTGACTCTAACTTCTGAATCCTTCTTATAAGGACCATTGTGATAACATCAGGCTCACCTGTATGATCCAGGATAATCTCTCCATCTTAAAATCCTTAAATTAATAACATCTGCAAAGTTCCTTTAGCCAGATAAAATAACATTTCACAGGTTCCAGGGATTAGGATGTGAACATCCTTGTGGGCCATTTTTCAGCCTACCAAAGCTTCCAAAGCCTAATATCTCCCGCTCGTTGCCTTCATTCTCTGTATCATTCAGTTTCTGCTCTGTTCTGTTGTCCATGCCCCTCAATTATGTTTCAAATGTCCCCCCAGGAAAATAGCTAATTGTATTAGCTAATTATCATTCAACAAAAAGTCCTCTCTTTGATCAGAACTCTTGTATCAGGCTATAAGTTGATACTAACCAAAAAATGGCTGCTGTTGGATCAGGTCAGGTGCAAATTCCTAACTTAGTGATGCAAGGGTAGTGTGAACCTGGGGTTTTACAGCAAAGTAACTTATGTGTGAGGAATAGCTGTAGAAGTCTGATAAATTGCATTTATGACTCAAATTCTTTTTTTTTTTTTCTGGGACAGAGAGTCAGAGAGAGGGATAGATAGGGACAGACAGACAGGAATGAGAGAGATGAGAAGCATCAATCATCAGTTTTTTGTTGCAACACCTTAATTGTTCATTGATTGCTTTCTCATATGTGCCTTGACCACAGGCCTTCAGCAGACCGAGTAACCCCTTGTTCAAGCCAGCAATTTTGGGTCCAAGCTGGTGAGCTTTTTGCTCAAGCCAGATGAGCCTGTGCTCAAGTTGGCGACCTCGGGGTCTCGAACCTGGGTCCTCCACATCCCAGTCTGATGCTCTATCCACTGCACCACTGCCTGGTCAGGCTATGACTCAAATTCTTTACCTTTCTCTATATTCTTGCTATTTACCACTAAATTTCACATTCTTCCCGCAGAAGAGGCAGAATACAGTGTCTTGGCCAAGTGACTTATAGCCAATGGAATGAGGCATAAATGGCAACACGCTAGTGCTGAGCCTAGGTCAAAAGGAGGATTTGCATGTCTTTTCTCATCGTTGTGCACTTCTGTCATTGCCATGGGAAGATCAGGCCTGGGCTGGCCTCCTGGACCCTGGAAAGAATGAGAGACATGCAGAGTATCAGTGCTCCAACTGGGTCACTCCCATTGTTCCATTCTAGACTAGTCAACCTTTAGTCAACCTACAGATGTATTAGCTAAATAAATGCCATTGAGGCTTAGAGGTTCTTTGTCATACAGCAAGAACTAATTGACACAGACAGATTTCTTTAACATAAGACTGTAGATGAAATTAAATGAGGTTATAAGGAATGAGGTTTAATTAAAATGAGGTTATAAGGAATGACAAGCACACAAAATGCCAAAGAGATTGTTCCCTTAAAGCCCAATACAAAGAAACTGCAAGGAACTCAAAAGACTGATGACATAAAAAACTCTGATGAGGAAGAGTGTGTCTCCTTGTGTTAGTACATATACAAAATCTCAGTCCTTGGTACTCTAAGCTCTAAGTATGACTGATAACTCCAATGTAACATTTTAAAACCAAGCAGTATATCCACAAGGAAAGTTGTCTCGGGGATCTGTTGGAAAGGCAAATCTACTAGGAGCTGAGACTTTTTCAGACCTGTTTGTCACGTTAAGTAACACTCATGGAGAGCTGTAGAATACAGGACACATAGGTGTATGATAGGATGAGGAAGTATACTTGGAATTTCCAGTTGGACTTGAGCCAAAAACCCAGGATCCAAGAGCAGAACTCTTTTCTAGGGAGAGATCTTATCTTTGTGAGACTGGATATGGATGTCAGTGTAGTTGTTACAGTATCTTGAAGAAGGCTGAGGCCACACAGAGACTTTTCATATTCACCTTTTCTCATGGTATCAGGCAAGAATGACCAACATTAGGATGTTTGGGGCGTCTGTGAGTATGATAGCCTCTCCTACAATTTGCCTCTTACAAGCTGCTCAATAATTTTAGCTTGATTTTTTTTAATACATTCTTTTTTTTAAATTTTATTTATTCATTTTTAGAGAGGAGAGAGAGAGAGAGAGAGAGAGAGAGAGAAGGGGGAGGAGCTGGAAGCATCAACTCCCATATGTGCCTTGACCAGGCAAGCCCAGGGTTTTGAACCGGTGACCTCAGCATTTCCAGGTCGACGCTTTATCCACTGCGCCACCACTGGTCAGGCTAGCTTGATTTTTTTTAAAAATAATAATTTCTGCTGGTATGCTATGGTTAACATGTTTTCAAAGAAAAGGGTGGAGTGCATGTGAAGCTTCCTGAAATGTAGAATGAAATTTTCTGAGGCTTAAGGTATTGCTCAAACATACAGCATATGTGACATGTAGAAGTATAAAGTACAATGTACAGCATTTTCTCTATCCTCTATGTGTTTACTCAGTGGTTAAGGAGAAAAAAATCTGTATATAAGAATGATTATTAATTATGAGAATATGGTATCTGTCTGAGAAACTTTCTGGCAAATACTCTGCAAAATCTTTTAGGTTAATATTTAGCATTGTAGAGGTAAGGTTGCTAAACAGAACTTAATCTTTTCTCTTTCTAAATTGGTAAATATGTTAGATACAGTAAACTATGTTATAGTCTAGGACAAACTGTACTCTTAATTCTTTAAAAGCCTTTTAATTTATGAGTAGGCTCTGGCAATCTGATTAAATAAATGAAGAATCATATAGGTATGAGTCAGACAATCAAATATTATTATTCTTAATCTACCATACTTTTATGACATACATGTAATTATACTTGAAAATGTGAAACTCCTGAGAGTACATAAAAGACTTCATCCTTAAGATGTTGAGCCTGAAAATTTTAGGCTTTAAGCACCAATTCTGGCATTTATGAAATAGATAAATTTTCTTGATTCTTTTATATTGTTAATATATGCAGTATAATGTACCATTACAAAAGCATCCCTTTTTCAGACATATAAATAACAACAACTATTACTATAATAACTACCTTGAAATGAGTTTTTAATTGGTTTGATGACTATAGTAGCAACTCCCAAAATATGCTAGCTCTGTTTACTGTCAATTTTATTCAGCATATGGGCATAGGAAAGCATTAGCATTTTCAATTCCAAGGATGAGTGTGTTTAATGTTAAAATAGAACAGTTTTCTGGTTTTCATCATGAAGTTCAAGCAAGAAATATAAATACAGAAACTTGGGTCTGCTGCTGTTATTCTCTTGAAATTTGGTCAGGCTGTCAAAGATATGACTGTAGAGATCTTGTGGATCAACTGTTTGAGTTTCCTTTAATCACCAGCTCAGTTGAACACATGATACAATATTATTCCACCAATAAACTAATTATTTGAAAACATTTATTCTGAGTAGACATGTTTTGACCTCAATTTTATCCATCCGCAATTCTGAAAATGCCTTTCATACAGGGTAGAAGCTGTAATGGTGCCATACCCGGGAGTATCAGAAAATGACAGCCTTTGGGATTTAGTCTCAGTCCACACAGTCAGCTTGTAAGAAACATAACTTTCATCTCTTATTTCTCAATGAACTTAATTTCAACTTTGAGAACTCATTTTGCTGAGTGGTAGAAACTCAGTCACTTTGGGGTTACGACCTTGTACTCCCAGTGTTGATTCCAAGATTCATGGGGCTAATAAAATGCTAAGGTATGGTGCAGTTAGACACAGGGAGAGAATTCAGCATAGGTTTTCATTTATAAGTCCTGGCATCTTCAAAGACAGTTTTTCATCGATCTTTAGTTGTCTATCAGCACAGAACACATCCTCCAAGTATCTATTTTTCTTGACAGTAAGATTCTTTCAAGTTTTCTCCACAAACTTGTCAAATACTATGTTCAAAGCCATGCAGAGCAGAAGGTATAAAGCTGATCTCTTCTCCACTCAATTTTCAGGGGGAAATTTCCTTGGGTGAGGGCTACTATAGCCATGAAAACACATCTGAGGCTTCTTCTAGAACAGGGATCGGGAACCTATGGCTCATGCGCCACATGTGGCTCTTTTGATGGCTGCATCTGGCTCGTAGACAAATCTTTAATAAAAAAAATAATAACATTAAAAATATAAAACATTCTCATGTATTACAATCCATTCATTTCCTACCAGTCATGATCATGGTTAGGTTACAGGTGGGTGGAGCCAATCACAGCTGTCTTCTGGGACAACACCAAATTTTTATTGGATAATGCGTAACATACATGGGTTGTTGTGAGGTCAGGAAGTAAACTTCTCTCCTTTTAATCAAGTAGTCAGCTAGCTAATTGCAGAAACCCTTTTGACGAAGAAGATGGCTAAAAGAAAAGAAGATGAGAAGTATCATACTTTTCAGCAGGAATGGACAGAAGAATTTGCATTTGTGGAGAGAGCAGGTTCTGCAGTTTGTCTGATATGCAATGATAAAATTGCATTGATGAAACGGTCAAATATAAAGCAGCACTTTGACATATGCCATACTACATTTGCATCGAAATATCCAGTGGGGGACAGAAGGAAGAAAGCATTTCAAGAGCTACTGTGCAGAGTGCAAGCTAGTCAGCAGCAACTCCGTGTTTGGACCCAATAAGGTGACTGGAATTCGGCTGGCTTTGCTGGTGCTTTAGCAATTATGAGAAATGGAAAGCCATTCACAGATGGGGAGTATGCCAAAACATTCATGCTTGATGTTGCCAATGAACTTTTTGATGATTTTTAAGATAAAGACAAGATAATCAAATGAATAAAAGACATGCCTCTGTCAGCAAGAACTGTTCACAATCGTACCATCATGATGGCAAATCAAATTGAGGCAATACAAGTGAGGGTCATAAATGCAGCACCATTCTTTTCTCTCTCTTTGGATGAGTCAAAAGATGTAAGCCATTTATCCCAGTTCAGCGTGATTGCAAGGTATGCTGTCGGTGACACACTATGTGAGGAACGTCTTGCTGTTTTGCCTATGAAAGAGACAACAAGAGGGGAGGATTTATGGAAGTCTTTCACTGAGTTCACTAAAGAAAAAAAAATCTACTGATGGATAAACTTATTTCAGTGTGTACTGATAGTGCTCCGTGCATGGTGGGAAAAAACAGAGGATTTGTAGCGCTTCTTCATGAACATGAAAAGAGACTCATCCTAAGTTTTCACTGCATCCTACATCAGGAGGCACTTTGTGCTCAGATGTGTGGCCAGCAGCTTGGTGAGGTGATGTCGCTGGTCATTTGGGTGGTTAACTTTATTGTTGCCCGAGCTTTAAATGATCGCCAATTTAAAACACTGCTGGATGAAGTTGGGAATAATTATCCTGATCTGCTTCTGCACAGCAATGTGCGTTGGTTGTCAAGAGGGAAGGTGCTCAGCCGTTTTGCGGCTTGTCTGAGCAAAATCCAGACATTTCTTGAAATCAAAAACATCAAGCATTCTGATTTAGCTAGATTTTGAGCTACAAGTTGCTGACCTGAAGGTCTCAGACATGTGGGTGAATAAGTTCAAGTCACTGAATGAATATTTGGAAAGACTTGCACAAGAGAAAGCAGATTTGGTGAGCAAACACAAGTGAGGAGAAATGAAAAAACTTCAACCCGCGGACCATCTGATTGTCAAAACTTGGAACGGGCTTCCCATCACATAGCACACACTGCAGCGTGTGAGTATTGCTGTACTGACAATGTTTGGCTCTACGTATACATGTGAGCAGTCTTTCTCACATCTAAAGAACGTTAAGACCAACCTATGATCACATTTAATGGATGGAAGTCTCAACACCTGCATGAAGCTTAACCTCACCATGTATCAACCAGATTACAAAGCCATCAGCAAAACCATGCAGCACCAGAAGTCGCATTAATGGTAAGAAGTACTTTATTCATCATTGGTTAGCAACAGCATAACAATGTTATTAAAAAGGAATTCAGAGACTTATTGTACTTTAAAAGTGTTGGTCTTACATAAAATGTACACATTTACTTGTATTTAGTGTTAAACATATTGTATGGCTCTCATGGAATTACATTTTAAAATCTGTGGCGTTCCTGGCTCTCTCAGCCAAAAAGGTTCCTGACCCCTGTTCTAGAGGTTATATCATCCTTTTCCTTGTGCTGTGTCACGTCAACCATGGCTTGACGCAGCTGTGCTGCATGGAGAGGGAGAGGCTGTCACAGAGCTGGAGAGTTCTGTCCCCTGACTATCTTTGGAGCGTCACTGGGTACGATTTTGCCTTTGAGCAGGGCTTTTGCTCTGTACATTCATAAAAATGCATACAAGTGTTTCTTCCAAGTATCATGACACCTTACAGAATGCAGCCTTAAGAAGTATTTGGGCTTGAGGCCTGATGGTTTGGGATTGTATTTTTGTGTATGTAGCTCAATGAGGGGTGAGGGGAGTGAAACAGTGTGAGCAAGACAAAGATCGGGTATAGGAAACAGAGCAGATAAACAGACTTTTTTCTAATATGATAAGGAAAATCAAGCCAATTACAGCTACTTTCTGTTTTATATATAAATTTAGAAAATTGCCTGGAATGCACAAGGCTGGATAGGGTATAGTGAAGCTGGTTCTCTAATAAAATAAGGGTGAAGTTATAACCAAAATATCTCCAGTCTGACTGGTGGTGGCACAGTGGATAGAGTGTTGACCTAGGACACTGAGGTGTATGGTTGGAAACCCTGAAGTTGTCGGCTTCAGCATGGGCTTTTCTGGCTTGAACAGATGCTCTGCAGCTTGAGTGGGGTTGCTGGTGCGGGATCATCACTGTGACTTTAAGGTTGCTGGCTTAAGCCCAAAGGTTGCTGGCTTGAGCAAGGCATCACTGGCTTGGGTTGAGACCCCTATCCCCATCAAGGCACGTATGAGAAGCAATCAGTGAACAACTAGTGGCATAACTATGACTTGATGTTTCTCATCTCTCCCTTCCTATATCTTTCTCAAAAAAGGATGAAAAAGAAAGGAAGGAAGGAAGGAAGGAAGGAAGGAAGGAAGGAAGGAAGGAAGGAAGGAAGGAAAAGAAAGAAAAGAAAAAGAATTCCAATATGCATCAAGAGCTTTAAAAATATCCAGAATTAAAAAACTGTGGTACATATACACAATGGAATACTATGGGGCCATGAAAAAGAAGGAAATCTTACCTTTTGTGACAACATGGATGGACCTGGAAACTATTATGTTAAGTGAAATAAGCCAGGCAGAGAAAGAAAAATATCATATGACCTCACTCATTTAAGGAATCCAATGAACAATGTGAACTGAGGAGCAGAATAGAGACAGAGGTGGGATCAAAGGGACCAGAGGGAAAGCAGACAGAGGGAAAGGGGATGAGAGGAAGGGATCAGAAAAGGGAAAGAGATTGGTAAAATTATACACGCATAACACAACATTACAGAAAGCAGAAAAGCTAATCCTGGAGAAAAATGGGAAGAGCGTTGCGGGTAGTGGGGAAAGGAGGATGTTGTGGGGAACACGGAGGAGGGGGACATGCATTCGGGGGGACACTAGAATCTATGTAAACACAATAAATTAAAATTTAAAAAAAATCCAGAAATTTCACTTTTATTGTTTTTGAAAGCCATCTAAAATGGTGACAAATTCATGTACAACTATGTTTGTTGAAAGATAGCTTTTAACAGGAAAAGACTGAGTAGGATATAAATATCCAAGAATTAGAGAGGTGGTTGGAATGGTTCATGTATGTGAGTCCAAGCTCATACCACTCACCACATGATACCCAGTAAGTCCATTGACAGAGTTTTGAGGCAAGGAAAGCAACTTTATTCAGAAAACCAGCAAGCCGAGAAGATGATGACCTAGTGTCCTAAAGAACCATCATGAGAAAGCACAAAATTCAGACGTTTTTTACATCAAGGGAAGGGGGAAGTGGGAGGGGAAAGAGGTGACTGACAACTGCAGACATCTGGGCACCAGGAGGATTCCACGAAGATAGTGCTTTGTTCTTAGTCTCTTGACTCTAGTTGATGTGAGTCCAGTCATGAAATTCCTGCAAATCGTTGATAAACAGTCATTGCTTTTGTACATACTTCCCTTATCTCCTTAGAAAAGGCACTTTCTGTTAAAGAGCTGTTTTTGTAAAATTCAGACTGCAAGCATAATTCCTCTAATGATTAGCATGTCTATATGCAGGACTAAGTAGTAGGTCATGGGAACAAAACAGGCTTGAAACAAGATAAAGTCAGAGAGGCTGAGCATTTCACATTGTTTTATATACATATAATAGAACATTACACATCTGTTAAAAATATTTACAAAATTTTTAATAACAAAGGGAAATGAGCCTAATCACTAAGCTTGAAAAGCATATTACAAAATCAACTGTATAAAAATATGCATTAAAAAGACAGGAATTAAGGCCCTGACTGGTTGGCTAAGCGGTAGAGCATTGGCCTGGCGTGAGGGGGACCCGGGTTCGATTCCTGGCCGGGGCACATAGGGGAGGCGCCCATTTGCTTCTCCACCCCCCCCCTCCTTCCTCTCTCTCTCTCTTCCCCTCCCGCAGCCAAGGCTCCATGGGAGCGGGGATGGCCCGGGCGCTGGGGATGGCTCCTTGGCCTCTGCCCCAGGTGCTGGAGTGGCTCTGGTCACGGCGGAACTACGCCCCAGAGGGGCGGGGCGTTGCCCCCTGGTGGGCGGAGCATCACCCCTGGTGGGCCCGCCGGGTGGATCCCGGTGGGGCGCATGCGGGAGTCTGTCTGACTGTCTCTCCCCGTTTCCGGCTTCAGAAAAATACAAAGAAAAAACAAACAAACAAAAAAAGACAGGAATTATGTCAAGATGAAAGCATTGTTTGCCTCTGAGTGGTAGGTGCTTCTTTCCCCGCCTTCTCCTACTAATGTCAGCACATTTTCAGCCTTTGACCTCATGCAGGATATATTCCCTATCACTATAATATGTGGTGATTATTAAACCAGATAAGTCACAATATAGTCTTAATTCCTAACCATCCCACCTTTTCTCCTGCCAAATGATACTTTAGGAAATCTTACAGTGTTTATGTTCAGAAAATTTTATTTTAACTCTGTTCTTAAATGTTACAAAAACAACACAGAAGAATGATGAAAGATAAACTTGGATAGGAATCCCTGAGTAAATGTGTTCCTTAGACCAGAAGCATCAACATTAATTACCAGGAAATTTGTTAAAAATACAGATTCTTGAGCACCTGCAGAGACATGCCTAATCAAGAACTCTGGAGGGGAAGTCTAGAAATCTATGCTTTATTACGCACTCTAGGTGATTTTGATATATGCTTAAGTGTAAGAGCCATTTGACTGAAGCAAGAGTGGGCAAACTATGGCCAAAGGCCACATGTGCTCACGTGTTATATGAGATTGTTATCGGAACACAACCTTGTTCACTGTATCTTGCTGCTTGTGGGCTATAATAACCAAGCTGAGTAGTCTCAATAAAGATCTGAAGGCCCACAAGCCAAAAATATTTGCTGTCTTAATCTTTACAGCAAGTTTACCTACCTCTTATCTAGAGTATTGAAACCTATTGAATTTTAGCTCATAAATATTTTTCTTCATTGGAAGTACAGAGTCTATCTTAAACATTTACTGCACGACAAGTGTTCTATGGCAGTGGTCCCAACCTTTTTTGGGCCATGGGCCGGTTTAATGTTAGAAAATATTTTCACTGACCGGCCTTTAGGGTGGGGACAGATAAATGTATTATGTGACCGAGACAAGCGTCAAGAGTGAGTCTTAGACAGATGTAACAGAAGGAATCTGGTCATTTTTTAAAAATAAAACATTGTTCAGACTTAAATATAAATAAAACAGAAATAATGTAAGTTATTTATTCTTTCTCTGCAGATCGGTACCAAATGGCCCACGGTCCGGTACCGGTCTGTGGCCCGGGGGCTGGGAACCACTGTTCTATGACAAAGTGTCTGTGAATTTATAACTTTAATTGAATATGCTGATGTAGATTTCATTAATGTAGAATTTCTTATTAGAATGTAGATTATCCATTCTTACCTACTCTCATAAATTTCTGTTCTAGAAATAAAAATTAAATCAAAGAAAAATAATTTTTTAAATAAAAGGAAATCACAAAAGTTTATTCTGTGTGTTGCTGTGTTAGAGACAAAATAAATCTAAAGGGTTCCATCTACTGGTAGAAATAATAAATAACTGCAAATTAAAATATATACTTCAAAAATTATATGGAAAGTCAAAAGTAAGAGTCACAGAAGTTGCGTCTAAAAGAATGATTATCTAGTTCTTTTATTTCAAAAAAGGGTTGAATATTGAATATTAAAATGAAATTACAACCCACTTTTAGTAGGTTACACAAAGCATACATGTAATTAACAGTTTTTAGACTATAAATTTTGTAAAGATAGGGGCCATGTCAATCTTGTTCACCAGGATATTCCCATCACTAAGGAAGGTGCTTTGCAGATATGTATAAATTATTTTGTTATATGACTTTGAGTTATATAAAACACAAAATTGTTACAGAAAATTTTATATTTTTAATTTAAAGAAACATAAACTTGTTATAGAACTAAAAAAAAAAAATTTAGTAATAGTTTTACATTTAAAAAATTTTTAGCCCTGGCCAGTTGGCTTAGTAGTAGAGTGCTGGCCTGGCATGTGGATGTCCCAGGTTCAATTACTAGCCAGAGCACACAGGAGAAGTGCCCATTTGCTTCTTCATCCCTCCCCCTCTCGCTTCTCTTTCTCTCTATCTTTCTCTATATCTTTCTCTTCTCCTGTCAGTTTACAGCCAATTCCCCACACCTCTGTCCCCCTAAAATCTAAACTCCAAAAACCTTGTTGGTTTTTTGGTCTCCAACAGGCACATATTTCTCTGGAATACCATAAGGCGCACCTGGAAATCAAATAAGAGAGGTCTTTAGAAGAATACTGGCCTGCTTATTTGTGACAGAAAAACTTTCTAAACTAGTAGAAATAAAAAATCAAATAAATCATTTGATTGCATTAACATTTATTTTTGTACATAAAAATTTTCAGGAATTTGATTAACAGTTGACAGAAAGGAATTAATATTTGTAATAAAATTAGAAAAATATGAATAATGAAAAACCAGCAAAGAACATTAACAAGCATTTTGTAAAATGAGATTGATAAGTAGTTGAGAAACATAAAAATAGAAAAATCAGCAATGATCAAAGAAATATATGTTTAAAAAGAATGTAATACTAAATTAAATTTTCTGTAATAGAAAAATTAAAAATAGTGATAATATGATATCCATTGTTGTTGAGGTATAACAGTCATTTCAAAATTGAGATGTGGGTTCTGATGAAAGTTTAAATTAGAACTCTTTTAATAAAAGACATATGGACCTTATATATGTACAAAGAGTTTTTAAAAATGTTCATACCTTTGAACTTAAATAATTCTGGGAATTTAACCTGATGTGATATTATTCATAATATGATGTTTTCACTAGAACGTTACTTATAGTGGCAAAAACAATTTAAACAACATAAATGCCCAGTGATAAGAAAATGTTTAAATAATGGCAAATCAAGAAATTACTTGATGTCATTGAAAATAATATCTTTGAAAATAATTAATGACATGGAAAATACTTATGACTTAATTTTAAAAGAATAAAGTTATAACAACATTTATACAATATCAAATATACAATAATATATTTTTAAATAATTATTTTATACAAAGTCAATGCACATTTATTATAGATATTTTGAAAATACAGAAAAATGGCCTTGCCCAACTGGATTGGTTAGAGTGTTGTCTTGATACACAGGTTAGCAGTTTAATTCCGGTCAGGGTGCCTACAAGAATCAACCAATGAATGTATAAATAAGTGGAACAAAAAATTGATGGTTCTTTCTATCTCTCTCTCTCTCTCCCCCCTCAGAATTAGTGACTACATTATTTAGAATTCTTTTGCTTGTAAGTGACAGAAACATAGCACAAACTATATTAAACAAAAGAGAATTTATTGATTTATATAACTAGTAGGGAAAAAGATTAAAAAGTAGAATAGTAGAATATAACTTTAGATACCAGTGAATCCTAGTTGGATCATATCCTCAACAAATGCTGCTCTCCCTATCTTGTTTTCCTCAATGTTGATTTCATTCTCATGCAGCTGTTCCCAAATTGGACCTTGGAGTTTCAGGTTTACATTTTACAAGCCTCTTTTTCCAGTAATTGTAACAAAAGTCCAGAGATGAACTCTAATGGATGTTGCAGGGCCCTATGCCTGAATCAATTTTGTAGCCTGAGGGGATATACTTTATTGAGACACAGCAGGGGATTGGCTTTATCTGAATCACATCAACTGAGAGTTGGAGAGGAAAGGCATACAAAATCAAAATGAGATGTTGTAACCAGAATAAAAAGAATGTACAGTGGGTTTGTAAAACCAATAGCAAACCACTACAAGGATAATGTGTCTAGTTCCTTGCCCACATACACTAGAGTTCTTCAAAGAGAATCAATATTTGCAGAATTTTTAGATTCTACAACTTCTGCAATTAATTTCTGTGAAAACTGTTAAACTACAAGTTCTTGAAACAGGTTTTGAGAAGTCATTTTTTATGCTTTATTGCTTATATTTTAGTTATAGTGCAGTTGTCATTCTGGCTCTTCATTCTTTTAGCCAATCATGTGGCAGTGATCAATAGTTATGTTACTGGTGAAGCCACAAAACCTCAATTCTTTTCTTGCTTGAGAGAAAGAATTCAATCAAGAGACAAGGTATAGCAAGCAAAGCATAGGTTTATCGGCTGTGCAAGAATACACTCAGGGAAGTATGAGTGGACAACACACTTGCAAGAATGAGTGCCCTGATTAGTTACAGAATTTAGGCATTTATGGGCTTTACTTCCTGGACTTTCTCATTCCTTTTCTTTTCTTTCTTTCTTTCTTTCTTTCTTTCTTTCTTTCTTTCTTTCTTTCTTTCTTTCTTTCCTTCCTTCCTTCCTTCCTTCCTTCCTTCCTTCCTTCCTTCCTTCCTTCCTTCCTTCCTTCCTTCCTTCCTTCTTTTTTCTTTCTTTCTTTCTCTCTTTCTCTTTCCAGATTCTTCTTTTCACTTATCTGTCTTTATTATATTACTGTATGGTTGGTACCATATCAGGGTACTAGAGACCATCAGTCTGGGTATAGTGAGGTAGATCCTGAATACCAGGAATGCATGGGGGAAATTCATCCCTCCCCCTCCTTTGACTATTTTGGCTTATGTCTAATTAACTACCTAACCTGACAGTTATATGTAATAACTATTTTTATAAGGCTAAGGGATATTGAAAGTTGTTTTAGGACTTACTGTTTAGTAAGGGTGATATGGACACATACTGTGTATTCGAAATTCTTAACAATTACAAAAAAGGTTCAGAGAATATGCTTTTGGCATTAGAGATTGCTTCCTGCTTGTGGCTCAATCAGGAAATCTTAATGGACTAGTTTATAGCATAAAAAAAGAATTTGGACAATTGAATATGAGAGTTTTAAACACACCTATGTTCAAATGAACATCATGAGCAAAAACATAGAAGCTGGACAGTGTAGAATGTACTCTGAGGGTGGAGAGCAGTTAATTTTACTGGAGTATAAAGATAACTAATGGGAAAAAATTAAAAAAATTATAAAATGACAGGTTAACTGTTCTAACAGTGAAGACCGCTCCATGAGAAAACACCTTTTGGCTGTATTGCTCTATTATTCCTTAAAGACGTAAAAGGAAACACAAGAAGTACTTGAAGCTGAGTTTTAACACCTCCTGGCTACCACAAAACTAAAGGAAAATCAGCTGGAGGGGCTTTAGTTTACTTCATGAATGTATGGCATTGCTTTAGGATGATTAATATGACAACAACAAGCAAAATAAGAGATGGAAAACAAATAATAGAGATAGCAAGAAAGCCAATATTGAGTTGATGATGATTGGTGACTGAACTGGGGTACTGTTGATGAGAATGAAGAGAAAGTATTCTGTGTTAGAGGTAATAAGAATGTAAAATCAATAGGATTAGCAATTGGATCTATTGAAAAGGGAGCTGGAGGAATTTTTAAAAAGGCTATTAGAATGGTGATGTCTTAGTCCCTTCAGTACACTATAACACAATACCATATGTTGGGTGATTTATTTCTTACAGTTCTGGAGGATGAGAAGTCCAAATCAAGGTGCCAGCAGATTCATGTCTGGGTGAGAGCCCTCTTCCTGTTCATAGACTACTGTTTTATCAATGTAAACTCACATGAAGAAAGGGAACAAAGAAGCTCTCTGGGGTCTCTTCTAAAGGGCACTAATCTCACTTTGAAGGCTTGCATTTCAGACCTAATTATCTAAAAGGCCCCACCTATTATCATTTCCCAAAATATCATTATATTGGGAATTAGATATAAAAATAGGGATTGAGGAGACACGGACATTCAATCTGTGGCTATTACCATACAGGAAATGAAGAAATTAGATGTGTTGTGCTGGAAGTTGATGAATACTCTGTTAGATATTTTGAGTTAGATGTGGAACACCAAGTGATCTCCATCATGCAGTTAGGGTTTGAGCTGTAAAACAAGTGGGGCCAGAAATAAAGGTATTTTCCCTTTCCTCCCAACCTACCATGACCACTTAGTGGGGTTAATAAAAGTCCTGCGAAGAGTTAGTGTTAGCAAAGGAGTCAGCGTGGAAGAACAAACTGATACCAGATCCTAGAAAATCTAACATATTTAAGGGGAAGAAAGGAAAGAAAAGCAAAATTGAAAGGACATCAATAAACTTGGCAAGTCAAGTAAGGAAAAAATTATATTTGAGTGTGAACCTCAGTATAAAACATTTATACTCAGTGTGAACCTGGGTCTAGTTAAATTAAGGAATTAAAAAAGAAAAATGAAAAAATAAATAAAACAATGTAATTTAAGATATATTATGATAGTGACTAAGATATGGGGTGAGAGCAGAGTAGACAGCAGGCATTCTAAAAATTATTAAGGAAATACACCAGTAATTAAATTTTTATATTCTCCTAAAAATTTTATTTTTTATCATACAGGTTATTTTCTTAATATTATTCAATAGTATATACCTTAAGTCTTTTTTTCTAAAAGAACAAGAGTATGCTATTTTAAAGGGTTACTTTATAATGCCAGGAGGCAAATGTAGTTTAATAAAGGTCAAGAACATTCTTATCTACCTAAAATATGTCAACTATAAATGGGATAATAATACTTGTCATCAGCTAATGTCAGAGAATTGTTACGTGAATTAATTGAAAAGAACTATTCAGCATGCTACAAATGTGAAAGCTATAGTAATGTCCAAAGTAATTAATAACTTGGGGATTTTTAAAGGGATCCTATGCTGGTAAAATTGTCATTAAGCAGGTCATAAATATCTATTTTTTGCTTTACATTCAGGAAAACAAATGTTCTCATTTTTCTTACACTTATAAATTTACTGTAATTTTGCCTTCTGTGAGATGTTTGCATTTATCTTATTTTTGCCCACTTCTGCTCTGGCAAATATGTGCCAACTAAAATGTTAGTATTAGCAAACAAACATTTTTGTTGGGTGTGCCCTTACTATCCAAATGTTTATTTTTAGCCAGAGTTATTTGTTTCAAAAGCTTTTATGAAACATGCATTTGTTTTTGAACCATCCCACCATCTCAAATAATCCTGTCTCCATTTCCTTAGGTCACCCTCTATGCAGTACTTCTTTCTTATGAATTCTCCTGTTGGCCAGGATATTTTTTCTGAAGCTTCAGTAGTTGCCTAGTAGGAATGCTTGTAAAAACATTTGTGGATAGCCCAAACATTTTCAATAACATTTGCTTGGAAAAATTTTACTGGCAGTCAGGACACATTATTTAAACATATTTCAAAATATTTATGCATCCCTGCAATACTTTGGCGGGGTCTGTATAGCAAAACTGAATTGATGGGTTTCTAGTCAAATCTTTTTGTTTGTTTATTTTTTGGTCATTCATAATGGTTGATTGATGAGTGTTTGATAAAATTTCCATGCAGTTGATTTGATTAACTAAATGGTAAGGTGTATATAACAACCAGGGAATTTTGAACTTTCTTCCGTCTCACAGGAGGATACTTAATAAACAAATCAGATTAACTGTACTGTAATCTCTTCAGATGCTCAATTTTCCGTTGCTATTTTACCTCTTGTCTTCATCCCCTTCCCAACAGTAATTTAGAAAATGGTAGATTTGTTAGCATCGTTTTGGCATTAGGAATTAGTAAGCTTTAGTAAGAACTATGGGTCTCTTTATAATTTTTGAAAGTTATTTTTCATATTCCGTGACTATATCTAAAAGAATAAAGAAAATAGATAAAAATATTTGTGCATTTATGTGGAATTACTATAATAAGAATTTATTTTATTTTGTGTATATTTTATTACTAGGTTTCATTTTTGTAGTTTTTAAAATAAAGAGGGAAGTCTAAGTCTGCAAATATAATCTGGTTTTTGCTTTTAAATGATCTCACCTGCAGCAGAAAGACCAAGAAATGTAACCTTAACTTTGGCTACCAGGGATAATAAAGGCACATAAAGTTAAAAGACTTTAAAAAAAACAAACCATATATCAGGGTTTTAATTCATGAAAGTCTCATCTCTGATTTTGCCTATCCTCACGTTGCTAAGTTTGCTTTATGCATGGTTTTTCTTACATTTCTCTTTCCTGTACTTTTGTGCATAGATTTTTTTCTCTGTCTATGTTTGTGCTGCTGTTTTTATATGATATTCTATGTACCACTGTGTATTTACATCTGATTATGTGTCATTTTCTGTGCCTGTGTATGTGTGCCTTTTAATGTGTGCCCAATCTATTTTTTCATTGGATATCACACTTTAATTAATTAATTATTTTTGTGACAGAGAAAGAGAGACAGAGAGAAGGACAAATAGGGACAGACAGGCAGGAAGAGAGAGAGAGATGAGAAACATTAATTCTTCATTGCAACTCCTTAGTTGTTCATTGATTGCTTTCTCTTATGTGCCTTGACCGATGGGCTCCAACAGAGTGAGTGACCCCTTGCTCAAGCCAGCGACCTTGGGCTCAAGCCAACAACCTTGGGCTTTAAGCCAATGACCATAGGGTCATGTCTATGATCCCACACTCAAGCCAGCTACCCCGTGCTCAAGCTGGTGGACCCACACTCAAGCCAGATAAGTCCACGCTCAAGCCGGTGACCTTGGGGTTCTGAACCTGGGTCCTCTGAGTCCCAGCCCGAGGCTCCATCCACTGTACACAGACGGTCCAGGCCTGGTCAAGCCACATTTTATTTTTTATCTCTGTCTATGCCTTTGTCAATGCATGCTTCTGTGTGTCTGTGTCTGCATGTTTGCCTATGTATATGTGTATAAGTTTTGTGTTTTCTATGTCTATATCATTGTATTCCTCTGCTTATATAAGTCTGTTCTTTTCTCTCTCAGTGTCTTTCTTTCTGTATTTTACTGTATTTACAACTTTTTCAATTTTTCTTCAATTTGACTTCTCTATGTATGTCTTTCTTTTATTATGATTACAAAACAACGGAGTTTCTGTGGTGTAATATTTACTAATTAGAATTTAAATTTTACTGTTCCATTCCATTAGAAAAATGAATTAAAGATTATGAACAAGCAAAATTTATAAAAAATGCACACATGGTCTAACAAATTTATAAAATAGGTATATTCTCACTAATAATAATGTACATTTGCCATCAGATGACAAAGATATCCATTATGGGAAAATAGTTACAAATTATACAGATTTTGAATCAGCATTTTTGGAGGAAAACATATATTAAAGTTTTAGCTTTGATTTAGCAATTTCACTTTAGGAATTTGTCCCCCCAAATAACCAGACAGTTGTGCAAATCTTTATTTCAGTTGTGACTTTAGTAGTATAAAATTGAAAGTAAATGTTCATTAGTGGAGTATCTGGTTAAATGAATGATGATACATCAAATACAATAGAATATTCAATTTTTATTTTCTTTTCATTTTTCTAAAGCTGGAAACAGGGAGAGACAGTCAGACAGACTCCCGCATGCGCCCGACCGGGATCCACCCGGCACGCCCACCAGGGGGCGACGCTCTGCCCACCAGGGGGCGATGCTCTGCCCATCCTGGGCGTCGCCATGTTGCGACCAGAGCCACTCTAGCGCCTGAGGCAGAGGCCACAGAGCCATCCCCAGTGCCCGGGCCATCTTTGCTCCAATGGAGCCTTGGCTGCGGGAGGGGAAGAGAGAGACAGAGAGGAAAGCGCGGCGGAGGGGTGGAGAAGCAAATGGTCGCTTCTCCTGTGTGCCCTGGCCAGAAATTGAACCCGGGTCCTCCACACGCTAGGCCGACGCTCTACCGCTGAGCCAACCGGCCAGGGCAGAATATTCAATTTTTATTGTTACAGAAAAATTCTGTGGTTGATAACTAGAAATTAATTCATTTTCAAGACAATATAAAACAATGTACTTATTACATATGCCATTTATTCATGCAAATAATATCATGTATCTTCTAAGAGCTAAACATAGTAGAAGCACTATAAAGTAGCTATATTGTTTTATAGAAGGTATAAGATAATGAAAAAATGCCCAACTTCCTTTTTTATAGATTTAACAATTATGTATGATGAAAAATGATAAAACTGCATCAATTTTGAGAGAACGTTTCTTACATTTTAAAATATAAATGTTTTTCTATTTTAAAATATTAAGTTGGGGATGATGTCAGAGTAATGGTGGCATGACAGATACTCTTGATCTCTCCCCTTGAGATTTCAACAAATTGAATTGCTATAACTCAGTGAAGGAACCCCAGCTGGTCTTGCAAGCATGCCTGAAAGATCCAGGCTCCCAGTCAACTAAAGGTGGGAAGGGGCCCTGGTCAGTGTCTCTGTGGATAGAGTGTTGCCCAGCATATGGACATCCCTGGTTTGATTCCTGGTCAGGGTACACAGGAGAAGTGACCCACCCCCTTCTCTCCCTATTCTCCTCCTTCAGCCAGCTCAATTGGTTCTAGCACTGAGGATAGCTTGGTTGGTCTGAGTGCATCATCCTCAGGCAATAAAAATAGCTCAGTACTTGAGCATTGGATCCAAAGGGGTGGCCAGTGAATCCCAGTTAAGATGTATGTGGCAGTCTGCCTCACTATTTCCCTTCCTCTCACCTAAAATAAATATATACATACATACATAAATAAAGATGAGTAGGGTAAAAAATGGGGGGTGGTGTTGCAGAAGATAAGAAGCACTCATGATTGGGCTCCATAGAGGGGAAAGGACTTAATTGTCTGGGCTTTGTCTGCTGGGACTCCAAAGATAAAAGAAACCTGGAGTAACTAAGCATCCTGCTTGAAGGAGCAGAGAAATAGGGGGGAACTTGCTGTGATACTGAAAGAAAGTGGCAGAGCTTGGGGTCACCAACAGTGTCCCTAAGATCTGCCCTTAGCCTGCACTTGGACAGAGACACAATAAACAAAAGTGGGGCCCCACAGCCTTCCTCCCCTTGTGGGTACAGAGAGTGGCAGCGAAATACACTACAACTGAAAAACAGAGATGCTCTGTGTCTGGTCCTATGCTCTGTTGGGATGCAGAGAGTATCACTCAGAGGTCTGAAACTGCCATAACTAAAGTTGTAAAGCCCTCACAAGTTCCACCCATCATTGTGACTGCAGGCCTACCTCCACCATTGTGGAGGTAGCTTCTCAGCAGAGTTCAGACTGGGAATGAATAGAGCTAAAACTTATAACACAGCACCACCTACTGGGAAAAGGTAGAAAAACCTCTTGGAATTTTTTTCTTTTAATTTTCTGTTGTTGGCCCTGACAGGTTCGCTCAGTGGATAGAGCATCAGCAAGCAGCAGACATTCTGGATTCAATCCCCGGTCAGGACACACATGAAAATGGACTATCTGTTTATTTTCCCTTCTCTTTTCCCTTTTGTGTTCTTCCTTCCGCTCTTGCCACTAGTGGCTCAATTAGTTTGAGCATCAGCTCCGGACACTAAGGATAGCTCAGGTGGTGTGAGCATTGGCCTCAGGCACTGAGGATAGCTTGGTTGATTTGACCATTGGTCCCAGACAGAGGTTGGTGGGTGAATCTCAGTCAGAGTGCATTTGGGAGTCTATCTCACTATCTCCCCTCCTCTTATTCAAAAAAAGAAAAAAAATAATGAATATTTCAGAAGAAGAAGAAATAAAAAGAAATGGAGAGCCTATAAAAACAAATAATTGATGAGAACTTCCCAAGCCTATGGGAAGTTAGATCCTTGAATCAAAGAAACAAACAGAACACCTTGTTACCTCAACCCAAACAGGCTTTCTCCAAGACATATTGTAATAAAATTGTCAAAAATTAATGACAAAGAAAGAATCCTCAAGACAGTTAGGAAAAAGAACTCAACATATAAAGGAAGGCCCATCAAGCTATCATCAGACTTCTTAGTAGAAACTCTACAAACCAGAAGAGAGTGGACCCAAACATTCAAACTACTGAAAGGGAGGAATTACCAGCCAAGAATACTGTATCTAACAAAGTTGTCCTTCAAATATGAAGGAGAAATGAAAAATTTGCAGACATACAGAAGCTGAGGGAATTTATCACTAGACAAACCCCACTGCAGGAAATACTCAAGGGGTTTATTCTACTGGGTACAAAGAACAAAACAACACACAACTACAAAAGCTCCAACAAGGTAAAAATATAAACAAGGATAATCTATAACAACAAAGAACATAAAAGAGGAAAGCATAAAATTCTAAAGCAGCAAAGGAAAATGGAGTGCATAAGTACTCATAAGACAAAAGACTCTTGTACATATGAAACTTTTTCTCAATAACCTAATGGTACCTGCCCATGAAAAAACCAAAACTGAAATATATAGCTTAAGTAAAAAGAAAATAGAGGAAAGAAGTATGGAATAGTACCTAACAAAAACAACTGACAGAAACACAAGGGAAAAGGACCAAAGGAGATGTAGAGCTACCAAAAAACAAAACATAAAATGGCTAAAGGAAATCATCATATGTCAATAATTACTCTAAGTATAAATAAACCAAACTCACCAGTAAAGAGGGACAGAGAAGCAGATTGGATCAAAAAGCAAAACCCAACCATTTGCTGCTTTCAGTAGACACTTCTAGGCTACAGGGACAAAAGTAGACTTAAACAGAAAGTTAGAAAATGATTCTTCATGCAAATAATATTCAAAGAAAATAAGTATAACCATAATCATATCTGACAGTGCTAACTTTAAGACAAAAAAGGTAACAAAAGACAAAGATGGGCACTTTATAATGGACACTATATCAAGAAGATACAACACTTTTTAATATATATGCACCAAATCAGGGAGTGTGAAAATATATATGGCATCTACTAACAGATCTAACAACAGAAACAGACAAAAATGCAATCATAGTTGGAGATCTTAACACACCAATAATGTGTTGATCATCCAAACAGAAAATCAATAAGGAAATAACTGCTTTAATGACACATTAAACAAAATGGACATACTATACATTTTCAGAACATTTTATTCCAGAACATCAGATTATACATTCTTTTCTGGTGTGCATGGAACATTCTCAAGGATAAATCATATATTGGGCCACAAAACCAACTTCAACAAATTTAAGAAGTTTGAAATTATACCAAGCATATTATCTGACCATAAGCCTTTGAAATTAGAATTCAACTGCACAAAGAAAGAAAAGAAACCCCAAAATGTGAAAATTAACTTACTTTTAAAACATGACTGGGTCAAAGAAGAAAGAAAATCAGAGATCAAAAGATATATATAGAAAAACAAGAACAACAACACAACATATCAAAACTTCTAGTATGCTGTGAAAGTAGTAATAAGTGGGAAGTTTATATCATTACAGGCGTATATGAAGAAACAAGGGAGATGCAAAGTAAACAACATTACATCTTAAAGAACTAGAAAAGAAGAACAAAGGCAACCCAAAGTCAGCAGAAAAAAAGAAAATAGGAAAAATTAGAGCAGAATTAAATGAAAGAAAGAACAAACAGTATAGAAAAAAATTAATACAGCAAAGAGCTTGTTCTTTGAAAAGATCAATAAAATTGACAAAACCCTGTCTAGACTCATGAAAGGAAAAAGTCAAAGGACTCATAAACAAAATCCAAAATGAAAGAGGAGAATTTATCAGATATAGATATACAAAGGATCAGAGTAGAATATTATGAAAGATTATATGCCACTAAATTTAACAATCTAGAAGAAATGGATAAATTCCTAGAACTATACAATCTTCCTAGACCTAGACTGAGTCACAAAGAAGTGAAAAAAGTAAATGGACCCCATGAGCAGTGAGGAAATAGAAACAACTATCAAAAACCTCTTTCAAAATGTTAAGTCCAGCATCAGATGGCTACACTAGTGAATTCTGCCAAACATTCAATGAAGATTTGGTACCTATCCTTCTCAAAGTCTTCCAAAAAATAGAAGAAGAAGCAATACTCTCTAACACATTTTATGAGGCCAATATAACACTGATACCAAAACTTGGCAAGGCCAATACAAAAAACAAAATTAATAACAACAACAGCAAAACACTACAGACCAATATCTTTAATAAATACAGATGCAAAAATTCTAAACAAAATTCTAGCAAATCAAATACAACAACACATTTAAAAAAATACATCACAATCAAATGAGATTAATTCCAGTAGCACAGAGATGGTTCCACACATGAAAATCAATCATTGTAATATACCACATCAATAAAAAAAAGAACAAAAATTATATGATTCTCTTAATAGATGTAGAAGAGGTATTTGACAAGATACAACATCTATTTGTATTTAAAACACTCAATAAAATGGGTATAGAAGGAAAGTATTGTACCTCACCATAATATAGGTCACATATGACAAACAATCAGCCAATATTATTATCCTAAATGGTGAAAAAATGAAAGATTTTCTTCTAAAATCAGGAACAAGACAAGGCTGCCTACTCTCTCCACTCTTATTCAACATTGTACTGGAAGTCATAGCTGGAGCAATCAGTCAGAAGAAATAAATAAAAGGCATTTATATTGGGAATGAAGAAGTAAAGGTATCACTTTTTGCATATGACATGATCCTGTATATAGAAGACACCACCACAAATATATTAGAAACAGTAAACAAACAGTTAAGTTGCAGAATACAAAATCAATATACAAAACTCTTGCTTTCCTATACACCAACGATAAAACTAGATAGTGAATTGAAAAAAAAAATTCCTTTTATAATTGCAGCAACAACAACAATAAAATACCTAAGAATAAAGTTAACAAAGGATGTGAAAAACCTATATACTGAGAACTACAGAGCATTATTTTAAAAAATTGAAAAAGACAATGAAATGGAAAAATATTTCATGTCCATGGATTGGAAGAATCAACAGTTAAAATGGCCACATTACTTACTCAAAGTAATATACAAATTTAATGCAATCACCATTAAAATTCCAGCAGCATTTTTAAAAAAAATAGAACAAAAAAATCACCAGATTTGTATGGAACTATAAAATACTTCAAATAGCCAAAACAATCCTGAAGAAAAAAGAATGAAGCCAGAAGTATCATACTACCTGACTTCAAATTATACTATAGAGCCACAATAACAAAGGAGCCAAAAACACACAATGAAGAATAGAAAGCCTCTTCAATAAATGGTGCTGGGAAAATTGGAAAGCCACATGCAAAAGAATGAAACTTGACTATAATTTGTCTCTATGCATAAAAATTAATTCAAAATGGATCAAAGACCTAAATATAAATCCTGGAACAATTAATCACATAGAAGAAAACAGGTATTAAAGTCTTGGACCTTGGCTGCAGAGAACATTTAATGAATTTTATCCTAAGGCAAGGGAAGTGAAGGAAATAATAAATGAATGGAAACTAAAAAGCTTCTGCACAGCAAAAGAGCTCGACAACAAAATGAAAAGAAAGCCAACCAAATGGCAGTTGATATTCACGAACAACACCTCTGCTAAGGGTTTAATATTTAAAATATATAAAAAACTCACAAAGCTCAACAACAAAAAAGCAAACAATTCAATTAAAAAATGAGAAGAGGACCTGAACAGACACTTCTCCCAAGAAGACCTACAGATGGTCAACAGATATATAAAAAGATGCTCTCATCTTCACTAGATTAGAGAAATGCAAATTAAAACTACAATGTGATATCACCTCACACCTATTATATTAGCTATTATTGACATGACATGTAATAACAAGTGTTGGAGAGGCTATGGAGATAAAGGAACCCTCAATCACTGCTGGTGAGAATGTAAATTGGTACAGCCATTATGGGAGAAAGTATAGTGGTTTCTCAAAAAATTAAGAATAGAATTACTAAATGATCCAGTAATCCTTCTACTGGGTATCTACCCAAAAAAACTTGAAAACATTGGTATGTGAAGACACATGCTCCCCCATGTTTATTGCAGCGTTATTTATGGTGGCCAAGACATGAAAACAAGCAAAGTGTCTTTTGATAGAGGATCGAATAAATGGCCTGACCTGTGGTGGCGCAGTGGATAAAGCGTCGACCTAGAAATGCTGAGGTCGCTGGTTCGAAACCCTGGGCTTGCCTGGTCAAGGCACATATGGGAGTTGATGCTTCCAGCTCCTCCCCCCCTTCTCTCTCTCTGTCTCTCCTCTCTCTCTATGTCTCTCCCTCTCCTCTCTAAAATGAATAAAAAAAAAAAACAACTAAGAATAAAGAAGATGTGGTACATATATACAATGGAATACTACTCAGCCATAAGAAATGATGACATATTGCCATTTATGACAATATGGATGGATGGACCTTGAGATCATTATACTGAGTGAAAAAAGTAAATCAGAAAAAGCTAAGAACCATGTGATTCCACACATAGTGGGATATAACAGTGAGACTCATGGACATAAATAAAAGTGAAATGGTTACTTGGGGGAGAGGATGAGGAGACAGGAGAAAAGAGGGACAAATATACAGTGATGGAAAATGATTTGATTTTGGGAGGAGGGCATACAGCACAGTGAGGAGCTTGAAGGCTATAGAGATGTTCACCAAAACCCTATGTACTCTTGTTGATTAATGTCATCCTATTAAATTTAATTTAAAAATAAAAAATTAAACATTATACATATAAGAATTGAATGGCCTAACCAAGTGGTGGCACAGTGGTTAGACCATCAGACTGGACGCAGAATATCCAGGTTCGAAACCCTGAGTTCACTGGCTTGAGTGTGGGCTCATCTGGCTCGAGTGTGAGATCACCAGCTTGAGTGCAGGGTTGCTGGCTTGAGCGTGGGATCATAGACATGACCCCATGGTCACTGGCTTGAGCCCACAAGTCACTGGCTTGAAGCCCAAGGTCTCTGGCTTGATCCCAAGGTTGCTGGCTTGAGCAAGGGGTCATTCACTCTGCTAGAGCCCATCGGTCAAGATACATAAGAGAAAGCAATCAGTGAACAACTAAGGGGCTGCAATGAAGAATTAATGCTTCTCATCTCTCTCCCTTCCTGTCTGTCTGTCCCTGTCTGTCCCTCTCTCTGTCTCTCTCATTAAGAAAAAAAAAGAATTGAATTCATAGAAGGTATTTTTTTGAGACTATCTTCTGATTGGAATTCAAATCCTAAACTGAGATATCTTACTTCAATAAAAATGTGCTGGGACCTGGCTGGTGGCTCAGTGAATAGAGCATCAGCATGGTATATGGACATCCCAGGTTTGAGTCTCAGTCAGGTCACACAGGAGAAATGACCATCTGCTTCTCCTCTGCTTTCTTTCTCCTTTCTTTACCTCTTTCCCTTTCTCAGCCAGTGGCTCAGTTGGTTGGAGTGTGGCCCCAGACACTGAGGATAGCTCTGTTGGTCCCCACAGCCTCAGGTGCTAAAAGTAGCTCAGTACTCAAGCATTGGCTCCAGACGGTTTTGCTGGGTGCATGCTGGTCGGGCACATGCAGGAGTCTGCCTCACCATCTTCCTTCCTCTCACCTGAAATAATCAAGCTTAAAAAAATGTCTTTTAGTGATTTTTTAATATAGATTCCATGTACTAATGCCTGTTTCTAGGAGATGCCAAATGCCTCTGAAGGCTGACTTTGGTTGTAGTACTCTGTATTGGTCCTTCTTAGGCTCTTCAGCAGTCTAGGATGCTTCCACCCAAAATTTATTCAGGTTCTCCTTCACTCAGTTGACTTTCACCTGGAACGCTTGCTCCCTCACCTTTTTATCACATCAGCAATTTTCCTAATTAAGAATATTTAATTAATCCCATCTTGACCTCTGTGTTTTAGAGAACCCAGACTAACATACATACATATATTTGGAAATACCTTCTATGTAGATCTAATGCCAAATATAATGAGAAACCAATAAATAGAAGGAACCCTAGAAAAAGCAGGACATACTACTTTAAAGAGCATTGGTTTATTTGGATCTTTAATTTACTAATCAGTAAACTCATCTCATTCTAAATTAATCTGCCTTTTTTTTTCATACCACTTATAATAGAGGAATAATGTCTGTATGATTCCTATCACAAACCAATCTTTCTTTTATTAGTTTCCAATCATTCTTAAAATGTATACTTACCACAGTTACAAGGCTTTGCAAGGATCATGTTCCTGCCTGTATGGGTCAATGATGGACCGCATATAAGCCAGTGATCCCATAATATTATAATGGAGCTGAAAAATGCCTATCACCTAGTGATACTGGAGCGATGGTAGTATCATAGACTTACTAACATCAAAATACAATGCATTACCCACATATTTGTGGTGATGCTGGTGTAAACAAACCTACTGTGCTGTCAGTGGTATAAAAGTATAGCATGCACGATTATGTATAGTACATAATACTTAATAATAAATGGCTACTTTACTGGCTTATGTACTTAGTATACTACATATAAGAAAGTTCTGCACTCTAAAATAAAGAAAAAGCCCTTTCCAGGTAGCTCAGTTGCTTAGAGTGTCGTCCGGATAGGCTAATTTTACAGGTTTGATCCCAGTTCAGAGCACATACAAGAATCACCAAAATGCATAAATAAGTGGAATAACAAACTGATATTTCTCTCTTTCTCTCTCTCAAATCAATAAAAAAAATTAAAAGAATAATTAAAATTTTGCTGTAAAACAATATGCCATGTTACACCAGCAGCCTCAGTCATCTGTTTACTCTGTCTCTTAGTTGCATTATTTTCTCTTGTGCTTAATTTAATCTCATATTGTTTTGTTCATTGCGGTCCTTAAGCATACAGAATCCACTGCCAATGTTGTCAGTAAGAGGCCATGTCAAATGATTGACCTTGAAGCAAAATGAAAAATGATTAAGAACTACAAAGGTAGAAAATCAGTGGCGATTATTGCTCATCAGTTATGTCCCATCCCACCTAAGCTATGTTATTGAAGAACAAGAACAAAGTGATGGAAGCATTGAAAGTACGTATTGGCTTTATTGAAGGGAATCAGACTAATAAAAATTTGAGCAGGACCTATGTCAGACTTGGAGAAACTTCTATGACCTGGACTAGAGGTCAGACGTAGAAGTGTATCCTTCTCAGCTACATAACAAATACAACCAAAGCAAAATGTTTGTGATGTTGAAAAAAAGGTTGAATCCAACTGTGATGTTGAATTTACATCTAGCTCTGGGTAAGTAAAACAATTCAAGGATTTTTATTTGTTATATAATGTAAAAGTGAGTGGTGAGTCCTCAACTGCTGATGTGAAGACAACTGAAAAAAATTTAAAACTCTAGATAAGTTGATTGTGGAGGAAAATTACTTGCCAGACCAAATATTCAATATGGATGAAAATTCATATGCTGAAAATGGATACCTGAAAGGACTTTAAGCTGTAATGCCAGGTTTCAAGACTTTTAGGTACAAGAAAATAGTCTTGCTTGGGGACAATGTTGCAGGCTACAAACTGAAACCTTTTGTGATTTGGTACACTAAGAATCCCAGGGTCTTCACACATGTCACTAAGCCCACACAGCCAGTATACTTCAAGAGCAATAAGAAGTCATAAATGGTTCAGATTCTCTTCCAAGATGCCCTCCTGAATTGCTATGCCACTGAAATGGAGAAGTATTATACTGCTCACAAAAATTAGGGGATCAGGGAATGAGCAGATGCCCCAGTACTTTCATCCTTTTTTTTTTTTTTTTTTTTTTTTTCATTTTTCTGAAGCTGGAAACAGGGAGAGACAGTCAGACAGACTCCCGCATGCGCCCGACCGGGATCCACCCGGCACGCCCACCAGGGGCGGTGCTCTGCCCCCCAGGGGGCGATGCTCTGCCCATCCTGGGCGTCGCCATATTGCGACCAGAGCCACTCTAGCGCCTGAGGCAGAGGCCACAGAGCCATGCCCAGCGCCCGGGCCATCTTTGCTCCAATGGAGCCTTGGCTGCGGGAGGGGAAGAGAGAGACAGAGAGGAAAGCGCGGCGGAGGGGTGGAGAAGCAAATGAGCGCTTCTCCTATGTGCCCTGGCCGGGAATCGAACCTGGGTCCTCCGCACGCTAGGCCGACGCTCTACCGCTGAGCCAACCGGCCAGGGCCACTTTCATCCTTTTGTACAGTGCATTTCCACCAATGAAATAAAAGTTGGTTTTGCATCTCTTTTGCATAATCAAACAACTTTCTTTGACTTGTTTGCTTTTCTGATGTTCTTGTTTAATAAAACAAAATCAAATGCTTCTTTTATTTATTGTTTCATATTCATTTTGAAATATCCTCTAATTTTTGTGAGCAGTATATTTGAAGAATAACATACCTTTCATGATTTTATTGTTATTGATAATGCTCTTCGGCATTCTTCTTTTATTAGTGATTTCCATTCCAATATCAAAGTGGTGTTTTCCCCTCCGAAAGTCACCCCTTTGATCCAATCAATGGATTAAGGAGGTATAGTAGCTTTTAAGGCTTACTGCCCAAGGAGTAACTTTGCCCAGGTTATTGCTGCAACTGAGAAAAATCTTGATGCAATTCTGGAATGATTACATCTATGACTGCATCAAGAACCTTGCTTGCATTTGAGATGATGTCACCAAAGAGTGTATAAATGGCATCTGGAAAAATATACTCAAGAGGTTTGTCTATGGCTTTGAAGGATTTCCTAAGGATAAAGAGGTTGCAAAAATCATCAAGGCACAACAAGGCAGTGGTTGAAATGACAAACTTTAACCTGGGTGTGAATTAGGATGACATTGAGAAGCTTCCAGAGGAATTGACTAATGAGAAGTTGCGGAACTGGAATGGGAATGCATAACCAAAGTTGAGGCAAGAGAAAAGGGCACTGATGCAGAAATAAAAAGAAGAACCCCTAAAAAAAAAATTCACAATGAAGGGTTTAGCAGAAGCTTTTTGAGACCTCAATAAACTCCTTAAAAAGTCTGAAAACAGCCTGACCTGTGGTGGCGCAGTGGATAAAGCATCAACCTGGAAATGCTGAGGTCGCCGGTTCGAAAACCTGGGCTTGCCTGGTCAAGGCACATATGGGAGTTGATGCTTCCAGCTCCTCCCCCCTGTCTCTCTCTCTTCTCTCTCTCTCTCGCCTCTCTAAAATGAATAAATAAATAAAAATAAAAAATAAATTAAAAAAAAGTCTGAAAACATGGACCCCATCACCAAATGGTGTTCATTAATAGACAGTAATGTTTAATGCTGCATTATCTGCTGACAAGCAAATCAATTCTGAAAAAAAGAAACAAACCAAGCAAACCTCCATGGACATGTTTCTGAAAAGAGTGGCACTTCCTCAAAAAGAGCCTCAGGCAGGTCCTTCAAGAGGCATTCCGAAAGAAGGCTTTGTTTTCCTAGGAGACAACAGCTCCATGTGTGTCGCTGCCCTTGAAGACCTTCCAGTGGAACAAGACGTGGAGGTGGAACACCCATATTGATGATCCTGATCCCGTGTAGACCTAGGCTAATGCGTGTTTGTGTCTTAGATTTTAACAAAAATTTTAAAAGGTAATAAATAAATTAGTAAATAAATAAATATTTTAACAATAAGAAAGCTTACAGAGTCAATATAAAGAAAGAAAATATTTTTATACAGCTGTACAATGTGTTACAGGCTACTGGTAAGTGTTATTACAAAAGAGTCAAAAAGTTTTTAAAACAAAATGTTTATAAAATAAAATACAGTGAGCTAGGGCTAATATATTATTGAAGTAAAAATATTCTTTATATATTTTATTTTTAAATATTTATTTATTGATTTTAGTGAGAGAGGAAGGGGGAGAGAGAGATAGATAGAGAGAGATAGGAACTTCAATTTGTTCCTGTATGTGCCCTGACTGGGGATCAAACCAGCAACCTCTGCACTTCTGGACAATATTCCAACCAGCTGAGCTATTGGTAGGGCAAAAAATATTTTTTATAAGTTTAGCATAGCCTAGCTTTACAGTGTTTATAAATTCTCAAGTAGTGCACAGTAATGTTCTGGGCCTTTACTTTCACTCACCATTCATTCAACTTACCCAAAGCAATTTCCAGTTCTAATGATCCATTCATGTTAAGTGCCCTATACAGGTGTGTCATTTATATCTTTTATATCCTATTTTTACTGTACCTTTTTTATGTTTTTTATGAAAGCTGGAATGCCCACTAGTGGGCAGGAGGGACCAGGTTGACCAGCACTGCAAAAAGGGGCGGTTTTTATAAAAAGGTTCACCATCAGGGGCTTAATAAGTGCTTATATGTAGTTAGTAGTAATAACTAAGATCCTGTATCACTTCTGTGACCAACTCCATGCTTTCTTCCAGAGTTCCAGATTGGTGCAGATTGGGTCTGTCTCATTTACTGTACTTAATTGATTACATTGATTGTTTATTCATTTCTTTATCCATTCATACAAAACTATTAATTGAAATATACTGTGTGGTAGGCATTATGCTAGGTACTAGAAATACAACATTGAGTAAAACAGACAAAATCCATGTCCCTGGGACTTACATTCTAGTTGAAGTTGTCCAAAGAGAGCAATATATCTGGAGCAGTGTAGGCAAAGAAAAAAAGTAGGACAAGATGAAGTAAGAGAGATTTAGTAAAAGGTCAGATCACCTAAAGGCCTTGTAGATCATGGTAGGGAGTTTGAATTTTATTCTCAGTTGTATGTGAAGCTACTGACCAGTTTTGAGCATAAAAGTAACATGATCTGGTTTACATTTTAAAAGAATCACTCTGGTTGCCATGTGGGAAAGTTAAAGTGGGAGCAAAAAAGATTAGGAAGGTGTTGCAGTTGTCCAAAATGGAGATAGTGGTGGTTTACATTAGAATGAGAAAATTGAAAGGAAAAGCAGAAAGGGAAAAAGAGAAATTAGGGATCATTCTAGGTTTTTACCTGAGAAACTGGATTAAAAACAAAGATGTGTTCTTTGCTAAAGAAATATCAAGTGTAGGAGGTTTGAGTTTGGATTTTGAATATGTTAAATTTGAGATGCCTTTTAAACATTTTCGTATAGAGATATAAACAGGAAATTGAATAGAGCCTGGAGGATGGGGAGAGTCATGCTGGAGGGAGGCAGTTGGCAGTTACCAGTGGACTTGTGTAGGCTTTTAAGAAAGTATATTACTGTATTCCAGGGAAAGAATTTATTTCCTTGTGTTATAAGTATGGTATATTTCTTTACAGTGTTCCAGCACAGAGCCTGTGTTAGTTATATTCTTTTATTGCAGGCATCAGAAACCATCTCTGAATAGCTCTAGCAAAGGAGAAAATTTATTGAAAAGCATCTTTTGGTTCTTCCATAGAATAAGAGAAAATGTTGAAAGTCTCAACTCAGGAAGGGCAGCAAGCAATGCCTCACCAGAAACCTTAGTGATAAAAGTTTGAGGAACTGCCATGAATACCATTCAGCTCTAATGACTTTAAGCCCACCAGCGTCATAGTAATGCCCTGCAGAGTGATGTACTTCCTACATTTGATTCCCTCATCTATTAAACAAAATGGTTAAAATAAATCCTTGCTATACAAAGTGTGGTTTTTTGACAAAAAGCTTGTTTGGAATGAGATTCTCAGGTCACATACTCTAGATCATCTATCAAAAGTTTTATTTTAACAATATTCTTAAGTGATTCATATACACATTGAAATTTGAAAAACATTGAACTAAATGACTTTCCAGCCATAAGACTCTGTCTATCTGAACAGTCAGGGGGTATATACCAGTTACATCATTGGTCCCCAACCTTTTTTGGGCCATGGACCGGTTTAATGTCAGAAAATATATTCACGGACGGGTCTTTAGGGTGGGACGGATAAATGTATTACGTGACTGAGATAAGCATCAAGAGTGAGTCTTAGACGAATGTAACAGAGGGAATCTGGTCATTTAAAAAAAATAAAACATTGTTCTGACTTAAATATAAATAAAATGGAAGTAATGTGAGTTATTTATTCTTTCTCTGCGGACCGGTACCAAATGGCCCACGGACCGGTACCAGTCCGCAGCCTGGGGGTTGGATTCTGACCCTTATAAACTTTACTTTAAATAGAATTCTAAATAATTTTATATTAAGTGATCACAAAATATATAGTTAAATTGTATGTTTAGCGTGCACCTTGGTAACACACAGGTAAGGTATAGTATATTATAGAAATGTTATAAACTTCTTGCTGTTCATCTCATTATCTTTTTTTCCAGAAAGTTTAGACTTACTTTTGAGGCAAACTGCTGCTCTGCCAGTCAGTCTTTTAAGATTCAGAGGTATAATATTATGATTGGGTCAAAGTTCTCAGAAGTAGGCCCTGGCTAGTTGGCTCAGCGGTAGAGCATTGATCCAGTGTGTGAAAGTCCCGGGTTTGATTCCTGGTCAGGGAACATAGGATAAGTGACCATCTGCTTCTCCACCCATCCCCCATCTCTCTCTCTTGTTCTTCCCCTCCAGAAGCTTCAATGGTTCCAGCAATGTTGGCTGCAGGCACTGAGGATGGCTCCTTGGCCTGGGCCTCAAGTGCTAAAGTAGTTTGGTTGCCGAGCAACAGAGTGGTGGCCCAGCCAGGCAGAGTATCATTGCCTGGTAGCGTCTTGCTGGGTGGATGCCAATCGGGGCACATGCAGGAGTCTGTCTTTGCCTCCCTGCCTCTCACTTAATAAAAATAAATAGATAAATAAAATTTTAAAAAGTTCTCTGAAGTATTTTCACTACATAGCTGCTTTTATTTATCAGAATTCTGCATTTGTAGTGTTCTATTATTTACACTTTTTGTCATACTTCTTATGACAATAATCTTGGGAGTTTATACTATCTACTTATTATAAAGAAATAAGAATGAAAGAAAATTTATAAATATTAACACCATTATTTGAGGAAAAGCCATGACTATTTTTGTATGATGAAAATAATCATTGGTAGCTCATGAAAATTTTGGCCCAGGATTGTGGTCCAGAAAGCCAACAGGTCTTGAAATATGTAGAATGTAACTTGCTTATGAACTCAGAATTTCTCTAAATAGCTTCTACAATTTCTTAAATTATCTTGTCCAAAGAATTATCCTAGAAATATATTTAGCAGATATGATTTAAGAAAAATATTTCCATTTAAAAAAGTAAGGTAGCTATCAAAATTTACTGATTAGCACTGTTTCCTGAAATGTGACCTTGTATTAGAATTATCTGGGACAGTTATTAAAATACAGATCTATGATTTACTTCAAACCTACCAAATCAGAATCTCTGAGAGTAAGGTTCAAGAATCTGCATTTAAAAATAGTTCCTGAAGTGAATCTTATCACAATAAAGTTTGAGAATTATTGAATTAAAAATTAAAATTTCAAGTTTGGTTTTACATTAACAGTTTTAATTTTTGTTTTCTTTTTGACAGAGACAGAGAGAGAAAGTAAGAGAGAGGGACAGTTAGGGACAGACAGACAGGAAGGGAGAGAGATGAGAAGCATAAATTCTTTATTTCCGCTCCTTAGTTTTTCAGTGATTGCTTTCTCATATATGCCTTGACCAGGAGGCTACAACAGAGCAAGTGACCCCTTGCTCAAACCAGCAACCTTGGGCTCAAGCCAGCGACCTTAGGCTTCAAGCCAGCGACCTTGGGTTTCAAGCCAGTGACCATGGAGTCATGTCTATGATCCCAAGCTCAAGCCAGCAACCCCTCACTCAAGCTGGCGAGCCTATGCTCAAGCCAGATGAACCCGTGCTCAAGCTGGCAACCTCGGAGTTTTGAACCTGGGTCTTCCACATCCCAATTTGATGCTCTATCCACTGTGCCACTGCCTCACCAGGCAACAATGTCAATTTTCAATGACTGAGCCACGTATTCAATGTTATTGTTTCATACTATATTTGCTCAGTTCTCTTCATGTTTCATATTGAAATAAGATTTTGACAAGTAACATGGATTAATATTTTAAAATAATTTTCCAAAGGCTTCAAACAAATATTTCTTCCTCAGAACTTATTAAGAAAATATGTATACTAAGGTGCTGCATTTCCAGAACACCTAAGAATATTGCCTTGGCCAGTATTGTGAATCACTTGAGATAGAAGATCACTAACCAGCAGTGTGGGGAAGGGAGAAAAAAAACACAAAAGGAGAGACCAACTTAATATATATATATATATATATATATATATTTAAATTAAACTTAATAGGGTGACATTGATCAATAAGAGTACATAGGTTTCAGGTGCACATCTCTACACCATTTGAAATGTTGACTGTATCACCTGCTTATCATCCAAAGTCAAATCATTTTCTGTCACTGTATATTTACTCCCCTTTCCTCACCCCCTCTCCCTGGTAACCACTTAATTTTTATCTATGTCCATGAGTCTCAATTTTGTATCCCACTTATGTGTGAAATCATATATTTCTTAGCCTTTTCTGACTTACTTACTTCATTTAGCATAATGTTCTCAAGGTCCATCCATGTTGTCATAAATGTCACTATGTCATCATTTGTTACGGCAGAGTACTATTCCATTGTATATATTGATATGTACCACATCTTCTTTATCCAATCCTCTACTGAGGAACATTTTGGTTGTTTCCATGTCTTGGCCACCATGAATAATGCTGCAGTGAACATGGGGGTGCGTGTGTCTTTTTGTAGCAATATTTTTTGAGATTTTTGGTAAACAGCCCAGCAAATGGAGTGCTGGGTCATATGGTAGTTCTATTCTTAGTTTTTTGGGAAACCACCATGCTTTCTTCCATAATGGCAGTACTAGTTTACATTCCCACCAGCAGTGAATGATATCTATTTTTGAGAATGTTCCATGTACACTGGAAAAGAATGTATAATCTAAAGTTCTGTGATGAAATATCTTGTAAGTGTCTATTATGTCTATTTGGTCTAGTGTGTCATTTAAGGCCAATATTTCTTTATTGATGTTCTGTTTGGACAATCTACCTAAAGCTGTCAATGGTTTGTTAAGAGGTCCAAGGACGATTCTGTTTTTGTTTGATTCTATTTTTAGATCATTAGTAGATGTCTTATATATTTTGGTGTTCCCTGATTTGGTACATATATATTTAGAAGGGTTATGTCTACTTGATACAATGTCCCCTTTATCATTATGAAATGTCCCTCTTTGTCTCTTGTTGCCTTTGTTGTCTTAAAATCAGCATTGTCAGATATGAGTATGGCAACACCTGCTTTTCTTTGGGTGTTATTTGCTTGGAAAATCATTTTCCAACCTTTCACTTTGAGTCTACTTTTGTCTTTGCAGCTTAGATGTGTCTCTTGAAGGTTGCATATGGTTGGGTTTTGATTTTTTTATCCCATATGCTACCCTGTGCCTCTTTATTGGTGAGTTCATTTACATTTAGGGTAATTACTGACACTTGATTCATTTCCTATAGGCATGTTATGTTTTGCTTTCTGGTGGCTCTGTGTCTTGTTTGGTTCTTCTTCTTCTATTTTTTTGTCAGTTGTTTTTGTGTGGTGGTATTCCATAGTTTTCCCTTCTGCTTCTTTTTTTTTATGCTACATGTTTCAGTAGTGGCATTTTGTGGGTGGATACCATTAATTATTAAGAGAAAAACTGTAATATGTATGAGTCATTGTCTTAGAAGCATTTTTGTACTCCATCCTTGTTTGCTACTGCTGATCTTTATCTTCTCCTCTTTTATGTTATTGTTATCATAGATTATCCTTGTTTTCATTGTGACCTTGTTGGAGCTTTTGCTTGTAGTTTTGATTTGTTTTGTTCTTTGTGTCTGGTTGAATAACCCCCTTGATATTTTTTGCAGTGTGGGTTTTCTGGTGATAAATTTCCTCAACTTTTCTATGTCTACAAAGGTTTTTATTTCTCCTTCATATTTGAAGGATAGCTTTGATGAATATAATATTCTTGACTGGTAATTTCTCTCTTTCAGTAGTTTAAATATTTGGGTCTACTCTCTTCTGTCTTGTAGAGTTGCTGAGAAGTCTGATAATAACCTAATGGACTTTCCTTTATATGTGATGTTCTTCTTTTCCATAGCTGTCTTGAAGATTCTGTCTTTGTCATTGATTTTTGACAGTTTTTATAATGGTTTGCCTTAAAGAGGGACTGTTTGGATTGAGGTAACTGCGCTCTGTTTGCTTCTTGAATTTGAGTTTCTAACTTTTTCTATAGGTGTGGGAAGTTCTCATCAATTATTTTTCTGAATAGGCTCTCCATTCCATTCTTCTTCTCTTCTTCTGGTATACTCATTATTTTTATATTGCTTTTTCTGAAAGAGTCAGACAATTCTTGTAGAGCTCTCTCATTTTTCCTTTTAATTTGTAAATCTCTCTTCTTCTCTCTGTAGCATCTCTAGTGGCCTCTCTTTGATGTCACTAATTCTCTCCTCTATTTGGCTTGTTCTAGTAGCTAAACTTGCTACCTCAGTTTTTATTTTTATTTTTAAAAATTTTTTTTGTGTGTGTATTTTTCTGAAGTTGGAAATGGGGAAGCAGTCAGACAGACTCCTGCATGCGCCTGACCGGGATCCACTGGCATGCCCACCAGGGGCGATGCTCTGCTCATCTAGGGCATTGCTCTGTTGCGACCAGAGCCATTCTAGCGCCTGAGGCAGAGGCCATGGAGCCATCCCCAGCGTCCGGGCCAGCTTTGCTCCAATGGAGCCTTGGCTGCAGGAGGGGAAGAAAGAGACAGAGAAGAAGGAGAGGGGGAGGGGTGGAGAGGCAGGTGGACGCTTCTCCTGTGTGCCCTGGCCGGGAATTGAACCCGGGACTCTTGCACGCCAGGCCGACGCTCTACCACTGAGCCAACTGGCCAGGGTCGCTACCTCAGTTTTTATTCATATATTGAGTTCTTTATCTCTGTTTGGTTCTTTTTTAAAGTTTAAATCTTCTTGAAGTACTCTTTCGGTCATTAATTTGTTTTTAAGCTCATTAAATTGCCTATTAGTGTTTTTCTCATTTCATTGAGTATTTTTAGACTTTTAATTTTGAATTCTCTCTTATTTAAGTTCAACGTTTCCATATGATTGAGATTTTTTTCTGGAGATTAAAAAATTTTTTTGAACTACATCTGTCTTATGTAGCCATTGTATTTGATTTCTTCTTCCTTTTGGCATTTGACAGTGATATTGATAGTTACTCTAACAGCCTGACCAGGTAGTGGCGCAATGGATAGAGCACCAGACTGGGATGCAAAAGACCCAGATTTGAAACTCCAAGGTTGCCAGCTTTAGCATGGGCTTATCTGGTTTGAGAAAGGCTCACCAGCTTGAGCCTAAGGTTGCTAACTTGAGCAGGGGGTCACTTGGTATGCTGTAGCCCCCCAGTCAAGGCACATATGAGAAAGCAGTCAATGAACAACTAAGGTGCCGTAATGAAGAAATGATGCTTCTCATCTCTCTCCCATCCCATCTGTCCCTCTCTGTCTCTTTCTATCTCTGTCACAAAAAAGGACTCTAACAGAACAATAACTAAAAAAGAAAAAAAATAAACATTATAAAACTACAGTAAAAAATACAAAAAATTTAAAAATAATGACAAGTAAAAATGAAAAGCCACAGAAAACAGAGCAAAAACCAAGAGTAATCAAAAACAATAAAACACCACAAAATTAAGAGTAAAAAAATATAAAAATTGAAGAAAATGAAAGTTAAATGAGAAAAGCAGAAAAAAAGAAAAAGAAAAAAAGGAAAAAAGAAAAAGGAAATAAAGAACAAAGAATACACTCACAAAAAACAAGAATAAAAAATAAAATTTAAAGATAATAAAATTCAAATCAGAAGAAAAGGGAAAAAGGAAAGAAGAAAAAAGAACAAAGAGAAAAAAAGGAAAAAAATGTTTTTTGAGAGGTTGCTATCTTCTTCTAGTAGTTGTAGCTGTGATACAGGTTTTTGCTCTGTGAAATTCCTTGGGATAACTCCACCGTGATGTTGCTGTCCTAATGATGTAGGCGAAGACGCATTTCACATTGGTGGGTGGGGCGTGTTTTGAAGGCTTTACAACTTCAGCTTTATGGCTTTGTGGTTGCAGTTTTATGGCTTTAACGATGGCAATTCCAGGTCTCTGGTCACTCTTCCCCCATTCCAACAGACCAGGGGACCCGATGCAGAACACCTGTGTCTCTCAGAGGAGAGTGGCTCTGGAGAGTCAGCTGTGGGGTCTGTCACTGCCACTTTCTGTACCCACGAGGTGAGGGAGGAAGTATATTGGAGGCCACAGGCCACAGTTTGTTTTTTCCTGTCTCTGTGCAGCGTGCAGGCTGTGGGCAGACCATGGGCAGGCTGTGGGCAGACTGTGGGCAGACCGTGGGCAGGCTGTGGGCAGGCCGTGGGCAGGCTGTGGGCAGGCCGTGGGCAGACCTGACCGGGACCTTGTGCTCAGCTGCTGCAGCCCCAGTTCAGCACCTCCTTGGCTCCTCAGTCTCTTTGCTCCTCCCAGATAAAGGAGGCCCAGGGACTCTGAGTTTCACTTTACATTTCCCGCAAACAAAACCCAGACAGCATGACTCTCCCTCCTTCCCTCAGTCGGGCAATGAATAAGAAAAAGCAAACCTAGTCACTGTGGCTTCTCTCCTCTCTGGAGCTGACTGCGAGTGCGTTTTATCCCCCCTCCCCCCGCCACACACTTCAACCCATTCCACCTTCAGCCATTCTATGCATGGATCTTTCAGGCATGCCTGCGAGCCCAGCTGGAATTTCTTTACTGCATTATAGTTTTTTAATTTATTGAAATTTCAAGGGGGAGAGATCAGGGGTATCTCACACTGCCATTACTCTGATATCATCTCTTTTTTAAAATTTTTGTATTTATTGATTTCAGCAAGAGAGGAAGGGAGAGAGAGAGAGAGAGAGAGAGAGAGAGGAACACTGAGTTGTTCCTGCATGTGCCCTGACTGGGAATCAAACCTACAACCTCTGCACTTTAGGACAATGCTCTACCAACCGAGCTATACAACCAGGTCTACTTTATTAACTCTTGATAGAAGTTGAGGACAAATTAACCATTTTCAAATTTATTAAATGCTTACACAATACTTATGTACTAAGTCTTGTTCTAAATTCTTTACAAATGTTAACTGATTTATTCCCATATCAGCCCCATGAGGTATGTTCTAATATTTTCTGGTGTGCAGGTGAGGAATAGTTAGCATTTTAAGTCAGGCTGCAGTGTTAATTGATGACAGAGCTGTGATCTGGACTTGTTCTTTTACCTCTGCTAGACAGCCTTCCTGATTTGGTGACAATGTTTCTGTAGGGTTAAGCTAAGGACATCTTAGTATGTAATATTCCTTTTTTTCTTCAATTATTATTATTAAAAAAGACTTTATTTAAAAATAGGGTCAAACCTTTTTAAAGTGCTTTCTATGATATTAGTGCTTTACTCTGCTTTATCTGATTTAATCTTCAGAACCACCCTATAAGAACCACCCTATAAGAATCTCACATATCTTGGAGATACTGTGAGATCATGACATTAAAGCAAGTATCAGAATAAAGTGAGTCATAATCTTTTTGCTGGTGGAGGATCTTGCCTTCAATTTGTAAAAAAAATGCAACAACAGTGAAGTGCAAAAAAGTAAAGTGCAATAAAACAATGTAAATATTATACTATTTTTCAGATGAGAAAAGCAAGGCCCAGAAAAACGAGTTTTGTCTGAGATCGCAAGGAAGTAACACTGGAATTTGTACCCAGGGAGTCTGATTCTAGGACCAACTTCTAAAGCAATAAGCTATATTGCTCCTTTGATTATAAAATTAACATAGTCATTATGAAAAAATAATGTTGACTAATAAAATTAATAATTGCTCTTAGCTTCTTGTAGGATATATTACTTTCTGAGGATTTAACTTGAAACAAATAAAAACACCTACACTATCCACAGAGTGGATGGATGCCCATTGTTTTCTTAACATAACATTTGGCTCAGTTGAGAGCTCTGTGCTAATGTTAAGCACTAGTAAAAATCTTTTAGTCATGTAGTCTAGGTGAACAATTGAGTGATCCATACCCAGTTGGTGAGTTTGTGTTAGAGATGTTGAATTTGAAGGAGTTATAGAGGGTACCTATATTGAATGATTTTAGATTTTTATAGGAAAGACACATATTTAGAATTTAAAATCAAGACTACTGTTTATAAGGGCAGCATTAAAGCAGGGAAAGAAGGAGTGCTCACAGCCCAAGGATGGGAAATATCACACCCTGGTTCTTTAAAACATCAAGGGTACATGCTTCATTTTATACAAAACTGTATGTTAAGATTTCTCTGATAATTGCTTTGTGGTGAGTGGAGGGAAAAATCTTATGAAACATCAAAATGTGGAATATGAAACCATGTGGCTACTCAACAGGGAGAAAAGGACTTTATTATGGTGAATAAACTTCAAATGTCTTTTTGACAAAAATGATAGCACGCACGAAAAAGTATGTTATAATGTATAATCACATATAAAAATATTTTGGGAAGGAATTAAAAGCAGGATGAATGAAGCTGAGAATCGAATTAGCGAGTTAGAGGATGAGATAAATAAAGTCACGAAAGCAGAGCAGAAAAAAGAAAAGAGACTCAAAAAGTATGAGGAAACTCTAAGAGAGCTCTGTGACAACATGAAGAGAAATAACATCCGCATCATAGGGGTTTCTGAAGAAGAAGAGAAAGAACAAGGGATAGAGACTTTATTCAAACATATCATAGCTGAAAACTTCCCTCAATTAAGGCAGGAAAACATCTCACAAGTTCAAGAAGCACAGAGAACTTCATTAAGGAGAAACCCAAAGAAATCTACACCAAGACATATCATAATTAAAATATCAAAGCTAAATGATAAAGAGAAAATATTAAAAGCTGTTAGAGAAAAAAGACTATCACCTACAAAGGGGCCCCCATAAGGATGACTTCTGACTTCTCAACAAAAACACTTGAGGCCAGAAGGGAATGGCAATAAATATTCAAAGTAATGCAAAACAAGAGCTTACAACCAAGACTACCTTATCCAGCAAGGCTATCATTTAAAATTGAAGGAGAAATAAAAAGCTTTCCAGACAAAAAAAAAAACTCAAGGAATTCACTACAACCAAACCAAGGCTGCAAGAAATACTAAGGGGCCTGTTGTAAACAGATCAAAGGAGAAAAAGAATATAGCAAAAGAGGAATACAGTTTTAAAGAATAAAATGGCAATAAACAGTTACATATCAATAATAACCTTAAATGTAAATGGATTAAATAATCCGATGAAAAGACATAGAGTAGCTGCGTGGATAAGAAAACAACACCCATACATATGCTGTCTACAAGAGACACACCTTAAAACAAAAGATGCACACAGACTAAAGATAAAAGGATGGAAAAAAATATTTCACATAAATGGAAATGAAAAAAAAGCTAGGGTAGCAATACTTATATCAGACAAAAATAGACTTTAAAACAATGGCTATAGTAAGAGATAAAGAAGGTCACTACATAATGATAAAGGGAGCAATCCAACAGGAAGATATAACCTTTATAAATATCTACGTACCTAATATAGGAGCACCTAAATATATAAAGCAGACTTTGATGGATTTAAAGGGCGAGATCAACAGCAATACTATAATAGTAGGGGATTTCAATACCCCACTAATATCACTAGATAGATCCTCAAGAAAGAAAATTAACAAAGAAACAGCAGACTTAAAGGACATACTAGATCAACTTGATTTAATAGATATCTTCAGAACCTTTCACCCTAAAGCAGCAGAATATATATTCTTTTCAAGTGCTCATGGTACATACTCTAGAATAGATCACATGTTAGGGCACAAAAGTGGTCTCAACAAATTTAAGAAGATTGAAATCATATCAAACACTTTCTCTGATCACAATGTCATGAAACTAGAAATCAACCACAACGGAAAAACTGAAAAATAGTCAAAAACTTGGAAACTAAATAACATGTTATTAAATAACAAATGGGTTAACAATGAGATCAAAGAAGAAATTAAAAAATTCCTAGAAACAAACGATAATGAATATACATCAACTCAAAATTTATGGGACACAGCAAAAAGCAGTCCTGAGAGGGAAGTTCATAGCATTACAGGCATACCTCAAGAAGCTAGAAAAAGCTCAAATAAACCACTTGACCCTACATCTAAAAGAACTAGAAAAAGAACAGCAAGTAAAGCCCAGAGGTAGTAGAAGGAAGGAAATAATAAAGATCAGAGCAGAAATAAATGACATAGAGGCTAAAGAAACAATACAGAGGATCATAGAAACCAGAAACTGGTTCTTTGAAAAGGTAAACAAGATTGATGAACCTTTAATCAGACTCACCAAGAAAAAAAGAGAGAGGACTCAAATAAATAAAATTAGAAATGAGAGTGGAGAAATAACAACTGACACAACAGAAGTACAAAATATTGTAAGAAAATACTATGAAGAACTGTACACCAAAAAACTAGACAACCTAGGTGAAATGGACAAATTCCTTGAAACATAATCTTTCAAAAATCAATCTGGAAGAATTAGAAAACCTAAACAGACTGATTACAACAAATGAGATTGAAACAGTTTATCAAAAAACTCCCCAAAAAGAAAAGTCCTGGGCCAGATGGCTTCATAATGGAATTCTACTAAATATTCAAAGAAGAACTAACTCCTATCCTTCTCAAGCTATTTAAAAAAATTCAAGAGGAAGGAAGACTTCCAATCTCCTTTTATGAGGCAAGTATAATTCTGATTCCAAAACCAGGCAAAGACCACACAAAGAAAGAAAATTATAGGCCAATATCCCTGATGAATTTAGATGCTAAAATCCTCAACAAAATATTAGCAAACTGAATCCAGCAATATATGAAAAAAATCATACACCACGATCAAGTGAGATTTATTCTTGGGAGGCAAGGCTGGTACAATATTCACAAATCAATCAATGTGATTCATCACATAAACAAAAGAAAGGAGAAAAACCACATGATATTTTAATAGATGCAGAAAAAGCATTTGATAAAATCCAGCACCCATTCATGATCAAAACTCTCAGCAAAGTGGGAATACAGGGAACATACCTCAACATGATAAAGGCCATCTATGACAAACCCACAGCCAACATCATACTCAATGGGCAAAAATTAAAAGCAATCCCCTTAAGATCAGGAATAAGGCAGGGGTGCCCCCTTTTACCACTCTTATTCAACATAGTGCTGGAAGTCCTAGCCACAGCAATCAGACAAGAAAAAGCAATAAAAGGCATCCAAATTGGAAAAGAAGAAGTAAAACTATCATTATTTGCAGATGATATGATATTGTATATAGAAAACCCTAAAGTCTGAGTCAAAAAACTACTAGACCTGATAAATGAATTCAGCAAGGTGGCAGGATATAAAATTAATACTCAGAAATCAGAGGCATTTTTATATACTAACAATGAACTGTCAGAAAGGGAAATTAAGGAAGCAATCCCTTTACCATTGCAACCAAAAAAATAAAGTACTTAGGAATAAATTTAACCAGGAAGATTAAAGACTTGTACTCGGAAAATTATAAAACATTGATAAAAGAAATCAGGGAAGATACAAACAAGTGGAAGCATATACCGTGCTCATGATTAGGAAGAATAAACATCATTAAAATGTCTATATTACTGAAAGCAGTTTATAAATTCAATGCAATACCAATTAAAATACCAATGATTTACTTCAAAGATATAGAACACATATTCTAAAACTTTATATGGAACCAAAAGAGAACACGAATAGCCTCAGCAATCTTGAAAAGGATGAATAAAGTGGGAGGTATCACACTTCCTGATATCAAGTTATATTACAAGGCCATTTAACTCAAAACAGCCTGGTCTGGCATAAGAACAGGCATATAGATCAATGGAACAGAACAGAGAACCCAGAAATAAACCCAGAGCTCTACGGACAACTGATATTTGACAAAGGAGGTAAGAGCATACAATGGAGTAAAGACAGCCTCTTTAATAAATGGTGTTGGGAAAATGGGACAGCTACCTGCAAAAAATTGAAACTAAACCACCAATTTACACCATTCACAAAAATAAACTCAAAATGGATAAAAGACATAAATGTAAGCCATGAAACCATAAGTATCTTAGAAGAAAACATAGGCAGTAAGGTCTCCGACATCTCTCACAGCAATATATTTGCCGATTTATCTCCATGGGCAAGGGAAATAAAAGACAGGATAAACAAATTGGACTATATCAAACTAAAAAGCTTTTGCACAGCCAAAGACAGTAAGAACAGAATAAAAAGACAAACTACACAATGGGAGAATATATTTGACAATACATCTGATTTGGGGTTAATAACCAAAATTTATAAAGAACTTGTAAAACTTAATACCAGGAAGACAAACAATCCAATCAAAAAATGGGCAAAAGAAATGAATAGACACTTCTCCAAAGAGGACATACAGTTGGCCAACAGGCATATGAAAAAATGCTCAACATCACTAATCATTAGAGAAATGCAAATTAAAACCACAAGGAGATATCACCTCACACCAGTCAGAATGGCGCTCATCAACAAAACAACACAGAATAAGTGCTGGCGAGGATGTGGAGAAAAGGAAACCCTCCTGCACTGCTGGTGGGAATGCAGACTGGTGTAGCCACTGTGGAAAACAGTATGAAGATTTCTCAAGAAATTAAAAATTGAACCTCCTTTTGATCCAGCTATACCACTTTTAGGAATATACCCCAAGTACACCATAGCACTGTTTAAAAAGAAGTAATGCACCCCCATATTTATGGCAGCATTGTTCACAATAGCGAAGATCTGGAAACAGTCCAAGTGTCTGTCAGTGGACGAGTGGATTAAAAAGCTTTGGCACATATATACTATGGAATACTACTCAGCGATAAGAAATGATGATATTGGATCATTTACAACAACATGGATGAAACTTGATAACATTATACTGAGCGAAATAAGTAAATCAGAAAAAACTAAGAACTGTATGATTCCATACAGACGTGGGACATAAAAATGAGACTCAGAGACATGGATAAGAGTGTGGGGGTTACAGGGTGGGGGGGGAGGAAAGGGAGGGTGTTGGGGGAGGGGAGGGGCACAAAGAAAACCAGTTAGAAGGTGATGGAAGACAATTGGACTTTGGGTGATGGGAATGCAGCATAATCAAATGTCAAAATAACATAGAGATGTTTTCTCTGAAAATATGTACCCCGATTTATCAATGTCACCCCATTAAAATTAATTTTGAAAAATAAATAAAATGTATATTTGATAGTGGAAATGAAAAAAACATATTTTGTTTCTACAAAGGAATTATAGTAGTTTCCTAGGAAAATAAGATATTATAGATTATTTTTTTTAGCTGTGATTTAAATTTTTAGAACAGGTGACATGAGGTTTGATAATCATAGAAGATTTGATTTTCTTACCAGTAGGTATTTTGGAAATTTGAGTCTGGAATACAAGAAAGGTAAGATATAAAGATACAGATTGGAGAATGATATTGTAGAGGTGATGGTTAAAAGCACATCAGTTGATAAACTGATACAAGAGAAAAGTGATGGTCAATGGTTCTCAGGTTGGGCCATCACTAGGATCTTCGGGAGAGCTTTAAAAACTATGAAGGCAGGTCCAACCCCCAAAGATTCTACTTTAATTAGTTTTAGGGACTGGACATTAGTTTTTCTTAATGTTCTTTAGGTGATCACAATATGCAGCCAGAGCCGAAACTTTAGTATAAGTAGAGATGAATTAACAATAGAGTCCACTTAGCTGCAATGATGTAGAATTTGTTATGCAGAATTTTGGCCCCCATGATGGTCTTTATTTACCCCCCCGGGGTTACTCTTGTGAATTTTAAAGAGGTAATTAAGGCTTCTAACCAACTAATCTTAAGGTAGGAAGCTCATTCAGATATTCAGGTGCACCTAATTAAGCCACACGAACCCTTAAAAACAGAGATCATTCTCTACCTGGTAGTAGAGGGGGAAGTCACTTATTCCAAACCTAAGAAGGATTAGAAATGCTCTTGTTGGTTTGAAGATAAAGGGGACTGTGGGTCAAGAAAATAGAGAACAAAGAACTGAATTCTGTCAACAACCAGAATAAGTTTGGAAGTGGAATTTTCTGCAGATCTTTCAGTTAAGAGTTGCTAACACCTTGACTTTTGCCTGTGAGACCCTCAGTAGAGAATACAGGTGACTACTCTGTGCCCAGACCTCCGATCCACTTTTTGTAAGGTAATAAATGAGTATAATTTTAATCTGTTAAGTTTGTGGCAGTTTGTTGTGACAGTAACTAAAAGCAGTATTTGTTATACTTATCCATTAAGAAGTCATAGACTTGTAGTCTCTCCTTTGGGAGCAGACCCATGGCTTTCTTCCCTCTCAAGAATGCATCTTTCCTCTTCTCTCCTAACTCTCCATTGACATTTGCAACCAGGGGAGCAGTGGGCAGCAGCAGCTCATCCTGGGCTACCCCGCTGAACTTGTCTCCAAGACCACCTTTTCTCTGATTTTCCAGTGAGCAGACAGTAGCCCTGCCTTAGCTCAGTCCTTTCCCATCACATTTCTAGAGAGCCAAAGGAGCCCTGCCTAAACCATCTCCTTTTGCTTCTTCTATCCTAAGTCCTTCCTAGTTTCATTGTTCCCAGCTTTAATAAATGCACTCTCAAAAAAAGAAAAGAGGCCCTGGCCGGTTGGCTCAGCGGTAGAGCATCGGCCTGGCGTGCGGGGGACCCGGGTTCGATTCCCGGCCAGGGCACATAGGAGAAGCGCCCATTTGCTTCTCCACCCCCCCCTCCTTCCTCTCTGTCTCTCTCTTCCCCTCCCGCAGCCAAGGCTCCATTGGAGCAAGGATGGCCTGGGCGCTGGGGATGGCTCCTTGGCCTCTGCCCCAGGCGCTAGAGTGGCTCTGGTCGCGGCAGAGCGACACCCTGGAGGGGCAGAGCATCACCCCCTGGTGGGCAGAGTGTCGCCCCTGGTGGGTGTGCTGGGTGGATCCCAGTCGGGCGCATGCGGGAGTCTGTCTGACTGTCTCTCCCCGTTTCCAGCTTCAGAAAAGAAAAAAGAAAAAAAAAAAAAAAGAAAAGTCATTGACTTTTGAGAAAGTAGTTTCTTCCTCTTACTGAGTAAGGTGCACTTATGACTGGGACTAGTTCAAACAACCATCATGACTTATACCACTTGGATTTGAAGTACAATAAGTCGGACATGAATTGTTTCTTATAGAAAGCATTTTATTTTTTAACACACTTAAATCAGTTCAGTTAAGCACTGGGTGTTTTCCCAATCAAAATGGCTTCAGACTTGTGATAGAGCAACATGGTAAGGATAGAAACAAATCTTTGAAGGTGACAATGAATCTCAAAAGAAGACAACCTGTGGGAGCAGGGTGGGCAAAAGGTCTTCATATGGTAGGAGGCAGGGATTCCTCCCACTTTCTGCCCAGTTGAGGCTGATAGGTATGACATTCTGGAGTATGACATTGTGGTTTATACTAAGAAATAGATATTTGGTCTTCCCCATTTCTAGCACAGAGCTCCTAAAACCCTTGGGATTCCCTAGATCAGGGGTCCCCAAACTTTTTACACAGGGGGCCAGTTCATTGTCCCTCAGACCGTTGGAGGGCCAGATTATAAAAAAAACTATGAACAAATCTCTATGAACACTGCACATATCTTATTTTAAAGTAAAAAAACAAAATGGGAACAAATACAATATTTAAAATAAAGAACAAGTAAATTTAAATGAACAAACTGACCAGTATTTCAATGGGAACTATGGGCCTGCTTTGGGCTAATGAGATGGTAGTGCCCCTTCTGGAAGTGTGGCAGGGGGCCGAATAAATGGCCTCAGGGGGCCGCATGTGGCCAGAAGGCTGTAGTTTGGGGACCCCTGCCCTAGATGATGAGAGCTACAAAGATGCCTCTTGTTATGTTAATGTGGTGACTTTTGGACACTCCTAAGGAAGAGGGTGCTGGTTGCCAGATCACGCATGTGATTAGAGGGTCAGAACTTTCATTCTTTCCCACCAACACACACGTCCCGAGAGGGGAGAGGGGCTGGAGGTTGAATCAGTTGCCAGTGACCTATGATCTAACCAATAATCCCTGTGTAATGGAGCCTCCATAAGAAGCCTTAAAGGATGGGGTTTGGAGAGCTTTCAGGCTGGTGAACACTCAGAGGCACTGGGAGGCTGGTGTACCTAGAGAGGGCAGGAAACTGCTTTCTACATACCTTGACCTACACATCTCTTCTCTCTGGATGTTTGCTGTATCTTTTATCATCCTCTTATAAACTGGCAAACTGTTTTCCTGAGTTCTGTGAGCTTCTCTAGCAAATTTATTGAACCCAAAGCAGGGATCATGGGGACCTTGAATCAATAGCCTGAAGTACAGTGAACAACCTGAACATGTGGTTGGCATCCTAAATTGAAGGGAGTCTTTGGAACTTCCAGTTTGTAATAGATCATTCAGAAGCACAGGTAAAAAACTAGGCTTGTATCTGGTGTCTGAATTGTGTATGGGGACTGGGAGTGATGGAGGAGCTCAGTGCATGTAAGCAGTGACAGTCTTGTAGGACTGAACTCATCTATGGAATCTGATGATATCTCCAGGTAAATAGTGTTCAATTGAGTTGAATGATTGGACACTCAGTTGTGTTGGAAAATTGCTTGCTGATGTGGGGATCCCCTAGATCAGGTGTGGCCAAGAATTTTTGCCCTCAGGCCAGATTAGAAAGAAAACTTTTTTCACAGGCTGGATGAAATATTAAAATTAAAAAATGTTAAATACAAAAATGATTCGTTTAAGTAAACAAAATTTTATTTTATTTTATTTTTTTACAGAGACAGAGAGAGAGTCACAGAGAGGGATAGATAGGGACAGACAGACAGGAACGGAGAGAGATGAGAAGCATCAATCATCAGTTTTTTGTTGCGACACCTTAGTTGTTCATTGATTGCTTTCTCAAATGTGCCTTGACCGTGTATCAGCTGACCGAGTAACCCATTGCTCAAGCCAGCGACCCTGGGCTCAAGCTGGTGAGCTTCTTTTTTTTGCTCAAACCAGGTGAACCCACACGCAAGCTGGTGACCTCAGAGTCTTGAACCTGGGTCCTCCACATCCCAGTTTGATGCTTTATCCACTGTGCCACTGCCCAGTCAGGCAGTAGTAGCTATTCTTAACACAGCCTCCAAATGTAAATCATTCAGTCTTGATCTTGTTGTACTTTTATTTAGATTCATTAAAGAAAATGTTTGTTCACAAATATAAGTTGAGCTGAAGATTACTAAATATTCCTTGGCAAGTTTTTGTAAATTTCCATATTTCCATTATTCAATTGCTTATAAAAATTGCACAAATGAGTACAAAAGTTGTAAATCTTTATAATAACATTTTTTTAAAATGTTTTTTAAAAAAGTATTGTGAATTCATTCGACCAATTATTGGAAGTTAACCCTAGATTAGTAACATGCGGAATTCTTTTCTGCGTTTCACTATCTTCTTAAATATCTCAATTTCCAATAATCAAAGATGCTTCCGCTTCTGAGTAGCTAAGATTTTAACTTTCATTGTTGTACAATTGTTAGATATTGTAGTTTATATATAACGATTTAAAAGTACCACTAATTTCATTTCCACAGTGCGTCATGAGGAGAATATTAAAAATTTAATTACGGGCCGCATAAACTCATTATGCTGGCCGGATCCAGCCCGTGGGCCGTATATTGGCCATGCCTGCCCTAGATACACACTTCACATTGGAATTGGGTCCAGGAAACTGACAGGTGTCTTGTAGGAGTGGAGGGTAAGACAGCAGTGCTTGATGGGTAGTTGGGAGATGGTTGGCCTCTGGGAAAGTAGCTGGGATGCCCCAGGGGAATGAATGTAGCTGTAGTACAGGTAAGCCAAAGGAGGCAGTATTAACTCAGAAAGCAGCAGCCATGAAAGAGAAGCCCGAGAGTGGAGCTGCTTGGCCCATACCTACTCGTGGTGAATTTACTGGTGTTAGTTGTTCAGGAACGATTTCTGATCTCCTCTGGAAGGAAATTGGAGAAGGCTCTTCCGTGGGTGAGGTTAATAAGGGCTTTGAGTCATAAGGCAGATTTTGGTTGCTGTCATGACCATGAATTTGGAAAAACATCTTTCCAGAGCAATAGAGCTTGGGCAGTATCTGTTATGCATTATAGTTTTTCTAAGTCCCTCTCCAAAATATTTGTTGTTTGATGGTTAATTTAGGCTCTCACTATTTCTCTAAGTAGTATGTTATTAACTAGGCTTTTACTTCCTTTAAAAACATAAAACAAAGATTTTCTTGGTTTTAAGTTGCAAAGGAATGATGGCTTCTATCCATCTCATCTCTGTGGATTCTATCTTTGTTCTAGCACTTTTGCTTAAAATTTTAGTTCACTCTATGTATTATGCAAGTATGAATGGTATACCATTATCATCCTCTTGCTCAAAACGAATAATTACATCATTTACACAAAAAGCATGACTCTCTCCTAACTTATTTCTGGAGTCTAAGCATAGGAAGAATATCCTTTCTTTACTTGACGGTTTCTTTGTTGAACATTTCATGTCGTATCTTGGTTTTTACTCTGGCAACTTGCTTAAATACACACCTCTTGAATCTGCTTCTCTTTATTCCCACTGCCAGTGATTTATTTCAAGCCCCTATTATTTTCTGCTGGGACTATTAAAATAGTTTTTACACCTCTAGCTGTTCCTAAACTTATAACCCACATTCTATACTGTAGCAGGAATGACTTTTCAAACTAAAAAATCTAATTATGATACCTTGTTCAATGACTCAACATTACCTCTTAGATAATGTCCAAATGCTTCAGGATGAGAACCCAGTCCTTAGTAATTTGTACCTCCATGTCTAGTCTCATCTTCTTGCCTCTTCTAAATAAATTCTGCATTTAAGCAATACTAAACTACTCTGCTGTTTTTGGCCTGTGTGTTTTTGTACAAACCATTTAGTTTTCATTTAGAACCTTGTCAGTCAGGTCCTTGTTTCTGAGCTGCAAAGCACCATATTTATATTTCTGTTATAGTGCTTAGTCATAGGGACAGCTACAAACAATTTAGTGTCTGTTTGAATCATGAACATGGCTGGAATTTTATCTCTGTTTATTAAATGAAACATTCAGTATCTCACTGAAATAAATGGTGATTTGCTATATGTTTTGTAAGAATAAGACGGCACTCAAACTCCAGGTGTGCAGGCTGCCAGGGCACTTCTCTGAAAGAAGGGCCCCCAAAACAGACTGAGACAAAATTTTATAGGGTTGGGAATAGCCTCGAGCAAGTGTGTGCTGGTATGTTCTGCTTTCTGGAATACTCTTCCTTGGGGCGAATGACCAGCTTCCTGGAACCCCTCTGTCCCAGGAGCGATTGTCTGGTAATGAAGGGTGAGGTCAGGCAGCCAAGCAGAACACAAAAAGGGCAGTTGTAATTCCTGGCCAATTCATGTATCTGTCATTTCTCAACTCTGTGGTTACATATAAAAGAAAGTCAGTTATTAATTTTATAATATACGGTGAGGGGTGACAAGGAGAAAGAGGAGAAAAAATTGGAAAATTATTGTTCCTTCTTGAGAGAACTCAAGAAAAGAACCTTGCCAAGCCAAGTCCCCCATCCAGTTAAGGAGGTCATCAATTTCCATGCTGTGAGGTCTGAACCAGGTGATGTCTTTGAAAACCTGAGTGAGGAAGTAGAAAAATCTTGTGAGGTAATAATTGTTAGTTGCTTGCTGCGGGTACCAATTGAACAGGATGACATGGTGATACATGATCTCCTAGATGAGCCTCATGAGACGTGCTGGTCTGGTTCCTCTCGAATGGGAGGACATGTGGCGATTTTTAGAGACAGGGAACTTGTTGGTGTAAGTTTTAGAAGGACAGAGTATGTGTAGTTTAAAAGGAAGGAGTTTTGGAGAACATTCAGGGAGGAACTTCTTGGGCTGAGGGGCAGCTTCTTCCTGCTGTCATTCCTATCTATTTGATATTTCCCTCGTGAAGTTCTCCTTCGGGTATTGGGGAATAGGAGTGTAGGAGCATTTGATCGTAGATAATCCTAGAGATTTCTCTCATCCGGGCCTGTAGGAACTTGATAAAGAAGGAACAAGCATTAAAATTAGGATTGGTCCTATAATTGGTGCTAGCATGGAGAACAAGGGGTTTTTCCACCATTGTTCGGGGGTAAGGGTCAGTATAGGCTTGGCCACTGTGGATTCATTCTTGAAGTTTTTGGAGAGAGTTGATATTCTTCTTGACCAGGCCAGACTCATTAATATTGCAGCAACACTGTTCCTGTAAAAAGAGGCAAGTACCACCCTTCCCTGATGTTAGTAGATTTAAGCTCTCTGGTTTTGTCGGGCAACCTGAGATAGAGAGGTCAGTTGTCTCTGGAGGGAGCCTAGAGAGGTAGCTGAATTATCAAGGGCCTGTTCTAGGTCTGTCTTTAGTTGGTTAGTAGTCCATATACTATGGCCTAAGCCAGCCCCACCTATCCCTATAGCCGCTATGGAGGTGGCAAGGGTAAGGCCAAGGAGGACCGGGTGGAAGGCAGCCTGTTTATTCCTGCTTGTTCTCAGCTGGTTTGAAAATTCTTCTTCTCCATAATATGTTAGTTGTGGTGCAACTATTACTGGGACACAAGGAAGGGGGGAAGAGGTGTTTAAGGTTTTTAGAATGGTTCCATTGCACCAGAAATGAGTTCCGTTAGGGCTGGTTAGAGAAGTTTATATTGGGATAGTCTTATTACATAATGGGGTAGGCCAATTGGTGTAGCAAATTGAGAGGGTTGAGGTGGAGTCTTCTTGGAAGAGAGAAAATCCAGAAAAAGAAAAAGGGTCTGGATTTTTGGTGATATTGAGTGGGTAGGGTAAAGGAACTGCAGTGATAGGAGGCTTATTAAGAAAGGCACAGAGAAAGCAGTGATAAGTGTTATATACAGAAGTGAGGTTAAGAACTTGGATGCCCTGCTTGATGAGTCCTAGCCATGAGAAAGGTCAGGAGTAGGGGTGTATTTATAGCAGCGGTTCTCAACCTGTGGGTCGCAACCCTGGCGGGGTCGCCTAAAGCCATTGGAAAATACATAATGCATATCAGGTATTTACATTCCGAATCATAACTGTAGCAAAATTACAGTTATGAAGTAGCCACCAAAATTATTTTTTGATTTGGGGTCACCGCAACATGAGAGACTGTATTGCGGGGTCACGGCATTAGAAAGGTTGAGAACCACTGATTTATAGGGTTTTAGATTTTTCTGTTTCGCGAGGGCAGGTTTCAGGGTTGGTGTGTAGGGTTAGGTAGATTTTTTTCAATTTTCTGATTGGCGAAGGTCTGCATGCTGTTCTGTAAAAAACTAGTGAACAAACATAAGAGGCAGGTTCCAAAAGTTAGAAAAATAAATAGGAGAGTGAGTGGACCAATGAAAGGCACTAGTCAAGACACCCAGTTTGTGTGAAACCACTGACTTTATGTTTATGAATTCGCTGGGCTTTAGAGATAGAGAGAGTAGGAATAAGACAGGGCAGTGGCCAGTCCCCCTGCCCCTAGACCTATTTTTGTAGAGATTTCTAAAGCAACAAGATGTATTACCTGTACAGCTTGCTTGGTTCTTAGATTGACAGGTAATGTACTAGGAATTAAAAGAGGCTCATGGGGTAGAATTAGGTTGATACTTGGGTGAGATAGATTAGGGTACAGATTTCTGTCTAATTAGTGGGGAGATACATATAGGTGTTGGTCCCACATGAGTAGAAAGCCCCTGATTGGGTGAGGTAGGCTGAGAGGTGAATAGAGAATAGGACAAGGTCAGTTTTGTTTCTCTGTTTCTGAGCTCTAGATGGTCAGGGTGGAGGAAAGAGTCGTCCCAATAAGTGGGGAGAGTAAAGGATTGTTAGTTAGGGTGACTAATTAAACATTCTTTGAAAACCCATTTTCTGATTGTTCAAATTCTTTTTTCTTGGTACAAACCTCCTACAACCTGCACAAACCTTCTATAACTTATATCTTGTCCAGTCTATTATCAAAACCATACAATTCTTTTCCAGTCAGAATTCTTGATTTAAAAAGAAAGTTAAGTTGACTTTCTTTTTCCCTAGTTTCCCTTTTCCCAAAGTCTGATTAAAAGAGTCCTTAGTTTTTTATATATTCACCATACATAGACTAACCAGCTTCTGGTTTGTGGTTGGAGTAAGGCATGCCATTTTTCTACTTTAGTAGCAGTGGGAGTTGTTAGGATCATGGTGTGTGTGGACCTGTCCACGTGAAAGTCAGTCCTTGGGTGATGTAATGCTGGAAGCGCCTCTTGGACAGTCTTTGAACAGTTTGCTGAATAATCTGTAAATCCTGCAAGTGCTTAGGGAAAGGATGGTTGTATTTCTACACTTTGCACTTAGAGTTTAAGTCCTAGTGACCACTGCTTCTAGCTGGAATTAGCAGCAAGTCCCAGCCTACAATAGGTATGGGGCATTGAGACAAGAGGAATAAAGGAAATACTATACATTAAATAAAGTAACAAACTCAGACTGTCAATACCCACAGTAAAGATCTTCGAGGGATAAATAAAACTCAAATATTCAAGCAAGGCATAGTAGATGGCCCTTGTGTTTACAAGAAATGAGATTAGCTTATTTGCTACTTGGAAGAAATACCTTAGGCTCGTGAACGATGTCCTTGGGCCTTCAGTGGCAATTCCCAGCATGCTGGGCAAGGTCAGGTCACAGGTAGCTGGCGCAGGGCTAGAAGAGACTGAACCCTCCCTCCATGGAGCAAGGGGGCAGCTTACCTTCTTGTGTCCCTCTTTTCACAGCAATGAGGGGCCCCCTGATGGGACCAGGAAGCCTGGCAGGCTTCAGTTCAATAACCTTTCTTTCCACTCTGGAGCAGGGCCCTGATGGAATCCTATGAAGCCCTTTAGGGCATTGGAGCCTTTAAGAGTGTATGCCAAAAGCTGGTATTTCCTAACTTCTTTTGGGCCTTATTTGCCTTTTCTGTTACTTCCTTGCTCATTATAGACTTTTAAAGCCATGCTCAGAAGATCTCACTGAGGGGCTTGACTAAGAGAGCAAAATTGAGAATTCAGTGTTTAAAGAAGCCTATTAGCCTGAGGAAAGAAAAGATTTGATCTGTGGTGGTAGGTGGTTGGAGATTGCGTAGGGTCTGAGTTTGATTTAGGGTGAGACTTCAGGTGGTGGGGGTTAAGGCAATGCCTAGATAGACTACGGATTGAGAATGAGGTTGAGCCTTAGCAGAGCAGACGTGATATCCCTTCATGGTGAGGAAGTTAAGAAGGGTGGCTGTGTGTCTCCTTGAGGCAGGCAGGGAGGGGCTGCAGTAGGTTATTTACATATTGTAAGAGAGTACTAGTTTTGAAATTGCATGCTGCTAAATCCTGAGCTAGTGCCTGCCCAAACAGATGTGGGCTGTTTTTGATTGCTTGGGGTAAGACAGTTCATGTAAGTTGCTGGGCTGCATTAGTGTCCAGGTCAGTTTAAATAAAGGTAAACAGAAAGTAAGAGTCAGTGTGTAGAGGAATGGTAAAGAAGGCATTCTTGAGGTCTAGGACCATGAAACGAGTAGTGTTTGAGGGAATATGTGACAGTAACTTGTAGAGATTAGGGACTACTCAATGGAGGGGAACTGTCACCTCATTGATTAGATGTAAAGCTTGTACGAGGCAATAATCCCCTGAAGGTTTTCAAACATGGGGGTATTGCAGGGAGAGTCCATGGGGATGAGTAAACCTTGATTTAAGAGGTGGGTAATTATTGGTTTAAGGCCTTGGAAACAGACACAGTTACACAGTAAACAAAGATTTTATATATAAATTATGAATTAAGGAATTTAAATGAGTGTGCTTTACTTGTTTCAATTAAAATTATACTAGAGATATTTTCTGACAAAGAGACAAGATAGATTATTATTCACATAGCTTAATATACAATTCTGCTTTTTTAAGTTTTTTGAGATGGCAGGGAGTTGCCAGCATAGAAGGGAAGAAGAGAGAAAGCAGATGGATGGACAGTGTGAATAGCTGGATGGAAAGAATGAGGGTCAGAATCCACAGGAGGAGGAGGAGGTTAAAGTGCTAGAGCTCTGAAGAGAGGGGAGAGGACGAGGGGGAGAAGGGCATAGCTATAGTGGAAGCTGGTGGGGAGAGGGAAATGGGTAAAATACAGCTGAAGCCAGTGGGGAGGGGTTGAAGAAGAGAGACAGGCACTGCAGCCAGAGCCACAGCTTTTAAGGAGGGAGGAGGGATTTAAGAACACAGTGGAGAAGGGCGGGGCCCCTGGCCAGCAGAGGAGGAGAAAGAGAGACTGGTATTTGCAAGTGAATTAGAAATAGAATTTTGCAAAGGGAGGGGACTTTCTGGAGGAAAGAGACTCAAGCGGGAGAGATCTGCAGAGGGACCAGAGAGGGGTCCCTAGAGAGGGTGCCCCGGGGGTCAGGCAGGAGGGGAAGAGAGTTGAGAGTCTGCAGAGAAGAAAAGATTAGTAGTGAGGTTTTAGGTGAGGTTTCTCTGGCCAAAAATGGTCTGCGTGTAGAACAAGCAGTACAGAAATTAAGGACAGGAGCGAAGGGAGAAGAAAGGCCTGTGCATAAGGAATCTCTGATGCCCTCCCCATCCGGTGGAAGAAATTGTCAAGATCTCTTAGGATATTGTAATAGTAGTAGAAAGCAACCTGGTTAGGTGCCTAGACTTTCGAGGAAGTTCATAGAAGCAGGATGCTCGGAGTAGAACCCTTCCAAACTGTGAACCTCAGAGTGTAGAGTGAGTCCCAAAGGAGTAGAGGAGTAGTCTCTGAGGCCTGAGATTGGGAGGAGCCTGTGTTCCGAGGGGAGTCTGGCTGGATGGTTTGGACTGAGAAGATCCCACAGTAGAGGAGACTGGTGAGAGAAGGGGGCGTCCCTGCCTTCAGTCACAGTTCCAAGAGGACAAAATCTCCATAGAAAGAGAGTCTCAGACAAGGGGTCATCACCCCAAGGCTGAGATCTCGGGACATTGGGGAGGGGCCTGGCTAGGCATGCCTAGACTTTTGTAGACGTCCATAAAGGAGTAGAGGCAGATCACTCATAGATATGAGGTCCAAAGTCAAAACTGTCTGACCAGGAAGGGGTATTTTTGGAGAGAAATTTGGAGGCCAACCGGGGGAGGGAGGGGAGAAACTTTTTACCTTCCTGGTCTGGCAGGGTTCAGGACAGGGTCAGACTGCCAGTCGCTCAACCGTGCTCACACAGCCGAACAGAATCAGGGACTTAACCTGGACGAGCTGCCACTGTTCACTGCTCCCCTGGTTGTAAGTTCGGCCGGCAAGGGGATTGTCCAGGCAGTCGATACCCTGTCCTGGGTTTTGGCACCAGATGTAAGAATGAGACAGCACTTGAACTCTAGGCATGCAGGCTTTTATTAGAGGAGAAAGACCTGCCGGGGCACTTCTCCAAAAGAAGGGCCCCCAAAACAGACTGAGGCAAAATTTTATAGGGTTCGGAATAACCTCAGGCAAGGGTTTGCTGGTTTGTTCGGCTTTCTGGAATACTCTTCCTTGGGGCAATCGACCAGCTTTCTGGAACCCCTCTGTCCCAGAGGCAATTGTCCAGTAATTAAGGGTGGGGTCAGGCAGCCAAGTGGAACAGAAAAAGGGCAGTTGTAATTCCTGGTCAATTTATATATCTATCATGTTTCATATTCTTTTTTTTTTTTTTACAGGGACAGAAAGAGGGACAGATAGGGACAGACAGACAGGAACGGAGAGAGATGAGAAGCATCAATCATTCGTTTTTCTTTGCGACACCTTAGTTGTTCATTGATTGCTTTCTCATATGTGCCTTGACTGTGGGCCCTCAGCAGACCGAGTAACCCCTTGCTCGAGCCAGCGACCTTGGGTCCACGCTGGTGAACTTTGCTCAAGCCAGATGAGCCTGCGCTCAAGCTGGCTACCTCGGGGTCTCGAACCTGGGTCCTTCCGCATCCTGGTCCGACGCTCTATCCACTGTGCCACTGCTTGGTTAGACATGTTTCATATTCTTAATGTTTCTTTCTCTTCTTAAAATGTGCTAGTTTTTGCCTGACCAGGTGGTGGCACAGTGGACAGAGTGTTGGACCGGGATGCGGAGGACCCTGGTTCGAGACCCCGAGGTTGCCAGCTTGAGCATGGGCTCATTTGGTTTTAGCAAAAGCTCACCAGCTTGAGCCCAAGGTTGCTGGCTCAAGCAAGGGCTTAGTTGGTCGGCTGAAGGCCCGCGGTCAACGCACATATGAGAAAGCAATCAATGAACAACTAAGGTGTTGCAATACACAATGAAAAACTGATGATTGATGCTCCTCATCTCTCCGTTCCTGTCTGTCCCTGTCTATCCCTTTCTCTGACTCTCTCTCTGTCTCTGTAAAAAAAAAAAGTGCTAGTTTTCTTCAATATTAAAAGTATGACCCAAGGACTATCATCTAGGTATGGGTATTACCCTGAAATGTCTTAGAAATTCAGTTTCAGGCTCCAGACTTAGTAAATCAGGTTCTTCACTCCCCCATGTGGATCATATTTACAAAATAGTTTGAGAAGTATTGGTATAGGAGATATTGCACCTAATAGAGAGTTCCTTTTGCAATCAAGACACATGGAAACCCTTTGATAGTGTCTCAGATACATATTTAAATGGAGTGCACAGCTTTAGGAGTTGGTAAGCTTTCTCCACCAGCCAGAAAAACATTGGCTCACATAACAAAGTCAGTTTCTCTTAACAAATCATCATTATTTGTTAAAAAAATTTATGCACCTGAATCTAGGTAATATTTATTAATTATTTATTTTCACAGAGACAAGAACAGATAGACAGAAAGGAAGAGAGATGAGAAGCATCAATTGTTGTAAGGTATCAAAAGTTACAGAATTAATATTAATATTTTAGTTAGCTTAAAGAACATTTTTTTAATATGGGCTAGGGCAAAGAGATTTTGTAGATGGGATTTCTATGCTTGTGTGATTACCATAAAACCAGGATGGCTGATGGCATTGTATTGTAAATGCAGAGGGGAAGGAGAGTTGGATTCTCTGACCTCCCTCCACACCTGTGAGAAAGCCAGTGAATAGCTAGCCAGGTGCAGGAAGAGAAAAGATTAAATTAAACCTTTTCTTATATTGATGGGCCATTTACAGGCATTTGTCCCCATGGAAACTACCTCTCCCCTCCTGAAAGCATGTAGTTAATGTATATATCTCTGAACAAAGGAATGGCAGGTGAACACTAGAAAATATAGGAATATCTTTTAATTTGTAGAGTGACATTTTTACTATTATGTTATCTTGTAAGTTTTAATGTGTAGAAACGTTTTTTATGAATCCCACAGACAAATGTTATAAACTTGCTAATGAATTGTGTCCCATCCTCCCCTTCATCCTTTTCCCAAACCTGTATAGGTGAAAACAAAGGTTATAAGCTTATGCTGTGATGTCAGGCTTTTTCCCTACCCATGTATAATTAAGGGTATATAACCAGCCCCTAGAATATTAATTGGGACACGATTTGGGACTGTTGCCCCATGTAAGATATATGCGGCGGGCATATTTAATAAATTTCCTCTTTTAATAAAACTCTTCAAAACTCATCTAGACTTGGTGTCTCTATGAAAACCCATGGAATTGAGTACTTTACAACACAATTCTTCCTTAGGGCTCCTTAGTTGTTCATTGATTGCTTTCTCATATGTGCCTTGACAGGGCAGCTACAGCGGAGTGAGTGACTCCTTGCTCAAGCCAGTGACCTTGGGCTTCAAACAGTGACCTTGAGCTTTAAGCCAGAGACCTTTTGGCTCAAGCCAGCAACCCTGGGGTCATGTCTATGATCCCACACTCAAGCCAGTGACCCTGTGCTCAAGCTGGTGAGCTCATGCCCAAGCCAGCAACCTTGGGGTTTCGAACTTGTATCCTCTGTGTCTCAGTCTGGCGTTCTATCCACTGCACCACCACCTGGTCAGGCTAGGTAGTATTTAAATGGTAAATTCTTCAAAGTAAGCTTAAAGCAACATCTGAGAGTTAGCCTCACTCGCCACAGCTCTGAACTTTTTCGTGGATAGTTCTGACATTTGCATTGGCCTCTCAACCTTCCCCAGACAAAAACACCTGCTTTGTTTGTTATCTATTCAAAGATACTTATCTTGGGTTGCTTCTTCTGTTACTTTTATTGTCTTTGAAAGGTAACTTTGATTTCCCATTTTCTTCTCTCATATTTCTTCCTTGCAATTATATCCATCACACTGTCCTTATCATAGTCTATCTTAGGTTTACTCAGCTCTTGTTTCAAGAATATTAATGAGATACATATGAAAGGCTACATACCACTACTTCTTTAGTCTTTTGTTTTTCCTGTAGTTCTAGTCACTTCTCCTAGAGCCTTACACAGTAAACAGCATCTTTGTATTTCTTTTGACTCTGTTAACTGGAGAATGATGGGCCATTCTGTTTATTGGTGTCTTATCAAGACAGGCAAGCCACAAGAAAGCCATTCTCCTGCAGGGCAAGTGATCAGGGAGGAAAAAGAAATCCTACTGTACCTCTCAGTGGTAGGGGCAGAATGACTTTTCCCCTTCTGCTCTTTCCTTTTAAAACTTTTTGGCGAGAAAACCTCTCCTCCAGCAAACAATAGCCAAACAATGGCACTTCCCAAGCAGGAAGGTAATTTGCAATTTACAGACATATACCTGGCGCTGCCCAGCCCCCAATGCAAACTATAAGTGACCAAACATAAAAATCACATTTTACAAACTTATTTGACCAACAGGCAACGATATATTTTTTGAAGCTGTTCTCATTTACCTCAAGCCATGTTCCTCTTTGATTTGAGGACTTAATATTCTCTACAAACAACTATACTTGAGGTCTAAGCTCCTGTTTTTCTCACTAGCCTTTCTTATGCTTAAAATATTCCACAGATTTTTCTTGAATAGCATCATCTCCAGTTCACTTTTTATAGCAATTGGTTTGCATTGTTCTACTTTGCTTCTAAAAATTTAATAATGACATCCTTCCTTTTAAAATATCCTTTCCTTGCTGCACCTTTCAACACAGGCCAAAACATTTTTATGTGCTCTTACTACCATAATTTTCCTCTAGTGTGTCAGAGGACACGTCCTGTTAGCAGAGCTAACCAGGCAGTCACAAAGGGCTTAAATTTCCTTGGAGTCCTTTCCTTAACTCTTCATGGTCCAACAACACAATGTGGTTAAGCAAGGTGAAAAAAAGGCAGGGGAGAAAACAGGAAATCGTAGTAATAACGTGAAAAGCCAAGGAAGCAACTGGCCACCAAGTCATAGAATTCTAATTATGTAGCAGGGATAAATTGAATCTCTACTCAGTGGTTGTCAGAGTTTTGTATTGTTCTTTTAGCCTTTATTTACATCTAAATGCTTACCTTTGTGACTTGAAGGCCATCTGGTCATTTTATAGTTGAAGTGACTAGATGAAGAGGCCTTTAGTGATGTACTTAAGTTTTTACAGTAATTGCTGGCAGGACCAGGTCTAGGCTTCAGTCCTGATTCCTACTGCAAGGCATTTTCCCTAATAATTTAGATATTTCCTAAATAAATAAACCTCTTAAAGGGTCAACAAGTTGCGAGGTTCTGTCTTCTCATACTTTAATGTAGTAAATCCTTCACATAAGCTGTAAAGTTCACTTCTCACTTTGTAGATGAGAAGAAATATGAAGATTTGGGAGGTACACATGTGACTCTTCACTGTGAAAGTACTCTCCTTCACCTCAGAAGATTGGTTCACATGTTTAAAATGACTTTCTCAAGTGGATGTTAGTAACTTACAGACCTGAGAAGGGTAGGAAGATGAACAAACTTTTTCTTGAGGAAGGTAGGTGCTCTGTAGTTGCTGTAGCAACTAAGAACCGATGCACAAGTATTCCTGCTAAAGAATGTCCATTTTGGAAGTTGTCATCCTGCCCGACCAGTCACTGAGAGTTTAATTAGCTTTGCTAATTAAAGCAGGTGTAGCCCAAATGGGGGGCAAGTACCCTAAGAAATATGAAAGTCAGTCTCCTGGGGTTTGACAAATATATTGTTTAAAAATCTTTTCTAATGATATATAATATATACAGATAAGTTCACATATCATAAATATAGACCTTATTGAATTTTCATAAACTGAATACATCTGTAGCCACATCAAGATCAAGAAGCATTAGCATCCTAGAAGTCACTCATGTTCTCTTCTCTAATCACTTTCCCGAAGGTAATCACTAGCCTGACTTCTAATGCTACACATTAGTTTTGCCTGTTTTTAAATTTTAACTCCATGGAATCATACACAAGAAGATTATGCACTCTTTTCTATCTAGTTTATTTCACTCAATGTTATGTTTTTGTGTGGTGTAACTAAGTTTTTATTTTGTTTAATTTTCATTTTTGCATTTTAAATTTATATCACATAATTCAGTGGTAGGTCCCTTTAATCTACAAGTAAGTATAACGTTTATCAGGGATGTGTGCTCAAAAAGTTTAGAATTCCTAGATTAAAGTATGACACCACTTATGTGAATAACCTGAATTTAAAACCTAGATGTACTCACTAGATTTGTTTGAGAGAACCATTCACAACTAGACTATGACCTTGACCTCAGCTAGACTTTAGCTTTCAATAAACATGTATTCTTTGAGCACCCAATATACACAAGTCTTTGTAGGTACCATGTATACTTACATAGGCAAAAAGTTATTTTTTTCAGTCTGTACATGTACACAGACAAAGAAGACATGGTTCAGGCTCTCAAGAAGTCTATCACCAGAGGAAGAAATAGCAAGAAACTAGAATGATTATTGCAGGCAGAATTAAGAGTCAATGAAAGAGATACAACTAAAATGATGTAGGAGGCTGAAGGAAGAAGAATGACCAATCTTTCAGGAAGCTAAAAAAATTCCATTAAAAGTTTTACTAGATAAACTTTGAGCCCCTTCAGATTTAGAGTTTTCAAGATTTAATCAGGTTTTTTTATTACAGAAATCGGATCCTGAGTCCCACATTCTATTCATTGCAATATGTTTCAGGTTTAAAATTGTATTGTATATAGCTCTTAACAGTCAAAAGGGGGCAGCATCCACCCTTTCTCTGAAAATCAGAGAACCCTTTGGCCACAGCCCTTTCTTTCTAGGAAAAAAATACTTTTATCAGTTAGCATTTTAGAACAAATGTATGTATACATATCGAGTCCCCTGTTTTAATTGTTCATTTATAAAGATAGCAACTGATCTCCACTTTCATGCCATTGAGACCAATCTATAACACATCTATAAATAAGATCAGGCTGTCTGGATGCCCTGAGTTCCCCTATATCTGCCTTTGTCCCATGATTGGGCGTGGCAGCCTTGCTCAGACTCAGACTGCTGAAGGACGTTTGCTGGAATGAACAAAAGAAATCAGACCTCGACTTTTACCCTGAGAACGAGATTGCCAGGGGAAGCTTGGGGAGAAAGAAGAATGCTGTGTGCTTTCATTATTGTTTAATTACAAATGCTTTTTTATTCTCTTCTGAATTTTTACTCTTCAAAATCTCTATTTATAAGCAGAAAGATTGTATTAGAGCTACATAAGTAAGAAATGTGCACTATAAGGTATAATGACTACACTTAATCTTATGGGCATTTTTCTCTTTATTAGTGCAGTAACCTTTAGTGTTTAACTAATGCAGAGTTGCCTGCAGTTCTTTTCTTGCTGATGCAGTAGCAGAGGGGGTGGTAGTGGAAAAATGAGAAAGGTTTAATGCTAAAGCTGTCAGACTGTGTATCTCTGTGACCTCTAACCATCAAGACCACCAGATAACTGATTCCCTTTTGTTAGTCAAAACACTGATTTTAATGACTGACTTATATGGCCTCTACATTCTACCTGATTGGTTTTGAGAAAATCACTGTTGATGGCAAACATTTAGAATTAACTATCTCTGTCTAGATTTCATCATACTGTATACAGCTCTCTGAATGACTTCTATTTTTTTTAATTTAAAAAGTAGAATGTAACCAAATGTCCCTGAATGATAAAGGAGAGTTGCCCACCCCATAATTAGCTTTTGCAAATATCAAGCCAAAGGTCAGAGCAAAGGTCATCTGATTTTTTTTTTTTTTGTGAAGAAAACAAAGGTTTTAGTCATGGTGATTTCAGAATAGTAGCTAAGGATGAGGTCATTGCTTCCTTTTAATCAGAGACTAGAAATAGAATGAATTTAGAAGTATCACAGAAATAATTATATTAATATCAAATAACAGCTGATAGTTTTTATAGCAGTTACAAATACCTGAGACCCTTGTTTTAGCTTTTGAAGTGCTTTGCACTATCAGATAAATGATGCTGGGAGAGCAACTCTTGAGAAGATCACGGATGGCATCGTGTCACTGTGCTTTGCCACTTTTGAAAGCTGTTATGTCACACAAAGTTTCCATGCCTCATGCAGAGTTCAAACAAATACCGGTAGTTTGGTGTATCCATAATTTCACAAGGCAAAACCTATTCTCAATCTTTGACTCTATTAGCACATATTCACCTAAATTAGTAAACATTGAACAATGTACAAAGGCTATAAAGCACCTGTGAGAAATTAGACAAAAATATTTGCACTTTTGTTGAAATTAAACATCATGAAGTTGAGATTATTCACATTTAAACCAAACAGTGAATTTAAATACATGTGTATCAAGTAATGAGTTAGGACTTCCTCATGAACCAGAAGAAGCAGTTGGGTGACCAACTGTTTTAGGTCACCAGGGACTAAAAGTCCTCAAGGACGTGAGGCTTTCAGTTTTAAAATCAGGAACATCTCAGGCAAACTGGAAGAAGTTGGCCACGCTGGCTGGAAGAAATCTTTAAAGCCCACAAACTTATTTTACAGTTGAGAAAAATGAGGCCTATGGAAACTAAAAGACATACCTAAGATATCTGCAGAATCATTTTTCCCCTTATTCTTATCAATGTCTTGTTTTTTTTTATCAGTTCCACAGGTCACACATTAAATTTAGACTATAATGTCATGCAGTAAAAACAAGTAGTCCTTCTCATCAAGTGGTCCTAAGATAGGACTGAATGTGTAGTTGTGTGGCTCCAAGACTAGCTAGTCTTCTTAGATTTAAAGGTCATTTGGCTGGTTGTGGGAATGCCTGGCTCCTCTTCCCGATGAGTGGAGAACACCTGTATCAATGGTTCAGACATTCTTCTGCACCTTTGAGTGACACTGCAAAGTAGCAAAGACAGAAGTGAAGCATTTACAGTTACAAAGGGGGAAAACCAGGTTCCAAGACTTAGTATACATCAAGAATTCACAATGTTTTAAATGTGGGTACAGGTTCCTGACAATTGTTCACCTGGGTCATAAAGAAAGTGGAAAATGTAATTAGATCATTCAGCCTGATTTAGGGGCTTCATCTATAGTCACTCCTAGGAAGAATTGCCTTTCCAAATGAGGACCATGGAGGATAATAATTACTTAAATGAATGAATAGGCTGAGTGGGAGGTGTTACATAGCTGTGTGTTGATGAGTTAGGCAATGGAATGGGATAAAGAATGATGTCATAATTTTCTTCACATCATTCCACAGAGATGATTACCTGTACTAGAAAGAACATGAAAACTAACTACTTCATTTTTATTCACCAAAGAGAATATTGTAGAACTGGAGAAGAGAGAACAAACAGTAACAACATGGTACAAATAGGGTAAGACATGCTCAAAATAGGACAGATGGAGGTAAGGTAGTCAAAGCCACTCAGAACCCTGGTATAAGATTCTTCTTCCACTGAAATATAGATTCCTATTTCACTTGCCAAACATTACCCTATCTAATTTCACTGGACTCTCCTGTGCTCATCTTTAGTCTCAGCCTGAATGTCAATCCTAAGGAGAGTCTCCCCAAACTCCCTGACTTCACTCTAGGTCCCCCCTGTTAAATACCTTTATAACATTTTGTACTTTCATTTATTGCAATTTTATACAAAAATGAAAGAGCATGAATTAAATGATAATAATTTTTTTTTTTTTCCGAAGCTGGAAACAGGGAGGCAGTCAGACAGACTCCCGCATGCGCCCGACCGGGATCCACCTGGCATGCCCACCAGGGGGCGATGTTCTGCCCCTCTGGGGCATCGCTCTGTTGCATCCAGAGCCATTCTAGTGCCTGAGGCAGAGGCCATAGAGCCATCCCCAGCGCCCGGGAAAACTTTGCTCCAATGGAGCCTTGGCTGTGGGAGGGGAAGAGAGAGATAGAAAGGAAGGAGAGGGGGAGGGGTGGAGAAGCAGATGGGCGCTTCTCCTGTGTGCCCTGGCTGGGAATCGAACCCGGGACTCCTGCAGGCCAGGCCGACGCTCTACTGCTGAGCCAACCGGCCAGGGCCAAATGATAATAATTTAAAGTGTCTATGTATGGTGGCAAAGGCTCTTTCTTGCTTATTGTTGATTGAGGCTCCTTGAGGCTTATTGTTGATTGACACATAGTAAACACTCAATAAATGATATTTGCTAGGCTAATGAACCAACCATTTAGCATGGGTTCAGGTTTTCAGATTTTGTATAGACTTCCTATTTTATAGAACTTAATATGTGAAAAATTTGGTGAAATATATTATTATACACAAAAACATTTCCAACATATGTAAATAGTACTGATGGTATTAGCACATGCAAAAGAATGAAGCTTGAGTACAGTTTGTCCCTTTGCACAAAAATTAATTCAAAATGGATCAAAGACCTGAATATAAGATATGAAACAACAAATTACATAGAAAAAAACATAGGTACTAAAATCATGGACCTTGGGCGTAGAGAATAATTTATGAACTTGATCCCAAAGGCAAGAGAAGGAAAGGCAAAAATAAATGAATGGGTCTATATCAAACTAAAAAACTTCTGCAGAACAAAAGAAACTAACAACAAAACAAATAGCCAACCAAATGGGAGATGGTATTTGCAAACAACAGCTCTGATAATGGGTTAATATCCAAAATATACATGGAAATCACAAAGCTCAGCAACAAACAAGCAAATAGTCCAATTAAAAAATGGGGAGAGGACCTGAACAGATATTTCTCCTAAGAGGTTATACAAATAGCCAACAGATATAGGAAAAGATGCTCATCTTCACTAGCTATTAGAGAAATGCAAATCAAAACTACAATGCAATACCACCTCACACCTGTTAGATTGACTATTATCAACAAGACAGGTAATAACAAGTATTGGAGAGTCTATGGAGAAAAAGGAACCCTCATTCACTGCTGGTGGGAATGCAAAGTAGTACAACCATTATGGAAGAAAGTATGATGGTTCCTCAAAAAATTAAGACTAGAACTACCATATGACCCAGTAATCCCTCTATTGGATATCTACCCAAAAAACTCAAAAACATTGGTATGTACAGACACCTGTACCCTCATGTTCATTGCAGCATTGTTCACAGTGATAAGTCATGAAAACAACCAAATTGTCCTTTGATAAAAGATTGGATAAAGAAGATGTGGTACATATATATAGTAGAATACCACTCAGCCATAAGAAATGATGACATATTGACATTTACAACAACCAGATAGACCTTGAGAACCTCATACTAGTGAAAAAAGTAAATCAGAAAAAGCTAAGAACTATATTATTTTACATATAGGTGGTAATTAAAACTAAGACTCATGGACATAGATAAAAGTGAAGTGGTTACCAGGAGGAGGGGGATGTGGAAGAAAGGGTGGGGGAAGGATATAAAGAGGGATGGAATATGTATATGATTTGACTTTTGGTGATGTGTATGCAACATAATAAATAGTTCAAATGCTATAGAAGTGTTTACCTGAAACCTATGTACTTCTATGGATCAATGTCACCCTGTTAAATTCAATTTTCTAAATAAAAAAGAAAATTGGCTCTACAGAAAAATAATTGGATCAAAATTTTGGTTCTCAAACTACTTTTGGAAAGTTACTCTGAAGAAATCTTTTCTCCCCTCTTTTTTTTTTTTTAAAGAGATGAGGGGAGATAGTGAAGCAGACTCTCACATGTGCCTGACTGGGATCCACCTGGCAACCTCTGTCTGGGACCAATGCTCAAATCAACTGAGCTATCCTCAGCGCCTGGGGCCCATGCTCAAACCAATTGGGTTGCTGACTGTGGAAGGGAAAGAGGGAGAGAAGGAGGAGAGAAGCAGGTGTTTACTTCTTCTGTGTGCCTTGACCAGGAATCAAACCCAGGACATTCATACTCTGGGCTGATGCACTATCCATTGAGCTAACCAGCCAGGGCCAGAGCCTCATTTCTTTTATTTGAAAAATGAAGATAACTGGATCTATTTCAAAAGTTTCCTCCGAGGATTAAATGAAATAATATGGGATAAACATTAAGCCCAGTACCTGAAATGTGATATGTTTTCTATAATTATTGGGTAATTAATTTCAATAACTAAAAATACAGACACAGGCAAATACCCCAAATTCTCATGACAGTGGAAAAATGTAACGGACTATGTGGCTAGAAATAAAAATTTAATTCTAGTTTTCCACTGAGTCATAATATGACTTTATGCAAATTTCAAACAATTCCAGGCCTAAGTTTCTGCAAAATGAGAAATTTAAACTGTTCTCTTAGGAACCATCATGAGAATCAGAGTGCTGTGGATATCCCAAATTTATATAAAATTGAATGTTTATGTTGTCATTTTAAAAAGCATACCTATATATTTTATTAGATTCTGAACAGATTTCTTTGCAAGTCAGGTGCATGGGAAGTAAGTCAGGTTCCAGGGAAGCAGACTCTAGATTTAGATTACTGTGAAGGTAGTATCGTATATATATAACCAGCTGTTGCATTAGGGAAAGAAACGGGATAGGGCAGAGGAAGCAGCAGTCAAAACAAAGTCCTTGGCCAAACTTTCTGTGGTAAATATATATATTTACAGAAACAGAGAGAGAGAGAGTCAGAGAGGGATAGATAGGGACAGACAGACAGGAACGGAGAGAGATGAGAAGCATCAATCATTAGCTTTTTGTTGCGACACCTTAGTTTTTCATTGATTGCCTTTTCATATGTGCCTTGACTGTGGGGCTACAGCAGATGGAGTAACCCCTTGCTCAAGCCAGCGACCTTGGGTCCAAGCCGGTGAGCTTTGCTCAAACCAGATGAACCCATGTTCAAGCTGGTGACCTCGAGGTCTTGAACCTGGGTCCTCCACATCCCAGTCTGATGCTTAATCCACTGCGCGACCACCTTGTCAGGCTCTGTGGTGAATATTTTGATAGATTCTGTAGGATAAACATTACCAATATGGTAAGTGTCATGTCTTAAGCATTTTTATAATTTAGAAGAGAACATGGGGGACACCTTTGGTCCTATCTTCCCAGCCTTCCTCCCCTGTGAACTACTCCTTATCTCATTTCAACCCTGATATGATTGGGTAGATGCCGTGTTCTTACATATTCTGCCACCTTGCCACTGTTGATTGCTTCAGGGTTGAGTACCTAACTGAAATTGAGTCATTTTGAGTCTATTTTTAAGTTGACCTGGAAACACTAGTCAATCTGTGTTGATAGGGGACAAAATGTAAAACTCAGGATCTGGCATTCTTCATGACTTCTGTGGGTAAGGGAGTCATGAAAGACTTCAAAATTCACCCATGAATACTATATAATGGTAAAAAATTTAGTCTCTAGGAATAATACTAAGTGTGTATATACACCTAACAACATAAGTTTAGAATCCACACTGATTTTCACAGCCAGATGGTACATGGGCTCCTCTTCTCAGCTCTGGTACTTTGGGCTGGGAAGCCTATCGTGGGGTTGAGAGCTCATGCTCCTAAAGGAGACCTCTGCAGCTGGAATATCCCTCTGGGTTCTCAGCTGCTGCATGTGTGCATGGGGCCAAACCTTTTCTGTGTCTCTTCCCTTTCTATCAGTCTCAATGTAACTTCTTCTGTAAATCCTTGGTTACAAGACTTTTGTTCAGCTAGTTTTCAGTTGGTTATTCAGGTTGACTGTTCTATATTTTAGCTGTAGCTCCACTTTGGTCCCGGGAGGAGGTGAGTGTAACTTTCACCTAGTCTACTGCCATCTTGGATGTCCCCGATAACATAATTTCAAATTACATGAAGCAAAAATTGGTAGAACTGGAAACAGAATAAATCCACAATTATAGCTGGATAATTTAATACTCATGATAGAGAGCAAGAAGACAGAAAATCATTGAGAATATAGAAGACACAGATTTTATCAACTGCCTTGAACTAGTTGACATTTACAGAGCTCTTAACCCAACAACAAAATAGTATACATATTATTTAAATACATATGGATATTCATTGAATTAGACCATATTCTGGGCTATAAAACAAACCTAAAAAAAGTTAAAAGATTAAAATTATACAGAGTATGTTCTTTGACCATAATGGCTTTAAGCAAGGAATCTACAACAGGAAAAATATGGGCTAATCCACACATACTGTGAAAAGTAAACAGCACAATTTTCTAAATAATCTGTGTCTTAAAGAGAATTCACAAAAGAAATTAGAAAACACTTTGAATGGAGTAAAAATAAGAATGCAATACATGAAAATTTGTGGGACTCATCTAAAGCACTAATATATGTACAATTTATAGAATTAAATGCTTATATTATGTTAGAAAAGAAGAAATGCCTCAAATCCATGATCTAAAACCTTAAGAACCTAAGAAAAGATAAACCTCAAAACAAACAGAATAAAGGTAAAAATAAAGAGTAAAAATAAAAAAAATTAAAAACAAGAAAATAGAAAAAAATCAATGAAACAAAAAGCTGGTATTAAAAAAGATTAATATAACTGATTATTCTTCTATACAGACTAAGATGGGGGAAAGAAAGAAAAAAATTACTAGTAGCAGAAATGAAAAACTATTAATTCTACAGACATTAAAAGAATTTGAAATTATGAACAACTTTGTACATTCAATAATTTGATGACATAGATAAATTACTTGAAAGACAAAAACTATCAAACAGACATACAAGATTAGATAACCCTAATAATCCTGTATCTATTAAAGAAATCCTATTAAACATTTAGAGAAGAAAAAATGCCAAATCTATACAAACTCTTCCAGTTAATAGAGGAAACACTTGTCAACTCATTTTACCTTGTTATGAAAACCAGACATAAATAAAGAAAACTAAAAGTCAATACTCTTTATGAATAGATGTTAAAATTGTCATCAAAATGTTAGAAAATTTAATCCAACTATATATAAAAAGGATTATACATTATGCCTTAATGGGGTTTATCCTCAAAGTACAAGCCTGGTTCAGCTTTCAAAAAACAGTATAAGTCAGCATATCTGTGGAATAATGGACAAAAACCATATATTTACAATAGGTGCAAAAATATTTTATAAATGATCCATTTATGGTTTAAAACAACAATAATAAATATTCTCAGTAAAATAGAAATAGAAGGAGACTTCATCATCATGATAAGGGCTAGTACCAAAAAAGTACTGCTAACATTACCAAATTCTTTCCCCCTAAGATTGGAGGGGAAAAGCAATGATGTCCACTGACACCACTCCTGTTCAATATCACACTGGAGGTCCTAGTTAATATAACAAAGCAAAATTAAGCAACTATTGATATATGCAAAAAACATTGATGAATCTCACATAAAATTACCCTCAGTGAAATCAGTCAGAGTCAAAAGGCTCCATACTGATTTCATATGACATTCTGAAAAAGGCGAAATTATGGGGACAGAAAACAGATCAGTGGTCACCAGGGGTTGAGGTTGCAGGGAAAATTTGATTACAAGAGAGTGAGGGAGTTTTGGAGAGTGATTAAATCATTCTATATCTTGTTTATACCGGTGGTTTCATGATTGTGTGTGTTTGCCACAACTCAGATTTATATACAAATAGGGTATATTATACTATATGTAAACTTTACCTCAATACACCTCACAGAGAAAAGAAAACCTACCCAGAGAGAGAAACTATGATGCATGTTTGCCTTTGGAACAAAAGTCTGGTGATATTTTATCTGTAGTTGCAATTGTTTCAGAAATTAGGATATATCTCTTCTCTTTTTTTGAGTTTGGTTTATTTATGTATTCTATGCATTGCATGACTGACTGAAAATATTTCCAATTTAATCGTCATATTTTTGCCCAAGCAAATTTAAATTGTTTTTTTATCACCTGCAACAGACAGTTTTGAATAATTCATGGAAATAGATACTTGTGCAAGTAACTGTTATATGAGGATGTGTGAGAAGTGCTGTAATAGAGGTAAAAATTATATGGGAGCACAGAGTAAAAAGTGATTAAGTCTGACGGGTGATATCAAGGATACATAGCAATTGAGTTGGCATTCAAAACTTTGCAGTTGGAGTCAGGGGAAGCATGTCCCAGTTTGAGGAAACAGCAGGAGCACAGACAGAGGATGTGATTAAACAGATGAATGAGAACGTTAGTAGTGTCTTCAAGGATAAGAGGTTCAGTAGGGCTGAAGTGTAGAGACCATGGGACCAGGCAAACTTGAAAAGGTTGACTTTTACCAGACAGCAGAGGGACCTTCCTGTGCACAAGTGTTTGAACTTTATAGAGTTCTATAAAGGGTAGCAGAGTAGCATACTCAGATAAGAATATTTTGGAAGATAATTTAGATGCAGTTTGAAGGATTAGGGATACATCAGTTGGATAGACAGTTGCTCTAGATTAGAAGGCCTAAAGGTGTCATGCCCTGAATAGATAGAGAGGATGTGATGATGTTAACATTGTTATTGTTATAGCAGTTACCACTTATTTATCATTTTCTAAGAGCCTGGCAGGCATTGTGCTAAAATGCTTTAAATGCATTAATATCATTAACAATATCTATAAGGTAGTTATTATTATGCCAATGTAGTAGCGAATGATTTTTCATTTAGTCCATGTGGGTGGGGCTCAGCCCACTGACTTTCCCACCTTCTTAGAGGTCCTGATATTAGGGATGACCACATGTCCCAGACCATCTAACAAGCATATTCTTTTTTCTCCTGGCCACAGCAAATGGTGAGGGACAGGCATATACTTCATTTTATTTATTTAGATTAGTCCCGTGACTTTGGTAGAATCTGTTGATAAGAGAAGATGAATTTCATCTACTTTTGATAAAGGATAGAACAGAGCTTCCTGAAACCATTTGTTAATTGATATTAATTCTTTAGCCCTGTGATTTCCGGTGATTTTTCTTTGAATTTCAGTTCTAAACATATTCTGTGAAAGTGTTCTATTTTACACATGATCTTTGTTTATGTTTACACATAAACATTGCATACTACATATCCACCTCAGAACTTATTAAAGGCTCCAGAAAACCTGCAGTAGAGAAATCTATTTAACTTGGTTTAATTCAGCTTTCTGAACGGTATACAGTGAAAGTACCCTTTTTCACACATTTATTGCTTGCTATCTACCATGTTTTGGGAAATAAAACTGTAGGCATTTATCTGCCTAACTGTGGTTAAACCAGTCAAGATTTTAATAGCAGGATAAAAGGCAGTGCTTACCTTATCTCCTATATCTTTTGAGGCTACAGATCATGATTTAAAGACAAATTATAAAATGCAAGAGACAGGGGGGCATGTTTTGGTCAATTTTGATTTATATAACACCATTAACACTTTTCTGCTGCCTCCATTAGAGGACCCTAGAATTCATCACTTGACAACTATGGAGAATACAGTGTTGCATTTGGCTTATATTTCTACTTGAGACTCCAAAAGAAGGGACTTAAACAGATTATTTAGGAAAAGGGCTGATAATGTGAGGTAGAAATAGAATTCAAATTCTCAGCATCCCAGTCACCCAGAGGTTTCTCATAGCCTTAAGGAGAAACTAATTGAGAAATTTCCCAGGGTGCCTAACATAGTGTGGGGTGTGGTAAATTCAGCAGTAAAAAGGCCCAATCATTGTTATCTTCATGAATCATTCTTCTTTTTTTTTAATTTAGGAGAATATCTTCATGTAATATTCTTATAGTTCAAGTGATGTATAAGGTCAAAGGCCATTGCCGTGGCCATGCAGGTTCATATTAGATATGGGCAGACTGTAAAGGAATTGTGGAGCCAGAAAATGGTGGACCATTCCATTTATTAAAGTTTTGTAGAGGCAGACAAGAAAATAGGCAAAAAGAACATTTCCTTTTTTCCTCACAGGCCCCCACCAACCTCAGCCCTCTCCAGCCAACCAGGCTGGTGGAAATCTCAGGGCTCCCAAGGCCCTCAGCACTTCCTCTCTCTCTCAGGACTCACCAGCAAAACAGGCTGGCAGGGCTCGTCAAATCTTTTGGAAAAATCGCCCACTTTTGCAGTGGTGGTCAACCTGGTCCCTAATGTGCAACCAAACAGTGCTGCGATTGGCCCACCATGAAAGCTGGACCGCCCACTAGTGGGCAGGAGGGACCAGGTTGACCAGCACTGCAAAAGTGGGCGGTTTTTATAAAAAGTTTGATGCCCCTGCTGGGGGGAAAAAACCCTTCTCCAGCAAACAAGGCCCCTCCCAAGCAGGAAGGCAATCCGCAATTTGCAATCTGTTGCCCTGAGGGCAAGCACCTGCAGCGTTTCATGTACACATATGGCGCTGTGGCAATACAAGCAAGCAAACCTAAAAAAACACTTGCTTACCCAACATTTCACCCCTTTTACTTGTTTCATAATCTACACCACAGGTATCCCTGTGTGAGGAATAAGGTACATTACATAAACAAAAAGAGTACAGCAACAGTATAAGTTATATAATTTTAACAATTATAAAGGTGCCTTTCACAATGTCTCCCTGAGCACTTTGTCCAAGGCACAAACTGGAGGCCCATTTCCAGCCCCCTGATGTACAGTAGGTGGGAGGGCCTGTATAGTCAGGGCTGTGTCCATGGAAAACTTAAAATGTCCTTGGTGCATCTCTCCAACTGGATGAGAGTTTCCTGTGCAGGAGGACCTCCACTGGAGCTGGGACTCCCCGCTCCCCCATCAAGGTCTCTCACATTGCCCTAAAAAGCATGTGCATTCAACAAGGGAGCTGGTGCCCCCTTCTAGATGCAGTCCAAGAGTCAGTCCATGATAAACAGCCAAGCTGTCTTTGCATATTACCAAGGTAAAGGTCTATTACAGGTAACCAGGTTCATAAAGGATCTTGGGCCTTCCCCCTCATCTCTATCATCATGGCAGCTTTCAAGACGCTGTCCCAAGGAGGAATGCATGGCAATGGTGGCCAACCTCTCCATTTCTGCTCTGGAAAGCATGATGTCATCCTTCCCTATGTCCCATTGAGGAGCCACTGAGCCATTTCACCCACAGGTGTTGTAAAGTACCAAAAGGCTACAGGATTAATATTAATATTTTAGGAGGCTTGGAGAACATTTTATTAATTTGGGTTAAGGTGTGCAGAGAAATTGTGAGAATAGTCTCTGTACTGTGTGATTAGCATAACCAGGATGGCTCTTGCCATTGTATTGTAAATGAAAAGGGAAGGAAAACATGGATTCCCTGACATTCCACCACACCTGTGGGGAAAGGAGTGAATGGCTAGCCAGGTGCAGGAAGAGAAAAGCCAAAATAAACCTTTTCTTATAACTATGAGCCATTTGCAGGCATTTGTCCCCACGGAAACTACCTCTCTTATATAAATGCATGTGGTTAATACGTCTGACTCTGGACAGAGAGATGGCGGGTGAACACTAGAAAATATAGGAAGGCCTTTTAATATGTAAAGAGATATCTTTCTACCATTGTGTTGATTTGTTTTCTCCACAAGGATGTATGGCTTGCAAATTGAACATGGTCCTATCATGTTAAAGGACATATGACTATAACCAATAGTGGTAAAAGGCTCCTAAATACAATTTTTGCTTCTGTACTTCCCACTTTCAAAACTATAAAAACTAGGTAGAACAAAGGGCTAGCGCGCTCTCCCTCAGATTTCTGTTGGAGCTGCCCCCGCTTGGCCAAGGTAGAAAATAAAGCTTTGATGTGTAAACGACGGACATTGTTTCTGTCTTTCATGTTTTGGGTCCCTCCGAATTTGGCTTAACATCATAATTTTAGCAAGCCTATCAAGGGCTCAGTAGGTATTTTTTGCTGCTGGGTTTTTACCTTCTGGACGACCATTGGCCAAGCTCTGAGTGTGCTGATAGCAGTTTCATCCCAAGCCTTCTAATTCTCAGAAGAGAAGCTGGAAACATCTGCTTTCACCAACTTAGATGGCTCCTGTGGCTGCCAGCTCCTGGCCTAAAGCTGAACCCATAGTTGTTTCTCCAACAACTGCCACCACCAATGTTCAACTTTCAGGGAAAACTGCAATTCATGAACCTATAGATTGCTCCAGTTCCAGGTGCCATCAGGGCTCAGCAGCTCTTGAACCCAGTTGGCCTTTTTCCCCCGTACTCATTCCAGTTCAAACCATTGCTGGATCTCAGCCTTTAGCCTGATCTGCAGTTCTTGGATCTGCAGCTTTTTTTCCCCAGTGACTGTTCCAGTTAATGTCATTGCTTGCTGCTTGGTTTGCCGCTCATTCTGGAGCTTTCAGGCTGTAAAAGACAGTCGGCCTATGGTCCCCAAAAGGACAGCCATGGGGTACCATTAATAATGACTATTCCTCTAACCCATCCCTCAAAGGTGGCTATGGCTACATCCCAATCTGATCCAAATCCTGCCAGCTGCACCAGATGTAAGGCCAGGGGACATTGCTGTGGCCATGGAGGTTCACATTGGATTCAGGCAGATAATAAAGGAATTATGGAGCCAGAAAACGGTGGGCCATTCTGTTTATTAAAGTCTCATAATGGCGGGCGAGCAAACAGGTAAGGAAGACTGCTTCCCTTTCTCCTCACGGACCCCCACCAACCTCAGCCCTCTCTGGCCAACCAGGCTGGCTAAAATCTCAGAGCTCCTAAACCCCTCAGCACTTCCTTTTTTTCTCTGGACTCTCCAGCAGAACAGGCTGAGGGAAAAAAAACCCTTCTCCAGCAAACAAGAGCAAACAGGGATCCCTCCCAAGCAGGAAGGCAATCCGTAATTTGCAATCCGCTGCCTTGAGGGCAAGCACCTGCAGCCTTTCACAGTCTATGTACAATGGTGCTGCCCCAGTACAAGCGAGCAAGCCTAAAAAACACTTGTTTACCCAAGATGATGTCTCTGAGAAACATTGCATCAATTTGTAATTCACCTCAAATTCCCTTCCTTAAACATTTGATGAAGTGATACCCCCAAAATTCAATAAAAGTGAGAAAAAGATCAACATTTTTTTCTGATAGAGAAAAGCATTACAAGGTATAAATGAAATCAGATTAGTAGGGAAGGTCATCAGTGAGGCTAGTATATGAAATAATACCAGTGATAATTAAAAGCATTTCTTTCTGGGGCATTTCAAGTGCAAAAGAGTTCTTCTTTCCTTAGAAAACTTCACAGTATTTTGCTTATGACAAACTGGTGTAATAAAAATAAGGACTGTTTTGTAAACAATTGAGAAGGCTTAACAATCAATCCATTATAAAATTAGCTCAAAACATACACTCTCTGAATGAATTACATGAAATGTGCTCAGAAAATCTAAGACAATTTTAGTTTATTTAGAAAAACCTACAACTGGTGTTTCTCATTATCTTGCTTAACAGGTTTTTGCCTACAGAATGTTTGGAAATTATCATAGAAACTTCTATAAGATTTACATGCCATAAGATGATGGTTATTTTTGAAGATAGAACATTATGGAAGACTGGAAAAACAACAGGCAGTGTTCAGGGGTAGAGTTTACAAATTATTGAGTAGGAAACACACATGTATACAAATGAATAAAATTAAGAGCATTATGTAATGGAAACGACCCACACAGCTTATTTCTACATTAACCTGACTTTTACTCTTCATTTGTGTTGTCTTCATATTCCATGACATTCTTATATAGGAAAAGAACAAAAAAACATTTTTCTTCTACTCTCTCAGTTTTTCCAATGGGGGCCCAAAAATTAGACTGAAAAAAGACAGATTAATAAAAGAAAGACAAATAGAAGTTTATGAAAAATGTATATCCCATTTGCAATAGGAATGTACAAAGATGAGCAACTCTAAGGTGTGTGATTAGAACGTGGCCTCATATAGCATGTTAACAAAAGAATAACACATTTTTAGAAAATAAGACAAAAGAAAAGACTTTGCAATTCTAGAGGTGTCAAACTGTGGGAAGATAAATGTATAAAAGAAAGAGTGGAAGATAAGGGCTAGTTAATAAAATTATATTGATTCCTCTGGTGCCATGTCTGGGTTAACGAGGGTAACTTCTGTCATCTAGTAGAAAGGGAGGGGAAACACCTTTATAAATTTATGTTCTGCTTTAGGCAAATAGAGGCAGGAAATAAGAGTTGTGGCTTTTAATTTTTTTATTTTTAAAATATTATTTAGAAAATTAAATTTAAAAAGGTGAAATTGATTGATAAGCATACATAGATTTCAGGTAAACATTTCTATAGCATTTGAACTGTTGATTATGTTGTATATCCATCACCCAAGCCAAATTATTTTCTGTCACCTTATATTTCTCCCTCTTTACTCCCTTCCCCCTACTCTTTATCAAATATCCCACTCCCCCTGGTAACCATTGCACTTTTATCTATGTCCATGAGTCTCAGTTTTATATCCCACCTATCTGTGAAATTATACAGTTCTTAGCTTTTTTTGATTTACTTATTTCACTCGGTATAAGGTTCTCAAGGTCAATCCAAGCTGTTGTAAATGGGAATTTGTCATCATTTCTTATGACTAAATAGTATTCAATTGTATATATGCACCACATCTTTTTTATCCAATCCTCTATCAAAGGACACTGGTTGTTTTCATCTCTTGGCCACTGTGAATAATGCTGCAATGAACATGGGGGTGCATGTGTCTTTATGTACCAATGTTTTTGAGTTTTGGGAGAAGATATCTAGAGATTGCTAAGTCATATGATAGTTCTATTCTTAATTTTTTTAAAAACCACCATACTTTTTTTTTAAATAATGGTGTACTAATTTGCATTCCTAACAGCAGTGAATGAGGGTTTCTTTTTCTCCACAGCCTCTCCAACACTTGTTATTACCTATCTTGTTGATGACAGCAAATCTAACAGGTGTGAGATGGTATCTCATTGTAGTTTTGATTTGCATTTCTCTAATAACTAGTGAGGATGAGCATCTTTTCTTATGTTGTTGGCCATTTGTGTGTCCTCTTGGGAGAAGTGTGTGTTTAGGTACTCTCTCCATTTTTTAATTGGATTGTTTGCTTGTTAGTTGCTGAACAATTTGTGATTTTATTATATATTTTGGATATTAGCCCCTTATCAGAGCTGTTATTTGCAAATAGTACCTCCCATTTGGTTGGCTGCCTCTTTGTTTTGTTGTCAGTTTTTGTTGTTGTGCAGAAGCTTTTTAGTTTGATATAGGCCCACTCATTTATTTCTGCCTTTATTTCCCTTGCCTTTGGGGCAAATTCATAATTTGTTCTCTACATCCAAGATCTATGAGTTCAGTCTTTATGTTTTCTTCTATGTAATTTGTTTCAGATCTTATATTACAGTCTTTAATACATTTTGTAGGGGGACAAACTGTAGTCAAGTTTTATTCTTTTACATGTGGCTTTCCAGTTTTTCCCAGCACCATTTATTGAAGAGGCTTTTCTTTCTCCATTGTGGGTTTTTAGATCCTTTCTCAAAGATTATTTGTCCATTTATATGTGGTTTTATTTCTGGACTCTCAATTTTGTTCCTTTGGTCTGTATGTCTGTTTTTCTGCCAATACTGTGCTGTTTTAATTATCGTGGTTCTATAGTATAATTGGAAGTCAGGTAATGTGATGATACCTCCAGCTTCATTCTTTTTCCTCAGGATTTCTTTGACTATTTTGGGTTTTTTATGATTCCAGACAAACCTGGTGATTTTTTGTTCTATTTCTTTAAAAAATGACATAGGGATTTTGATGGAGATTGTACTGAATTTGTATATTGCTTTGGATAATATGGCTATTTTAACTATGTTGATTCTTCCAGTCCATGAACTTGGAATATTTTTCCATTTCATTGTGTCTTTTTCAATATCTTTCAATAATGCTTTGTAGTTTTCAGTGTATAGGTCCTTCACATTCTTTGTTAATTCTATTTCTTGGTACTTTACTTTGATGTTGCAATTGTAAAAGAAATTGGTTTTTTGAGTTCATTTTCTAAAGTTTCATCATTGGCATATAGGAAAGCAGTGGACTTTTGTATATTGATATTGTATCCTGTGACTTGGCTGTATTGGTTTACCATTTCTAGTAGATTTTGGTGGAGCCTTTGGGGTTCTTTATATACAAGATCATATCATCTGTAAAAAGTAATACCTTTATGTCTTTTCTATTATGAATGCCTTTTATTTCTTTAAAAAAAGTTTTTTTTAAATTTAAGTGAGAAAAGGGGAGATAGACAGATTCCTGCATATGCCTTGACCAGTATCCATCTAGCAACCCCTGTTTGGGGCAAATATTCATCTCACCTGGGGCCCATGCTCGCAACCTACCTATTTTTAGCACTTGAGGTGGAGACTACATGAAGCCATCCTCAGTGCCTGTGGACAATAAGCTGGAACCAATCAAGCCCTGATGCTGGAAGGGAACAGAGAGAAAGAGGAGGGAGGAGGAAGTGGAGAGGTGGAGAGCAGATGATCACTTCTTTTGTGTGCCCTGATAGGGAATAAAACATGGGACTTCCACATGTCAGGTTGATGCTCTACCACTGAGCCAACTGGTTATGGCCATTCCTTTAATTTCTTAGTCTTGACTGATTGTTCTTGTAAAAACTTCCAGAACTATGTTGAATAAGAGTAGAGAGAGTGGGCAGCTTTGTCTTGTTCCTGATTATAGAAAAAAAAGCCTTCATGTTTTTTCACCATTTAGCATGATATTAGCTGATGGTTTGTCATATACAGTGGTACCTTGAGATAGGAGTTTAATTTGTTCTGTAACTGAACTCATAAGTCTGTCAACTCATATATCAAACAAATTTCTCCCATTTAAAATAACTGAAATAGATTTAATCCATTCTATCCCTTAGAAACATCCCCAAAACATCTTAAATTATGAAAAATGACGTTTTTAATTAAGAAACACACATGTATACTTTACCAATGCATAACAAAATATATAAAATAAAAGAAAAAAGTGTTATTTAGTACTGTATTCTTACCTTGGAGACAGATGAGTGCAGCTAACGGGGCGGGGGGGGGGGGTGAATGGCAGAGAAGGAGAGAAGGAGGAAGGAATGCAGGCACTGTAGACATATAAACTAAAACTGCACTTTCTTAACACTAAATATAAACTAAAACGGTTATTTATTTTTTAAAACAAAACTAAAACTGCACTTTCTTTACTTAAAATAAAACCACAAAAAACTAATTGTAAAAAAAATGCACTTTCTTAACTTTAAACTTAACCTAAGCTGAACATTATGTATTTTTCATTTGATCATCACCTATTTTTGCCTTTTTGGCTGCACTGTTGGCACTTTCACTTGCAGGACTTTTGAATAAAAATCTATCCAAAGAGGTTTGCTTTTGCCTGCCTTTTAAAATGTTACGGAAATGTGACAAACAAGTGTCATTAAAAAGTGCTGAAGCATGACAGTTGAAACTTTTTTTTGGTGTTCCTTTTCAATGAAACTTGAAAGCTTCTCCCACATTGCCAGCATGTCTTTAATTTCACTTGTAGAAATTACTTCCTCTGACTCTACCTCCTCTTCACTACTAATCTCTTGCAGAAGCTCCATATGTTGCATTATCTGTAGCTCCTTCAACTCCTCAGTTGAGAGTTCCTCCTCATGTTCCTCAACGAGCTCGTGTATGTCACCCTCATCTACATCCAGACCTATTGACTTTCTGAGGGATGAGGGACACAATCTCTTCCAATGCTTCTACCTTTGTCCCGGTCTCTGGTTCAAATCCTTTGAAGTCCCTGTCTGCAACAACATTAGGCCATAACTTTTTTCATGCCAAGTTCATGGTTCTTCTTGTAACCTCTTGCCATGCCAAGTCAATAATGTGTAAACATATCACGATGTTGTAGTGATCTTTCCAAAACTCTCGAAGGATTAGGTTTGTATTCTCAGTCACCTCAAAACAGTGGTGTAACAACAAGTGCTTTGTGTAAAGCTTTTTAAAGTTGGAAATGACCTACTGATCCATAGGTTACAAGATTGAAGTTGTGTTGGGTGAGAGGTAGAGGACTTTAACGAATTTGAACTCATTGAGACTGTCATCTTCAAGACCAGGTCAGTGGGCTGGAGCATTTTCAAGGATTAGTAATGCTTTCATTGGAACTTTATTTTCTTGAAGATATTTCTTCACTGCAGGACCAAAGACGAGATTTACACATTCAATAAAAAACTGCCACATAATACATGCCCTAGCATTGGCATGCCACATAACATGCAGTTTTTCTTTAAGAATCTTGTAAGTCTTAAAAGCTCGAGGATTTTTGGAATGATGCACTAGCAGTTGCTTTATTTTACAGTCACCGCTAGCATTTGCACACAATGCAAGGGTCAGATGGTCCTTCATGGGTTTATGGTCTGGCAGCTTCTTTCTCTCTGTGGTGATGAAAGTCCTCCGGGGAATTTTTTTCTAAAACAATCCTGTTTTGTCACAGTTGAACACTTGTTGGGGGTGTAGTCTTCCTTTGCAATAAGCACAGCAAAACGTGTGATGTACTCCTCAGCTGCCTTAACGTCAGCACTCGCAGCTTCATCATGCCTCACCACCAAGTGGGATGCCAGATCTCTTCTTGAAATTTTTTAAACCAGCTGTGACTTGCCTTAAACGTATCTTCTGCTGCCTCTTTTGAGGATGATGGTTCTTTCTTCCAGTTGCCATAAATAATACGTGGCTTTTTGCACATTACAGTCTCTGTCACTGTATCTCCTGCCAGCTCTTTCTCTTTCACCCACACCAGCAGAAGCTTCTCCGTTTCTTCACGGATATTTGTCCTTAATTGGGACAGAATTGTAGTTCTTTGCACTGGATTTGAGCTTTTAATGGCATCCTTTTGATTAAGGATGGTACAAATTGTAGATGTATTGTGGTTGTACAGCCTTGCTAGTTCAATCATTCGTACACCACACTCATGTTTTTCTATTATTTCTTGCTTTACTTCTATTGACATCATTCTCTTCTTCTTCTCACCACTGTCCTTTACTCTCAGGTTTTTTGGCCCCATGATAGCACACAAAAAAAGTTAGTAAAAAAATGCAAAAATGATGCAAGGACGAGTACAGCACACAAGATTCGACTTGATTCTGTGGGTAACACATGAGAAAGAACGAGATGCTGGTGTTGTGCTCCTGATACTGGACCCATGCGCCAACGCGCCAACTAGCAGCAGTTTCCTGAATCATTACTCGTATCTCAGAATTTTGCTCAGATCTTGAACAAAAATATGAACTGAGTTGCAGCTCGTATCTTAAATAAAATCATATGTTGGTCTGCTCATATCTCAAGGTACCACTGTATAACCTTTATTATATTAGGATACTTCCCTTCTCTACCCATTTTACTGAGTGACTTAAACATAAAGGATGCTGTATCTTATAAAATGCCTTTTCTGCATCTATTGACAGGCTCATATAATTTTTGCTCTTTGTTTTGTTGGTGTGGTGTATTATGTTAATTGATTTACACATGTTGAACCTTCTTTGTTCTTCTGGGATGAATCCCACTTTATCGTGATGTATTATTTTTTTAATGTGTTGTTGTATTTGATTTGCTAGTATTGTGTTTAGAATTTTTGCATCTGTATTTATTAGAGATACTAGTCTGTAGTTTTCTTTTTTTGAAATGTCATTGCCAGGTTTTGTTATCAGGGTTATGTTGGCCTCATAAAATGTTTTAGGGAGTATTGATTTTTTTTTCTTTCTATTTTTTGGAAGACTTTGAGAAGGATAGATATCAAATCTTCTTTGACTGTTCGGTAGAACTCACTAGTGTAGGCATCTGGCCCTGGACTTTTGTATTTTTGGGAGGTTTTTGAAGGTTGTTTCTATTTTTTTCCTGCTTATATCATATTTAGGTTTTCCACTTCTTTGTGATCAGTCTAGGGAGACTGTATAGTTCTAGGAATTTATCTATTTCTTCTAGATTGTTAAATTTGATGGCTTATCGTTTATAGTATTCTTCTCTGATTCTTTGTATATCTATGATACCTGTGGTAATTTTTCTTTTCACTTTGGATTTTTTATATGAGTTTTTTTTTTCTTAGTGTAGCCAGAGTTTTATCAATTTTATTGATCTTTTCTAAGAACCAGCTCTTTGTTGTATTACTTTTTTAAATAATTTTTTTGCTTCCTGTTTCATTTATTCCTGCTCTAAGTTTTACTATTTCCTTACTTCTGCTGACTTTGGGTTGCCTTTGTTCTTTTTTTTCTAGTTCTTTAAGATGTGATGTTAGCTTGTTTACTTGGGATCTCTCTTGCTTCTTGATATGAGTCTGCAATGATATAAACTTCCCACTTGTTACTGTTTTCACCTCATCTCAGAAGTTTTGATATGTTGTGTTGTTGTTTTCATTTGTCTGGATATATCTTTTTTTTTTTTTTTTTTTTTTTTTTTAATTAAATTTTTATTAATGGTAATGGGATGACATTAATAAATCAGGGTACATATATTCAAAGAAAACATGTCTAGGTTATTTTGTCATTAAATTATGTTGCATACCCCTCGCCCAAAGTCAGATTGTCCTTCGCCACCCTCTATCTAGTTCTCTGTGCCCCTCCCCCTCCCCCTAACTCTCCCCCTGTCCTCCCTCCCCCCACCCCTGGTAACCACCACACTCTTGTCCATGTCTCTTAGTCTCATTTTTATGTTCCACCAATGTATGGAATCATGTAGTTCTTGTTTTTTTCTGATTTACTTATTTCACTCCTTATGTTATCAAGATCCCACCATTTTGCTGTAAATGATCTGATGTCATCGTTTCTTATGGCTGAGTAGTATTCCATAGTGTATATGTGCCACATCTTCTTTATCCAGTCTTCTATTGAAGGGCTTTTTGGTTGTTTCCATGTCTTGGCCACTGTGAACAGTGCTGCAATGAACATGGGGCTACATGTGTCTTCACGTATCAATGTTTCTGAGGTTTTGGGGTATATTCCCAGTAGAGGGATTGCTGGGTCATAAGGTAGTTCTATTTGCAGTTTTTTGAGGAACCATCATACTTTCCTCCATAATGGTTGTACTACTTTACAGTCCCACCAACAGTGGATGAGGGTTCCTTTTTCTCCACAGCCTCTCCAACATTTGCTATTACCCGTCTTGTTGATCATAGCTAATCTAACAGGGGTGAGGTGGTATCTCATTGTAGTTTTGATTTGCATTTCCCTAATAACTAATGAAGCTGAGCATTTTTTCATATATCTGTTGGCCATTTGTATCTCTTCCTGGGAGAAGTGTCTATTCATGTCTTCTTCCCATTTTTTTATTGGATTGTTTGTTTGTTTGTTGTTGAGTTTTATGAGTTCTTTGTAAATTTTGGAAATTAGGCCCTTATCTGAGCTATTGTTTGAAAATATCATTTCCCATTTAGTTGGCTGTCTGTTTATTTTTATATCAGTTTCTCTTGCTGAGCAAAAACTTTTTATTCTGATGTAGTCCCATTCATTTATCTTTGCCTTCACTTCTCTTGCCATTGGAGTCAAGTTCATAAAATGTTCTTTAAAACCCAGGTCCATGAGTTTAGTACCTATGTCTTCTTCTATGTACTTTATTGTTTCAGGTCTTATATTTAGGTCTTTGATCCATTTTGAATTAATTTTAGTACACGGGGACAGGCTGTAGTCGAGTTTCATTCTTTTGCATGTGGCTTTCCAGTTTTCCCAACACCATTTGTTGAAGAGGCTTTCTTTTCTCCATTGTGTGTTGTTGGCCCCTTTATCAAAGATTATTTGACCATATATATGTGGTTTTATTTCTGGGCTTTCTATTCTGTTCCATTGGTCTGAGTGTCTATTTTTCTGCCAATACCATGCTGTTTTGATTATTGTGGCCCTATAATATAGTTTAAAGTCAGGTATTGTAATGCCCCCAGCTTCATTCTTTTTCCTTAGGATTGTTTTGGCTATTCGGGGTTTTTTATAGTTCTGGATATATCTTTTAATCACTGCTTTTATTTTTTTTTTGACCCAGTGATGTTTTTAGAAGAATATCATCTAATATTCACATTTTTGTGATTTCTTTATTTCCTTTTTGCAGTTAATTCTAATTTCAAAACCTTATCGTCAGAGCCTGACCAGGCAGTGGTGCAGTGGATAGAGCGTCAGACTGGGATGCGGAAGACCCAGGTTCGAGACCCCAAGGTCGCCAGCTTGAGCGTGGGCTCATCTGGTTTGAGCAAAAATTCACCAGCTTGGACCCAAAGTCGCTGGCTCAAGCAAGGGTTACTCGGTCTGCTGAAGGCTCATGGTCAAGGCACATATGAGAAAGCAATCAATGAACAACTAAGGTGTCGCAATGCACAATGAAAAACTAATGATTGATGCTTCTCATCTCTCCATTCCTGTCTGTCTGTCCCTGTCTATCCCTCACTCTGACTCTCTCTCTGTCTCTGTAAAAACAAAACAAAACAAAACAAAAAAACCTTATCATCAGAAAATATGCTTGGTATAATTTCAATCTTCCTGAATTTGTTGATGTTAATTTTTTGGCCCAAAATTTGGTCTATCCTTGAGAATGTTCCATTCAGATTGGAAAAGAATGTATAATGTGTTCCATGCATATTGGAGAAGACTTTTGGGATGAAATGTCCTGTAAATATCTATTATGTCTATTTGCTCTAGTGTGTTGATTTAGGCCTTTTTTTTGTTTTTACTAATTTTTCATTTAGATCTATCTAAAGCCATCATGGGGTGGTGAGAATTCCAAATATGATTGTGTTTTTGTTTGCTTCTATTTCTTAGATTAGTGAGTGAATGCTTTATGTATCTTGGTGCTCTCTAATTTGTTGCATATATATTAAGAAGTGTTATGTGTTCTTGATACAATGTCCCCTTTATCATTATAAAATGTCTCTCTTTGTCTCTGATTACATTTATTTTCTTTATGTCAGCATTGTCAGATATGAGTATGGTGACACCTGCTTTTCTTTGGGTACTATTTGCATGGAGAATCATTTTCCAACCTTTCAGTTTGAGTCTACTTTTGTTCTTGTTCAGTCTAGATCCCTGGTCAGCAAACTGTGACTTACTTGCCACATGTGGCTCTTTGGCCCCTTGAATGTGGCTCTTCCACAAAATACCATGTGTGGGTGCTACCTTTATAAGGAATGTACCTACCTATATAGTTTAAGTTAAAAAAATTTGGCTCTCAAAAGAAATTTGAATTGTTGTACTGTTGATATTTGGCTCTGTTGACTAATGAGTTTGCTGACCACTAGCCTAGATGTTTCTCTTGAAGGCAGCAAATGGTTGTGTTTTGTTCTTTGATACAATCTGTTGCTCTCTGCCACTTTATTGGTGAGCTTAGTCCATTTACATTTAGGGTAATTATTAATGCTTGAGGATTTTCTATAGCAATTTTATGTTTTGTTTTCTGGTAGCTCTGTGCCTCATTTGGTTATTTTCTTTTGTGTTTCTGTCATTTATTTGGTAATATTCTTTACTTTTTACCCTGCCTTTTCTTTTTTTACACTGTATGTTTCAGTAGTGGTTTTTGTTGTGGGTGGTTATCATTAGATTATTAAGGAAAATATTGTCATGTGTACAAGAATTCATTGTCTTAGGAGTGCTTTTGTACTCCATCCTCCTTTGCTGCTGATCTTTAACCTCTCACCTTTTATGTTATTGTTGTCACAGATTATCTTTGTTTTTATTGTGATCTTGTTGAAGCTTTTACTTGTAGTTATGATTTGTTTTGTTCTTTGTGTTTGGTTAAATGTCCTCCTGAATATTTGGTTAAATATTTCCTGAAGTGGAGCTTTTCTGGTGATAATTTCCCTCAGCTTCTTTATGTTTGCAAAATATTTCATTTTTCCTTCATATTTGAAGGATAGCTTTGATGGATATAGTATTCTTGGCTGGTTATTTCTCTTTTTCAGTACTTTAAATGTTTGGGTTCACTCTCTTCTGGCTTGTAGAGCTTCTGCTGAGAATTCTGATGATAATCTAATTGGCTTTGAAAAATATTATCTTTTTTTTTTTACCTAGCTTCCTTGAGGATTCTTTCTTTGTCATTGGTTTTTGACAATTTATTAAATTGTGTCTTTGAGAAAGTCTGTTTGCATTGAAATAACTTGTCATTCTGTTTGTTTCTTGGATCTGAGGCTCCTACTTTTCATAGGCTTCGGAAGTTTTCATCAATTATTTGTTTGAACAGGCTCTCCATTTTCTTCTCCTTCTCTTTTTCTCATATACTCATTTTTTTATATTGCTTTTTCTGGTGGAGTCAGATAATTCTTGTAGAGTATTGTCATTTTTTAAAAATGTATGAATCTTTCTATTATTCTTTCTGACACACTCTAGATGCTTTTCTTCATTGTCACCAATTCTCTTCTCTATCTGGCCTATTCTATTAGCTAAACTTGTTACTTCATTTTTCAATTCATGTATTGAGTTCTTCATCTCTGGTCTTTTTTTAAAGTTTCTGTCTTCTTGGTGAAGAAATCTTTTTGTTCATTAATTTGTTTTTTGAACTAATTTAATTGCCTATCAGTGTTTTCTTGCAACTTGTTGATTGTTTTCAGAGCTTCAATTTTGAATTCTCTGTCATTTAACTTCAAGGTTACCATGTGATTGAGATTGCTTTCTGGAGAGTTTTCTTATTTTTTCTGAACTACTTGTCTATCTTCTGTAGCCATAGTATTCAATTTCTTCTCTTTTGATGGCATTTGACAGTGGTATTGTTAAAAACTCTAACAAAAGACAGCTAGAAAAGGAAAAATAAAAATTATAAAAATGTAATGAAAAATGCAAAAATTTAAAACACTATGACAAGTAAAAAAGAGAAACCACAAAAACAAAGAGCAAAAACCAAAAGCAAAAAATTAAAAACAAACAAAACACCAATAGAAATAATAATAAAAGATAGAAAAATTAAATAAAATGAAATTCAAAGAGAAAAATAGAAAAAAAGATAAAAATTGGAAAAGAATTCAGTCTTGTGAGCTTATTGTTTTCTTCCAGTAGATGTTGCTGTGTTACTAGTTTTAGCTTTGTGAAGTTCCTGAGCTGACTGACCTTCACTGAGATGTTGCTGTTGCAGTAATACAGTCAGGCCTGCAGTTGCATTGCTGGGTGGGGTTTTTTGTGAAGGCTTTACAGATTTATTGCTCTAGCAATGGCAAATTCAGACCTCTAGGCACTTCTCCCCGTTTCTCAATAGATGAGGGACCAGACCCAGAGCCCCTCTGATCTTCAGTGAAGAGAGTGGCTCTGGTGAGTTAGCTCTGTAGTCTGTCTCTGCCATGCTCCCATACCCCTCAGTGTGAGGGAGGTGAGATCTGAGAGGCTGCACTTTGGTTTTCTCTGTCTCTGCACCAAGTGCAAACTACCAGAAGATTGCAGGTACGCTGTTGGTGACCCCTCATTCTGATTCAAGTTTGGTTTAGTATCTTCCCCTCTGCCTTTCAATCTCACCTCTCCTCCTGGTAGAAGGAGACCCAGTCACCCTGGGCTTGCTCTTCTGTATTCCTCTAAGATGAAACTCAGACAGCCCAAGCTTCCTTCCTCTCTGTAATTCCAATAGAGAAACAACAACAACAACCCAGTCCCTCTGGGCTTCTCTCTGAAGCCGACCATGAGAGCGTTTTATCTTTTGTCCCCCTTTTCAATCCTTCCCACCTTCAGTTCTTTCCAAGCATGGATCTTTTAGTCATGCTTGCAAGCCCAGCTGGGTTTCTTTCACTGCATTATAGTTGTTCACTTTTATGAAGTTTCAAGGGGAGAAATCAGGAGTATTTCTCATGCTGCCATTACTCTGTCATTTTTTTTTCAATATGCTACTTCTCAATGGCTTTCAGCTCAAAATTATCTTTATATCAATGTGGCATATTTTGTGATGGCATATTCTGTTACTCTTTACTAGGATGCTCTTGCTCCTGAAGACAAAAGTTACATAAACTTTATTGTTCATTCCAGGAACTTCCTGAAAAACCCATCAACTCTTTTTTTTTTTTTTTATTTTTGTGAAGTGAGAAGTGGGGAAGCAGATAGACAGACTCCCGCATGCATCCAACTGGGATCCACCTGGCATGCACACTAGGTGGCAGTGCTCTGCCCATCTTGGGCATTGCTCCATTGCAACTGGAGCCATTCTAGCACCTGAGGTGGAGGCCATGGAGCCATCCTCAGCACTTGGGCCAACTTTGCTCCAATGGAGCCTTGGCTTCAGGAAGGGAAGAGAGAGATAGAGAGAAAGGAGAGGGGAAAGGGTAGAAAAGAAGATGGGCACTTTTCCTGTGTGCCCTGGCTGGGAATCAAACCCGGGACTTCTACATGCTGGGCTGATGCTCTACCACTGAGCCAACCAGCCAGAGTTCCCTCATAGAAACTATAACAGTTTATACCTGAAGACCTGAGAATCCCTTACTTCAAAATACCTGCCTTGCTGCATCTACCAGTCTTAAATTATCATGATGATCCTTACTCAATTCTAACCAAGCTTCTTCACTGAAAGACCTGCTTTTATCCAGACTTTAAAATCCTGTAAGTATCCAAGCTTCTTTTTTTTCTGACTGAGATGCTACTACAACTGTTGAGGCAGTGCTCTCCCTTACCACAGCCACACTGTCTTATTATAGGCTATTTGAGTGATATTTTGGGTAGTCAGCATTATTCAGTCTTGGAAGTTCCAAGGAGATTCAGTCAAAATTGAGACTCCTTAGCACTCAGTTTTGACTTGAACATAGCTGTTCTTCTGTAGCTCTTCAAGATTCACCATCGGTTAAATCTCACATTCGGTCAAACTTTGGTTTCTTTTCATTGAGCACTTGAAACACAGATTTTATTTATTCTTTTAAAATAAGGAACTAATTTCAGAAATTGTTGATTCTCTGATCATATTTGATAAAACTGGTCTCTTTGGTGAAAATCTGCTTTGTTAAAAGCACTATATCTCTGTCTGTGGTTTAAGTTTTGTTCTCTCCTCTCTCATAAGATATAAATAATTATTACCAGCTCTTTTACTGCAGAGGCCCAAACCTTTGGTGTTGGTGTCCACAAGGGAAATATCAAGTCAGAGAAAAAGGCTGCTGGAGCAAGGAGTTATTAAAATGTATGGAATGATCAGTCTCATCATTTTCTGCTTTGCCTTTCTACCTCTCTAGAGAGATTGTTTCCTCTTCATGCTGTCCTGTGGGTTAGATAGGTAAAAACCTTAAACCTTTTTTTACAGAAATGATAGTAAATGGCAAATAAGAATCGCTTGGTATGTGGTGGTGAAGAGTGTCATGTCATACTCTGCTTAAGCTTTCATAAAAAAATATCCTAGATGACTGAGTGGCTTAAACAACATAAATTTATTTTCTTATAGTCTGAAGGCTAGAAATTTTAGATCAGGATACTAGCATGATTGGGTTTTGGTGAAAGCCCTTGTCCTGCCTTGCAGATGGCTGCCTTCTTGCTGGGGAATGAAAGCAGGGTTGAGAGTAAGCTCTCTGGTCTCTTCTAAGGACACTCATCCCATCATGAAGACCTCACCCTTATGATCTCATCTTAACCTAACTATTTCCTAAAGGCTTCATCTGTTAATACCACCATGTTGTGGGTTAGGGCTTTAACGTATGAATTTTAGGAGGGACACAATTTAGACTATACCAGTGTATAATAATGATTCTGTTCTTCTCCTGGTTTTTCCTCCACCAATTCATCCCTGTACCCTCCTTCATAACCCTAGTAACTTCCAGAAAAATTATCTCACTGACTCAGTTCTCAGGCCTCACTAGGTACTAGGTTCATCAGCGTCATGAGCTGGAGCTTTGGTGGCCACAAACAATAGCATACCTGGAACACATTTTTAGGAAAAACGGAAGTGGTAGCTAAAAAGTAAGCCAAGAAGAAAACTAGTTTCAAATGCTTGGAAAGAAACAGGTAGTTTTAATGCTAAGAATGGAGTAAGGAAAATAGAAGAGTAAGATGTAGGACTTGTGAGAGTTTCAGAGAGTCTGATTTATTCAGAAATAAGTCACTTTAGGTAACAGGTTTGCCTGCTTAAAGTTTTATTTTAAAATTTAAGCCATTTATTAAAAATGTATTTCTAAAATGAATTGCATTCTTACTTTCCTGCCATTTGGATAAGATTAATTAAAGAAAGCTAAACATTATTTAACTTCTTCTTGATAATTCAAGGTTACCATGCACACACAATGATTATTCTGTCAAGCAATGATGCCCTGAGGGGTTATCAGAGTATACAGGGCTGCTCACTTCTATATTACTCTTCCTAGATTGCTGTGATTTTTGAGTTTGTATCCGGCTTGACTTTAATATTGCAAGCACTACACAGGTACCTTTTCACACTACTATCAATGTACAGTATGTCTGATTAAATAGGTCCTTTTCATAATAAAACTATGTTGCTTTATGCCTCCTGTGGTCTTGAAAACCATGAAGACAAGGCTTGTGTACAAACTGAGCATGATACAGTTCTGATTAGGATGGCAGAATGAATGAGTCCTAGCTCACAGAATTTGGTGACATTGTCTTTGGCTGCTTTTTTTTCTCTGTACATACCAATCCTACTCTTATTCCAGTTAGGTAAAAAAGAAAAAAAAGCTGATACCGTGATTCTGATATTAAGGTCCTATTGAAATAGGAAAAACATAGACAAATTGTACTGTGATTATCAGCTCTTATTAGCAACATCATGGCCATCCTGAAAGACTAATGCTTGCCTGCTGCTCTGTGGAGGGTGTCAGGCACCAATTTGGATAAAAGCCCAGCATTCTTTGCTTGAACTATTAGCTTAAGTTTCCCTTTTAGTCTGTGACTTAAACAAAAATATTTTTTTTTCATTTTAAAAAGATAAAAATAATAATAGCAAGTGTATTAATTTGGCACCTTTATTGACAATTCAAGAACAATTCCTCCTTTTCTGAGACACTTCACAGTTTCCAGAGTATTTTCCCAGGCATGCTGATTTTCACCATCACCTTCTGCAGCAGAACTGCCCACAACCTGGCATTCCCTTGGGGCCATTTATTTTCCAGCAGACAGGCTACACATATTCTTAAGCTCAAGGTTTTTGAGATGCTCTCACATGTCAATAAGGCAGCTATTGCAAACAGATCTAGCAATCATCTCACTCCGAGGTAACAGATATACTAATTTAAAAATTACTGAGGAAAAGGGCACAAATCTTGAAAGCCTCCATCAGAAACAAATAACTAAGTAAAACAAAATTATTATGTATATGTGTTTAGAAATCTCTAGGGCAGGGGTCCCCAAACTACGGCCCGCGGGCCACATGCGGCCCCCTGAGGCCATTTATCCGGCCCCCGCCGCACTTCCGGAAGGGGCACCTCTTTCATTGGTGGTCAGTGAGAGGAGCACATTGACCATCTCATTAGCCAAAAGCAGGTCCATAGTTCCCATTGAAATACTGGTCAGTTTGTTGATTTAAATTTACTTGTTCTTTATTTTAAATATTGTATTTGTTCCTGTTTTTTTTTGTTTGTTTGTTTTTTACTTTAAAATAAGATATATGCAGTATGCATAGGGATTTGTTCATAGTTTTTTTTATAGTCCGGCCCTCCAACGGTCTGAGGGACAGTGAACTGGCCCCCTGTGTAAAAAGTTTGGGGACCCCTGCTCTAGGGAATTCTCACTGAATGAAAACCTCACAGCAGCCTAGCTGTATTCTTGAGTAAGATTTTAAATACTCTTCAGCCTAAAGGTCATAAAAAGCAAGGAACATTTATTTGCAAGAAGGAAAGTCATTTTTACTTTGGTGGATTTTTCAGCTCAACTCTTAACCTTCACTTTAGCATTGCAGCACATCTGTTTAGGATATGACTGCCTTTCCTTGTGTGAAGAACTTTTAAACATTTTTTCATTTTGAGTCAGTACAAGAGAGAACACAGGAGGAGCGGTGGATCTTGCACTAAGGTGGCTTTCCCTCTTTAAAATTCTACTCATTTGAAGTAGCTGTCTACACAGTCAACACATTTACTGAGCTCCTATAATGGTCCAGACACTATTCTAGGTGATGGGGCTTCAGCAGTAAACCAGATATGAAGGCTGGAGACTCAAAAGGCTAACAGATTCTCTTGATTTGCATTATATGGATTAGTTTATAGATACCTTCAGACATGTGGTAGTAGTAACAGGCAAGAGTCCCCAAAATCAAAATAGCTTGCTGCTTTTTGGTCTCTGATTACACATTTTGTAGGAGAACCTGAGAGAAAAAAGAGTTTAAGATTTTACTTACTTCAGTGAGTATCAGTATTGTCTTCTTGCACCCTTCTAGATTTGCACTGATGATTATCAGAGTCAGCAGACCAGAGTGGAATCTCAGATTTGGATGACTGCATGATTTGGGGCAAAGATTACAGCCTTTGGGGTCACACAGCTTTTATTTGCATTCAGGATCTTTGACTTCCTAGCTGGGTGTCAGGCAGATAAATTATATTTTGCTCACTCTGTTAAAGATGGACACTGCTCTCACGGGGTAATGCTTTCATACGATACAGCTAAATGTCCTTCTTGCTTGGGAAGGGGCTTGGTTATACTAATGTGTGTTGGGGGAGGGCTTTCATGCCAAAAGGTTTTAAAAGGAGGAGCTAGGAGGCTATTTGAGAGAGAGCGATCACATTCTTGTAGAGAGGAAGAGCCCATGGTGTAGCAGGGCAGGGTTGCCACGTGGAGGAGGCAGTTAAAATGGCAGAATGCTGAAGGAAAAGCCAGTTTATGCAGGAGAAGGAGATGGGGAACAGAGGTGAATAACACTGGTGAGGTGGAAGCCTTTGATTCTAGGAGAACTCGGATGAGTCAGTGGCTTTGGGAGTCCTGAATGGAAAGGGAAGTGTTTCCTGCTGTCTGTATTTTCTCGCCCGCTGTATGTGAGGTAGGATTAAAGGAAAATGGATCACCAGTTTTGGCTTTGTTGATTCCTCACTGTAAAGCCAATAGTCATGGCCACCATCACAGCAGCCTGGCCCATGCAGGTTTGCATTAGATTCGGACAGACAGTAATGAAACAATGGAGCCAAGAACTGGTGGGCCATTACCTTTAATCCTAGCTTGCACCCGGCAGGCAAGCAAAAACACACACTGGGCTCCAAAACCCACTCATTCAGTACTCACAAAGCTACTGACTTATCTGAGTTTTCTTAGAATCAAAAGTTTCTACCTCACCAGCCTTATTCACCTCTTTTATCCATCTCCTTTTCTCTACATAAACTTTGCACAAAATGGCTTCTCCTTCAGCACTCAGCCATCTTGACTGCCTCTCCTATGCAATGCTGATAGCAGGAACTGAAAGAGCAAGCCCCTGATCTGCCCCATTTTATAGTATAGAAATCAGAACCTTTAAGCCAATATACAAATAAGGACGTCTCTGATACAAATTTACTTATCTGAGGCATAATGGGATTCCTCATGAGAGTGCACCACCCCACATCAAAAAGGGTGGGAAAGACTTAGTCTTAAAACTAAGCCTTAGGCTATAAGAATCCTGCCTGCTAACAGTCTGTCCCCCCACATCCAATGCAAACTATAAGCGAGCAAACGTATATATCATTATTTACAAACTTACTTGACCAACACTTACCATCTGTCCGAATCAAATACAAACCTGCATTGGTCAGGTGGCTGTGATGGTAGCCACAGATACTGGCCATACACTGGGTAACCAAATTTTAAATCCTCTGAATCTTGGTCTCTTTATCTACAAAATGGACCTTGTAATATGTCACAGTAACAATGCTACTCAGAGTAGCAAACCTGTCATTTGGTTTCTGTTCCTCACATGGGGCACCACTTGTTGTGGTGACAATGAACTACTTGGAGACCAGATGACATGCTCCTAGTGTTTGAGGGGAGACAACAGCCCCAGTCAGCAGATGGAAGAACTGAAGCTCCATCCCCAGCCTCACTCAGATATTTATTAGCCAGTACAAATAACTCAAGGAAGCAGGCAGCAGAAGTTTTCAGGGGGTGGAGTAAAGAACAAGGAACATGCTGACTCCGAATCTCTGTTCTGAGAGCCTAAACAATTTTCTGTTGATAAATCTTATCTTGCTGGTTTGTTGTTTCCAGTACAGGATCAGAGAGGCCCCTGGACTCTCGACCCCTCAGGGCTTTCGCCCTAGGTTTCCTTGCTGTCTCTAATTGTTTACCTAACTTTCCCTGTCTTCATAGCATATTCCTATAATAATACCTAGTAGAATTGTGAATGTTAAATGAGATTTACATAAATAGGCCAATTCTACCCTAATAAATATAATTTGTTTTTGTTACTAACTAGCTGTGTGATATGTGTGTGTATGTGAAAGGCAACTTTGAAATTCTCTTACTATCTCTGGGAATTAAGATGTCAGCTAGCAATTCCTCCCAGCATTATCAGTCTATGACTATGGCAGTATGGCCAATTGCAGGCGTCCCCAAACTACGGCCCATGGGCCGCATGCAGCCCCCTGAGGCCATTTATCTGCCCCCCACCCCACCCCACCCCCCCGCCGCACTTCTGGAAGGGGCACCTCTTTCATTGGTGGTCAGTGAGAGGAGCACATTGACCATCTCATTAGCCAAAAGCAGGCCCATAGTTCCCATTGAAATACTGGTCAGTTTGTAGATTTAAATTTACTTGTTCTTTATTTTAAATATTGTATTTGTTCCCGTTTTGTTTTTTTACTTTAAGATATGTACAGTGTGCATAGGGATTTGCTCATAGTTTTTTTTATAGTCCGGCCCTCCAACGGTCTGAGGGACAGTGAACTGGCCCCCTGTGTAAAAAGTTTAGTGACCCCTGGCCTATTGTTTACTTAAAGCGGTCATCTTCTGGATAAGCCAGTTGGTTTAGGGGTGCCATCTTCAAATTGATTTGTACTTTGGAAATCATGTAAATTTGTACTGTCTGGGTTGACTAAAGAACACAGGAAGTTCAGTATACTGTTTAGTAATTTTTTTTTTTTTACTTTGGTGATGATAAAATGCTGTGCTGGAGTTACTCTGCTGTGTCTGTTCTACATAAAATATCTGTTATTCTTTTACGGAAAAATGTGGTCAAAATAAATTGTCTTCTCAATAGGAATATAGAGATGGATATTATGGTTTTTCATTGTTGAATTAAAATCACATGATTTAGAATATAGAAAAGACAAGTGTAAGTAACAGCATAGACAGAACTACTTAAAAATTTTAAATGGTTATAAATAATGAATAGATATATTGTACTTAAGCTTAAGCCAAGAGGGCACTCAGTAATTTAAGGCATCACTACTCTTAACAGTGTTAGCAATAAAAAAGTTTCTCTCATGCTCTTCCTTTAAAATACAATTCATGAAAAATTAAGCTATTCCTTTTTGAGATATGTAGGTACTTATTAAATACTGTAGAGTTATGTGCTGTAGAGTTTTATTTTGAATAAAACACAAGGTTCAAGCAGAGAGGGAACAAACTGGGATGTGGGCAGTTCTGAATCAAGGATTCAAAATAGCATGAGGGGAGTGTGGCAGAAGGAGAGGGCATGATTTATTTGCTTCTTGCTTTCCCTGGCTAGTTATGCCTGATTGAAAGGAGCTGGGTGTGTTCACAGTAATGAGCAAGGAGTAGAGATGTGTCAGTTCAGGTTAGAGCAGTAGTTCTCAACTTTCGTTGCATTAGGCAGTGGGGGAAGGGGAGGATGTTGCAGTGGTGTTCTGGATATGGAAGAGCAGATTGTTAAATTTTTAGGACTGTTGTAAGGCAATTATACACAGCCATTATTAAAAATTAAGTTAATTTTTAATTAAATAATAAGTTACATGAAACAAAAGCAATAAATACAGCTTATCACTACAGTTTACTTTATGTGGTTGTTTATTAGTATATCAGTGTGGTGAAAACACTATGTAATAGTGTGCTACTGTGCATCTCTTTCCAACTCTAAATTCAATGGTATTATTCTGGTTACTTGTGATTGGCCATGTAGTATTTACACTATGGAAATTGGCAAGTGTTATATCAGGGCTATTTTTTTCTCCCCAAAGATCCTGGCATACCACTGGATATGGGTGAGAATGAAGTTTAGATTGGATTGGACTAAGTTTAGAAAAAAATGTACATTATTAGTAAAATTTCAAGTATACATAAAAAGAAAGCATATTAAGAATACCCCATGTACCTCTTCTCCAACTTTAATAATTATTAACATTTTGTCTGGACTATTATAAGTCAAATCCAAGATATTGTGTAGTTTTAGTCTGAGAACACTTCTCTGTATAGCTCTAAAGCTTACATACTTTAAAAAGATATAACCATAGTTTTATTATACCAAATAATATTAATAAGTTTCATTATATTCTTTAATACCAGACCATATTCAAATTTCCTGATTGCTTCAAAGATGTGTTTTTAGAGTTGATTTGTTTAAATTAGGAGCCAAACAAATGAACTGGTATTTTTAATAACTGAAAGGGACCAGAAAGCTATGAGCTCTGTCTGAGATGTCATTAAAGAGCAGGAAAAGAAGATTCGACAGAACACAGTTCAAAGGAATGATTAGAAAAAAATAAAACTGTTTCATGTTTATGCCCCACTGAGATTAGACTTCAATAAACTGGTTTTACAGAAGAGCACACAATATGCTCTATGCCTTAAAAAGTTCATGATTTAGGGAAGTAGTGATATTTAACTTTTTTTGGGTAATGGCTATCTCTGAGAGAGAAAAATTTCTGCATATGAGTACCCATACTTACAGACAGAATTACACATGCTATTTGATGGAACATGGAACCCCAAAACTCATCATGGAGCCAACGAAACCAGAGTTGAGACCTAAGATTTAGATAGCAGAAGGAAGACATATAAATGATTACAATGAAAAGCAATAATAGTAGAGCCAAACATATACCAAATATTATTGGAGTACAGAGCAAAAGAGTGGCTAATTTGTCTAAGGCACAGAGAAATTGACACTGAATATGGAGTTTGACATTTTGAGTAAGAGTTTCTCATTTAGAGATAGCGATTAGGACTGGCATGCTAAAATTGGGGCTGACATGTGATGGTGCTAAACAGCTTGGCCAAGGGGTCGAGCCATATAGAAACGTAAGAAGAAATTCGAGTTTTAATTTGTTTCAGTCATTGCAGGATTTTAAACTGGAGAGCAACACCATCAGATATGCATATTAGAAAGTTCAATGCAGCAATGGGGGGTGGGGTGGGGGATTCCGGGTAGAGAGACTGGACACAATAAAGCCTGGTAGTAGCTATTATCAGTTGAAGTAAAAGATGACAGGGTCTGGACTATGGCACAAAGAGGTCAGAGTTAAGAGGTGTTTAGGATTTATAATGAAGTAGTACACACATGTATACGGTAAAGAAAAACGGAGAAATCTAGGAGAGCAAAGATTTCCGGAAGATAATGCTTTTTACTGAAATAAAGGATACAGAATGCCTAGCTGTAGTCAAGGATGGAGAGTGGACAGAAAAAGACTATTGTTTTGGAGCATTTTGAATTTGAGGCACCTATGAAACACACAGGAAGGGTTCCTAGAAGGAGCTAGAAAGCAAAAAACTCCCCTAGGAGCTGACCCAAAACTTTGAGTGCAAAAGGAGCATGAGCAGGCCAAGCTCCATTGGTTTGAAGTTGATTATGGCCAGAAATAGTTACAATTAGTTATAGGGCCCTGTGAACCTTCAGGACATCTCCATGGCCAAATTTTTATCTCCTGAAAATTTACCCAAGAAGCAAATAGATGAAAAGAACTGTTAATCTCAATATATATATTTTATATAGCCTTCAACCCAATCTCATCTTCAAACTGCAGATCTTTGCAAATACAAATCTAATAGTATCCCTTTCCTGCTTTAAACCTTTAAATAGATCCCCATTGCAAGGAGAGAGTCAAACTCCTTTTGCTCCCTTATTATTATTATAAGGATTTTTTATGTGGATATTAATTCTCCTAGTGAACATTTCCTAGCCTTCAGGGCCATGTGTCAATGAAATAGAAAGTATTGTAATAAACTTTCTACTTATCTACATTACTCTCTACTAAATAGTTTGACAGAGTCTGGCATCTCATACTGATTTAGAAAAAGATGGTTCTGTGGAGTAGAATTGAAGGCCTACTATATGCCAGGCAACATGAAAGGGGTTGAAACTTCAATGGTCAATCAACTGAAGTATAAGCTCCAAATTTCTTTGTCTCAATTATGTATTGTATCTTCAAGAGAGTAAAATGCTCAACTTAGTTTCTAGGCATGCTTCTGACCATTTTTCCTGGGTTGATCATAGAATTCTCTATGACTATACAGTTTGTTTGGCCAGTAGCCGTGGCCACCATCACAGCCGCCTGGCTCGTGCAGGTTCACATTGGATTCGGACAGACGGTAATAAAACAACGGAGCCAAGAACTGGTGGGCCATTAGCTTTAATCCTAGCTTGCACCCAGAAGGCAAGAAATACACACAGTGGGAAAACACTTCCCTTTCCATTCAGGGCTCCCAAAGCCACTGACTTTTCCGAGTTTCCTAGAATCAAAAGTTTCTCCCTCACCAGCCTTATTCACCTCTGTTCCCCATCTCCTTCTCTCTGCACAAACTGGCTTCTCCTTCAGCACTCTGCTATCTTGGCTGCTTTTCCTTTCCTCCACGTGGCCTTTCTCTGCTCTCCTCCAACATGGGTTCCTCTGCCCCATTTTATAGTGTAGAAATCAAAAGCTTTAATCCAATATACAAACAAAGAAGTCTCTGATACAAAGTCACTTAGGGTGTTAGTTTTAAAACTAAGCCTTAGGCTATAACGACCCTGCCTACTTACAGCCTGTCCCCCACACCCAATGCAAACTATAAGCGAGCAAACATATATATCATGTTTACAAACTTATTTGACCAACACAGTTGAATTCTGTTTGTTGGGCAGTTTTTTCCCTCTGCTCACTCCCTTTCTTCAATTTGATTTCTTATCCAGGAATGAGAAATGACATTTAAAAGTCTAAGATGGAGGTGGGGAAACAAGGCATAGAAGTTGGGAACAACAAAAACAAAAACATGAATGTATTTAATACTACAGAACTGTACATTTAAAAATAATTAAAATAGAAAATTTTGTTATGTATATGTTACCACAATAAAAGGTATATATTTTTAAATGACTATTCAAAACACATAAATGATAATAATTATTATTGTAACTGTTTATGGAATGATTAATGGAATGATTAGATGCACTGTTGACTTGTCCAGACATCATGGAAGGCACTTGTTTCTCATCTTGTAAAGTAGAGAGAGTAAACAAATATTCATTAGTCCCAGCCCCAACCCCAGTACACCACTAGTATGACCAGTATCAGCTGTCCAGATAGGTTCCTAACATTCCACATACAGTATTATGAAATTCTCAGGTCATTTCAGAATGGATCCCAACTTGACTGCTTTGTCATAAGCACAGAGCCGTACACTTTTCTTTTTTTTTTTTATATAATTTTATTTTTTTAATGGGGTGACATCAATAAATCAGGATACATATATTCAAAGATAACAAGTCCAGGTTATCTTGTCGTTCAATTATGTTGCATACCCACCACCCAAAGTCAGATTGTCCTCTGTCACCTTCTATCTTGTTTTCTTTGTGCCCCTCCCCACCCCCTATCCCTCTCCCATTCCCCCCTCCCCCCCCCGTAACCACCACACTCTTATAAATGTCTCTTAGTTTCACTATTATGTCCCACCTACGTATGGAATAATACAGTTCCTGTTTTTTTCTGATTTACTTATTTCGCTTCGTATCATGTTATCAAGATCCCACCATTTTGCTGTAAATGTTCCGATGTCATCATTTCTTATGGCTGAGTAGTATTCCATAGTGTATATGTGCCACATCTTCTTTATCCAGTCATCTATTGATGGGCTTTTTGGTTGTTTCCATGTCCTGGCCACTGTGAACAATGCTGCAATAAACATGGGGCTGCATGTGTCTTTACGTATCAATGTTTCTGAGTTTTTGGGATATATACCCAGTAGAGGGATTGCTGGGTCATAAGGTAGTTCTATTTTCAGTTTTTTGAGGAACCACCATACTTTCTTCCATAATGGTTGTACTACTTTACATTCCCACCAACAGTGTATGAGGGTTCCTTTTTCTCCACAGCCTCTCCAACATTTGCTGTTTCCTGACTTGCTAATAACAGCTAATCGAACAGGTGTGAGGTGGTATCTCATTGCCGTTTTGATTTGCATTTCTCTAATAGCTAAAGAAGATGAGCATCTTTTCATATATCTGTTGGCCATTTGTATTTCTTCCTGGGAGAAGTGTCTATTCATATCCTCTTCCCATTTTTTTATTGGATTGTTTGTTTGTTTGTTTGTTGTTGAGTTTTATGAGTTCTTTGTATATTTTGGATATTAGGCCCTTATCTGAGCTGTCGTTTGAAAAAATCATTTCCCATTTAGTTGGCTTTCTGTTTATTTTGTTATCAGTTTCTCTGAGCCGTACACTTTTCCATTCCCACTCTTGCCTTAAATTTTTAATAAAATGTGATTGATTAACATTTAAATACAAATACAAAAGCCTTGATCGACCTGCACTTACACTGATCAATGCTTCCAAGAAATGCAAAGCTCTAGTCTCTTGAAAATGGAACATAGTTTGGGACTGGCAGATTTTCATAGCGTGCACAGCATTAGATTAACACTTTTCTCATGCTGTGTTTACACAGCACAGGACAGAATTTAACATGACTCAAATAGCCTGTTCCTATGCTCATTTCACTCACTGCCTTTCCAAGGCAAAAATTAAGACACTGTTTTGCTTTAGTTTTTGTTTTTCCTCTTTCTGTGATATTTAATACATTCATATTTTTCTGTAGCCCTTAATATCAAGAACTTTTATTATATCTAGAACTTTTATTATATCTTTTCAAACTGAAGCTTAATACCCATTATACAGTAACTCTCCATTACTCCCTCCCCTGAGCCCCTAGCAAGTACCATTTTCCTTTCATTTTTAAAATTTTCTCTATGAATTTGACTACTCTATCTCATATGAATGTCCTTTTGCAATTATTTTTCTTATGTCCTCAAGGTTCATTGGTGTTGTAGAATGTGTCAGAATTTCCTTCTTAAAGCTGAGTGATATTTTGTTATACACACACACACACACACACACACACACACACCCCACATCTTGTTTAGCCATTTATTCATAAATAGACATCTGGGTTGCTTCTGTATTTTGGCTATTGTGAATAATGCTTCTGTGAACACGATTGTACAAATATCTCTTCAAATTTCTACTTTCAATTTAATTTGGTGTGCATATATACCCAGAGGTGGAATTGCTGGGTCGTATCTTATTCTATATTTAATTTTTTTTGAGAAATTGCCATATTGTTACCCACAGTGTTTGCATTGTTATACATTTTCCACCAGCAGTGCACAAGGTTTCCTAAGAAGATATTTTTAAAACTGAAGTTAACTGGAAAAACACTACAGAACTTTGGGAAGCAAAGCAGGGGTACAAAAAACCAAGTGGAAGAAAGTTACCTGTTTCACTTTCCTTTTTTAACCCTCTAAACCAAAAGAGCTTCTCAACTGATGAGCCTCAAATGAGTTTCAGATATGCCTTCATTAATTCCCTAAGTTCTGGGAAAGAAGCAGTGGCGGGGGGGGGGGGGGACCGGTAGACTGTGAAGAACGGGGTCTGCCTAGCGTGCGGAGGACCTGGGTTCGATTCCCGGCCAGGGCACACAGGAGAAGCGCCCATTTGCTTCTCCACCCCTCCGCCGCGCCCTCCTCTCTGTCTCTCTCTTCCCCTCCCGCAGCCAAGGCTCCAGTGGAGCAAAGATGGCCCGGGCGCTGGGGATGGCTCTGTGGCCTCTGCCTCAGGCGCTAGAGTGGCTCTGGTCACAACATGGCGACGCCCAGGATGGGCAGAGCATCGCCCCCTGGTGGGCAGAGCGTCACCCCCTGGTGGGCGTGCCGGGTGGATCCCGGTCGGGCGCATGCGGGAGTCTGTCTGACTGTCTCTCCCTGTTTCCAGCTTCAGAAAAATGCAAAAAAAAAAAAAAAAAAAAAAAAAAAAGAACTGATATCCGTCCTGGATATCAGTCGGCCTGGGGCTAACAGCCCACAGCCTGAAGCAACCTCTCCCATTTATGTCAGTGGGCCTTACAAATATTATTTTCTATGTGGGCTAGTATAAGAAAAAAAAGGGGGGCACTGCTCTCAACCAGCAAACTATAGGGGTAAAGCCAGGATTAAAATCAGGAGAGAACACAAAAGCATAAAAGATCCGTTCAACAAAAGTACTCATTGAGCACCGGCTCTGTTCCAGGGCCTTACTCAGACAGTGGGGATACCTGGACGATACTGTGGGGTAATAAGACAGCAACATACTTTGAGAGAGCTTAGTCTCTTGTAGGTAAGGGATAAGTAGATAAGCTGTTATGATACAGTTTGTGAAGGAAGAGAAACTCTAAGACGCTGTGTCTGCATACCCCAAGCACCAGGTCCTGCCCATTCAGATCTTAAGACTTAAAGAGAGGTCTCTTTCAACTCTTCTCATTTTCCCGGCCATAGGAGCCCAGATGTATATATATTGCTCACAAAAATTAGGGGATATTTTATAGCTTCATATTCATTTTGAAATATCCCCTAATATTTGTGAGCAGTATATATAGTATTTGCTTCTCATTTTGCAGAATGTGGATGCTCAAGGTAACAGGGACATGTTTGTCAGAAGGCAAATTAACCATCTAGGGCAGAGGTCTCAAACTCGCGGCCCGCGGGCCGCATGCGGCCCGCCCACCAATTTTGTGCGGCCGCAGACTGACCCGCAGACTAATCCACGAAGTTTGATTAGTCTTTGGGCCGCACAAAATTGATGGGCGGGCCGCACGGCTGCGAGTTTGAGACCGCTGATCTAGGGTGACTAGATAGATGGCTTGTTAAAAATTTTAGAAGTGGTGTTTGGTGGATAAAATGTCATGAGTTAAGAAAATCATTTGCATTACAACAGAAAAAAAGTGATAAAAACTCAAGGTAGCCATCCCTGAGAAATTTTTCCTGTATCTCAGGTCCAGGATAAATTTGGCTCTGGTTTTCCTTGCTTTCAGCACCCTGGATTTATTTCTTATGAGAGTACATGCCATGTAGTAATACTGTGGTGGTCTAATTATTTACCTAATTCACCCATTTGACTCTAAGGGTCATAGAGACAGGAATCCTATCCAGAAATGTTTGTTGGATGAATAAGTGCGTAGAAAGATAACTACAAAATAACTGGAACCATTTATGTGAAATGGCCAAGATACCCACAATAACTCGGAGAGCTTGCTCTTGAAAAGTAGACATCAATTCTCTACTGTTGAGAACTCTAACTATAAAGTAGTGGCATGGCTCTACCACAGTTCTTTTACTATAGCACAATACTTTCTAAAAGATCCTTAGGTCTCTTTCTTAAAGTTCTCTCCTCCCCCACCAACCAGATAATCAATATATGGGAATGTCCATATAGATTGCAATGATCTGAGTTCATTGTGTCATTGTATCTTTGGTACATGGAGTATAATCTAGCAAATGGGACACAAATATTGGCATACTTTCTCTGGAGTCATCTTTTGAGACTATTGTAATTAACACAATCATTTTTATTTTCCAGTTGATTGTTTACTTTGAGGTAGAAGGATGATAGAAGGGTCTCATTTTAGCTTTCCCATCTTTAACCAGAAGTGAGATTATTTCTAAGATGTATATCCCAGAGGAACTGAGGAAATGTGGGAAGAGGACTTTGGGAAACAGTACTTTGGTGATAAGCACTTTGATTTGTACTGAAATGTTGTAAAAGCTTACACATCCTGATGGGAAGAGGATAAATAACAATTGTTGAACTCAGAGCAACAGTGTTCCAGCCTGGCTGAAATTCTGGAAAGCTCTGGAAATCCCCCAAACAAAGTGCCAGATGTCATTTCTGGATACTGGATACCTGGGCTTGGTTGCTAAAAAAAGGATGCCTTTTCCCCTTCACCACACTCTTCTGATGCCTGAGCGACAGGGAGTTGATGTAAGCAGAGCAGGGATCTGACAGTGTCAGCTGTGCTGACATCATCCTAGCTGCGCAGGGCTGGTGGGAATTCAGAATATCAAACATCAGATCAAGGGCAGCGACCAGGTGGGACTCCTTTCCCTGGAGAAGTGGGAGAGAGGAAGGGAGAGGGAAGGATTAGCACACACTGACACATACACAGCCTTTCAGACTGAGCTCTTTGACTGACTTATTTTAAAAAAGCAAAACGTTGTTTTGTCTCTCTCATTTTTCTACCGGAAACACTTTCTTCTATTCTAGTCCTATAGGTCTCAGTATAGAATTGAGCATTTCAGCAGCAGAATATATTAAAATACACGTTCCTTAGGATCATTAATTTTATATCACATTAGGCCAACTAAAAGAACAATTCAGGACAAGAATTTTGCTTTTCTTTATTTTCACTTCAGGTATCACCTAGTGGACTGCTCAGATATTACTGAGTTGAAAAAGAGCTGAACAAAAGAGCACACTATAGGGCTGATGACATTGCTTTGGGATTGCTACACGAGTATGGCACTTTGGGATTGTAACAGAGTGTACTGCTTGGTGCAGAAGGAGGGGATGTACAGTGAATGCTTCTCAGATGAGCAATACACAAATCCTGTAAGTTTGTGAGTGTGGGTGTCAATACATAGGCTTTTCCTACTTTGGGGAATTATTTGTCACTAGCCTGTAAGGGATAATGAGCAGTAAAAGCAGGCATAGTAGTCATTTTTGTGTTAATGAAGGTACTGGCTTTCCTTGTCCATTTGGAATATTTTATTAGGATGATTGGGTTAGGGCAATTAAGTCAGAAAGGGGTGTACATCAAAACAGTAAAAAAACCTTCTGCTTCCAAAGATTTTGTGTTTAATAGCAATGCAGGTTGGCCTGACCGGGTGGTGGTGCAGTGGATAGAGTGTCGGATTGGGACACAAAGAATCCGGGTTCGAAACCCTGAGGTTGCCGGCTTGAATGTGGGCTCATCTGGTTTGAGCAAAGCTCACCAGCTTGAGCCCAAGGTTGCTGGCTTGAGCAAGGGGTCACTCAGTATGCTGTAGCCCCTGGTCAAGGCACATATGAGAAAGCAATTAATGAACAACTAAGGTGCCATAACGAAGAATAGATGCTTCTCATCTCTCCCTCATCCTGTATCTCTGTCCCTATCTGTTCTTCTCTCTGTCTCTGTCACACACACACACACACTAGCAGTGCAGGTTGTATGTTCTTCAGAATGATCCTAATGTGTCTTTTCACTCCGTGGAGTTCTAACTTGTCTATGTCTTGTGTTAGCCATGACATAAGGAACTAAAGAACAATAATTATTGTTATTTTATACTCAATGCTAAAAAATGTACCATTTATACTTCCATTCTCCACGAATGTTTAGTAAAATGCGATATGCATGCCTGACTGTGAAACATGTTGAAATTGATGTGTATCAGTTGTGATTGGTATAGACTGGACAGCATAGAAACAGAATGGTATGTTATAGGATAGTACTTGTACAATACAGATGGTGTTTGAAGCAACAGGAGGGGCAAATGTGAAAAGGAAGGAGTGTCTTCTTTAAAATGATATGTAGAATGATATAAAAAACTCCAGGTTGTTGTTATGAGACAATAAGTAAGTTGATAAGAGAGATGGAAGGATGTTAGCATGTTCCTAGAAGGCATCTTAAATGTCTGAAGCAGATGTTGAGAAATGTAGAAAAAATTTACATTTCATTTCCTCTCTTTTGGAAGTTGCTTTGTAAAGGAATTTCTCTGTTTTCAATTACAATCCCGAATACAGGGAGATTAAAACTCACACAGTTGCTGATAGTAATGTTTGATGATGATGATGATAATGATGATGGAATGAGCCTGTGCACCCTGGAGAAGTGATCCTTGAACTGGCTCTTAGGATCCTCCAGGATAATCTGTAAGTGCCTGAAGAGTTTCCATCAGAATATTCCCTGAATCACAATTGCTAATTAAGTCCCCTCTTATTTTCTCCTTCCATTTCCAGAAGTACCTACCCAATTGTTGTAATGGGTCTGTTTTAGGATGACGTGAGGTGCTGCTACAGTGTCCACTAGGAAGGAAGTAGGAGTGGAAAGAGATGTGAAATTATTATTCTTGAGACCAGACTATTATTTCCGGTGAGAGTAAACGGTTAACACTACTTATAAACCACATGACTACAGGAAATATTTTTCCTCTGTACCCCACAAAGAGAAAATTCCATCCTTTATCATCAATGGACAGAAAAACACTGCAGCATGTCTTCCTTTGGAGGGATTAATCCTAATTCTCAGCCTGAGATGTAAAGAAACAATTTCAGAGCTATAAAGGGGCAAGTTTTTATAACCGCTCAGTAAATTTCTCAGGTTTTGCTTGGAAAATATATTATTGGTGGTCATGCTTACATTTCTTTTGAAGGGAGACATAGTAGTTTCTCTTTTCAAATATAATCACATTCAGTGAAGAAAACTTATGTATAGTTCTGCCACCACAGGATACTGAATTACACCAGAAGTAAAGTAAGAATATAGAGTTCTTGAAAACTTACTGAGATTGAAATGCAAAATAGAGAGCAAAACAGTTAAAGGCAGTGTTGCTTGCTTCTTTGTTGACCACAGAGGGTTATACAATTATTATTTGTCCCCTTGTAGGTTCTTTATGGTAGAATTGTATAATCAAGCATTATTATTAGAGATGGGCTTCTTTACTTGTCTTGGAAAACTCTACTTCCTCTGAGATTTGGGGAGTTTACACGAAATAAAAGGGGAGGTGAATTTGCTATATCTACACTAAAACTTATTTCACAAACAGAGCTCAAAATACAGTGATTTAAACCAGACAGAGTTTATTTCTCTTATAATAGTGTCCCTTATAATTTCTCTGTTCTAGTCCAGAATGGTAAGGTGGCTCTGCCAATCTCTACCTCAGGCTTTCACCTGTGCATCCAAGAGAGCAGTTCCATTTCTCTTCATCTCCCAGCTAATCCATGGGAAGGAGGAAGGTGTCAGGGGAGCACATGTGCAAATGTTTTAAAAGTAAGACTTGGAAGAGACACATATCACTTCTCATATTGTATTGGTCAAAGTTACTCTTTTGGACATATTCCCTTGCAATAAAGTCTAAGAAAAGTCTTTCATTAGTTGTCATGTACTCAAGTAAAACTATTGCAATGGAATAAAGGTAGAGCACATATAAAGGTTCATAGTTGCCTATAAGGCCTTGTTGATATGCTTAGATTTCCTCGGTTTGGAAGGTGCTGAGAGATAGTAAGGATCTCTACTGTAGTGCCCTTTCAAGAAACCTTTATAACCTAGAACAATCACTGTGACCTAAAGGAGAGTAGTAGGTTTGTGCCTATTTCAATATACTGAGAAGGAGTATCTGTATAGGGAGGTAATAATATGTGATACCAGGAGTAATTGTTTTATCTGCTGATTCTCATAAAAATGATTGTAAAATGTCCCCAAAACTCCTTCAGAACGCTTAGCAGGGACATGCACGTTCTCAAGAGAGGCTAACGAAGCCTATGCTTTAGCCAGAGAATGTTAACTTAGATACCCAATAGACTTGGCAGAGAGTAATGAGGAGAAGGGAGGCTTTAAATTAGTTAAAGCTAAAGGCTAATGAACAGAAATCTGTATTATAGAATATAAATGCCTTGGGGATATTGATCTGCAGCCTATGGAATCTGCAGTCATGAATGCTAGGAGTTCTATTTGGAGGTTTCCAAAAAGCAAGAAACTGGAATAGAATAGTAAAAATCAAAGGCTCTATGAATAGGGTACATAATTACCAGATTGGGCCAAAGAAGACTTTTACTTGAAAGCCACAGTTCCTTTCTGTTCTGTGAGTTGCCACCTTAAAGGGGAAAGGACATATTAATTCCTTTAATGGAAGTTGTAGATGGCTTTTATAAAAACTACTTGGTGGAGGGGATAATGACTTCTCACCAGCAATGTGTTTATTAAAGTCATAGGAATACTAGACCATCAGTGATGGGGGTTTTGGAATATAACCCACATATAAGATAATTGTAGGGATAAGATAAGTTGTACCAGAATAGGATTGGCAATTATATTGTTCCTCTAGAGCAGCAGTTCTCAACCTGTGGGTCGCGACCCCAGCGGGGTCGCCTAAAGCCATCGGAAAATACATAATGCATATCAGGTATTTACATTCTGAATCATAACTGTAGCAAAATTACAGTTATGAAGAAGCCACCAAAATTATTTTTTGGTTTGGGGTCACCGCAACATGAGGAACTGTATTGTGGGGTCACGGCATTAGAAAGGTTGAGAACCACTGCTCTAGAGAAAGCCAAATTTAGTAGAGGCACATTGTTAGCTAATGTGACTGGTTCCTTAGGGATCCCACTGTTGCTCAAGAGACTGTTATATATTATGCACAATTTAAAGATATATAGGATTTGCCACAATGGTTTTAGTTTTAAAAAAATGCTGTTGTAAAAAATTATAGGGCTTTACTAACCTCAGAAAGGTCAAAAGTCCATGGCTGCAGACATAAAATGTGGTATGCAGAGTTGGTGGTGGTGATTGGTAAGGCAGGGTATAACTTGAAAGAGAATTTAAGGGTGATACACACAGAACCTATAATTAGTCCACAAGATCCTCCTGGCTAAAGTTGTCACAAGGCCCTCTGGAAATAACCATACACTCTCAGAGGTCACTGAGTCTCCAAGACTTGTGAGGAATAAATACTGACATTGACTCTAAAATAGATCTCTTGAGCATGGCCTTTCCTAATCTGAACTAGAACATGGTTTTTGGTCTCATAGCTGTAGCCAAAACAGTGTCCTTAGAAGTCTACACTCTGCAAAGATGCAAGAAAAAACAGTTCCCCATCTAGATAGAAACCATTTAATATATATGTTCATTAGTTTCTTTGCTAAGGCAATAGTAAACTCAACGTACAACTCCAAGAGGATTTGTAAGTTCTGTTTTCAGTTGACAGTATAGTTTAATTTTTGTAGCATCATAGTTATGTCAAAATGGTATGCAAGTGACTGTCTTTTTGTTATAAAGTTAAAATTATGATGGTATTTGACCAAGAGACCCAACGTATCCACCTCCAGTTCTTGACTGGTTATTCTCACCTCGGATGTCTCCAAGAAATATTTTAACAGAGAAGGCAAATCATGGAAAAGTAACATATTTTTATTAACTTGGGCTTTGGATCCAAACTCCAATGCATAACTTTGGTGCATTTAGCAGGACTCTCTGGAGAAGTCCTTTTCTTAAGCAATAGTATATTGAATGACCTAAAACCAAAGTGGCTGAAAGGCCCAGTTGCTTCATTATTACCTCCCAGCTAATACCTAGACCTGGGTATTATAGTGCAAGCCTTGAGAAACAGAAAAGAATGCAAGGTTAAGAGACCTAAGTAAGTGAATAAAGGTAAATAAAAGTATGAATATTTGGATCGTATCTTAAATCTCCAAATTCCTGTGACAATGTGTCCAAAAATGAATCCAAAGACCATTCCTAACTGATTTTGAAAATTTCAACACTTGATGCTGAGGCCCCATGTATTAATTCATATTTAAGCAATTTGGATCAGATCATCTCCTGTGTGAGAGAAAGATGGGCAATGGAAAGGATATGGGAGGGGGTGATGGTGTCCATGTGTTTCCATCAACCAAGAAGCTCCTTGAAGAGGCCAGTAGTTGTATTATTGTTTTCAGAAATTTTATGTTGTTCTTGGCCTAATGCAAATTTGAGAAATAAGCCATATTTATTGGGTATTCCCTGCTGAGAACTCTGCTATTAAGAGTGGCTTTACATTGGCTCATTAAACATATATTCTGTGGAAGAATATTGAAAAGGAGTACATGGAAAAAACTTGGGACTCCACTGACAGACACAGTGTGAGGTCTGTGAGATGTGAAATCCAAATTCTCATATCAATTTTAATAGCATTATGTGAAATAGAACCCAGAGCTTTCATCATTATGGACACGGCTCTGACCAGATCAAGCTGTTTTCCTTCCTTTGAAGAAATACTGCCTGTGGTGAGTTCTGTACATATGCTTTAAATAGCTCATTATTTTCTCACAGGACTCCTTAAGTTATTTAGATATTATTTACCTGATATATTTTGCAATCTTTCCTTTATTTTACAACATCAATTTTGTTTTAAATCAAATGTCTTCTGGAGTACACCCTTTTCTTGCCTGGGGATATAGTTTTTTATTTGGCATTTCCATTTTGATTGAAGGATCGGACAATAAAGGCTTATCTTTGTACAAAGGACAATTTATTATTTATGTGAGTCAGAGACATGCATAGCTTTTTGCAGTGTATGGGAAATGGAGGGAGTAAATATCTAACCTGTCTGATTGATAGTTATATTAAGGGTTTTAGTCACTTAAATAAGTCACTTTGGGTTTGTAAGAGCCCTATGTTTTCCTTGAAATATTATTTCAGTAAATTTTTAGTATTTATATTTCATTGCTTGTCCTGCTATATTTTTCAACTACTATGCTCATTATTGTGAAATATTGAGTCTGTGTTTTGAAAAATAATATTAAAAAACTATATTTTTAAAAGGTATATGCTTCCTAAAACTATATATTGACATTAAATTCCTAGATTACTGCATTGATATTCCTTCAGTGCCTGAAATAAATCCCTTCAGGCTATCTATTTAACATAATTGGTTTCTTAGCATGCTGAGAGATAAGAAACAATGTAATCTAGCATTCCAGTTTGGAATTGGAATGATCATACAGACCAAGGCCAATTTATGATTTCCTCTATAGCAAGGACATACATTTTTCTAGGCTGAAGTATTCTTTTTTGTCTTCTATTCTTTTGAATACCAGTCTATCATTTGCTAAAGAATACTTTCAAAATGAAAACTCTTTTCTAAAAACACACTGTGAAGATAAAGGTGGATAATCAAATCTTTTTTAAAAAGTGTCATCAGGTTGATTTTAACTTTATTACATTTGGTTAGAAGTATTTTGGCAGTAGAAAAGTGTTAGTCTAAGTTGTATCCTGAAGTAGGGAAACTAATTCACTATATGAACTAGCACAATGCTTTAACTATTCTTAACACCTTTTGTTGGCCCTGGCCGGTTGGCTCAGTGGTAGAGCGTCGGCCTGGCGTGTGGAAATCCCAGGTTCGATTCCCGGCCAGGGCACACAGGAGAAGCGCCCATCTGCTTCTCCACCCCTCCCCCTCTCCTTCCTCTCTGTCTCTCTCTTCCCCTCCCGCAGCCGAGGCTCCATTGGAGCAAAGATGGCCCAGGTGCTGGGGATGGCTCTATGGCCTCTGCCTCAGGTGCTAGAATGACCCTGGTTGCAACAGAGCGATGCCCCGGATGGGCAGAGCATCGCCCCCTGGTGGGTGTGCCGGGTGGATCCCGGTCGGGCGCATGCGGGAGTCTGTCTGACTGCCTCCCAGTTTCCAGCTTTAGACAAATACAAAAAAACCCAAAAAATAAAAAACACCTTCTGTTGAATAGTATCTAGATATTAAAAGTAGCTCTTGTTATTCACTATCAACACTTATACCCTTAAAAATTCCTGAATCTTCAAACTCACATTGAAATACAAAAAAATTACCCTTACAACATTAAAACTACTTTGTAATATACTCCTTTATTTTATAAATAAATGGGCCATTGAAATTATCTTTAAAATGATATCTTTGATAGAGTGGTTTTCAATGTGTCCGGTCCTATCAAATACAAGTGCTGAGGATTTCAACCTGTACACTACTAGAAATTAGCTTTTGGCTATTATGCTGCACACCATTATTTCAGGAGCTTACAAGTGTCCTGGATATATCCATGCCTTAAAGTTCAGGTAGAAATCCAGTTAGTCTTAAGACTAGATATGAGTAGAATTTAGGATGTCATGCAGGACCTCACTTGACAGTATGAGTAGACTATCCAGCTTGGACATCAGCACATGTGTTGTCTTCAGTTGAATAGCTACAAGGTAACCCACAGATGTGGGTTTTGCTCCCATGTAGATTCCCTTTAAAGGTATCCCCATTCTTTCCCCTTAGCTCCGGGTTCTACCCATCTCATCCATGATCATGCTTCATCTTGTTTTTCTTACCTCCTTCTATGTCTCTCTCATTTAGAGATACTTTGGTAAAGAGTCTTATGTTTTTTTTCTATTGTATATTCTGTCTATTGTTATATATAAACTATATCTTGTTTTTCAAGAGCTTTTCTGCTCTTGTATTTTATTAATCCTGTTTCATGTGAATTAAAACTGCTATTTTCTGTTCTATTTGTTCATTTATTTTGTTTTGTAGATTCAATTGTTGATAGATACGTATTTATTGCCATTTTATTGTTCATATTGTTTATTATATATAATATATATAATATAAACAATAAAATGGCAATAAATACATATTGTTTATTATATATATAATATGAACAATAAAATGGCAATAAAGACACACACACATATTTTTTTTTCCTTAAAGAAGACCCTTTAATATTTTAAGTAATATTATTTTGGTGGTGATGAACACCTTTAGCTTTTCCTTGTCTGGAAAACTCTTTATATGTCCTTTAATTCTAAATGATAGCTTTGCCGGTAGAGTAATCTTGATGGGCGCTGGTGTTGTTTTCACATCTTGGCTACTGTAAATAATGCTTCAGTGACATAGAGGTACATATTCTCTTTGAATCAGAGTTTTGGGTTTCTTCAGATATATTCTCAGAAGTGAAATTGCTGGATCAAAAGGTAGTTTCATTTTTAATTTTTTGAGGAAATTCCATACTGTTTTCCACAGTGGCTGTATCAGACTATATTTCCACCATGTGCACAAGAGTTCCCTTTTCTCCACATCCTCACCAGCACTTGTTTGTTGATTTATTGATGATAGACGTTATGACAGGTGGGAAGTCATATCTCAGAGTGGTTTTAATTTTCATTTGTCTGTTGATTAGTGAGATTGAACATCTTTACATATGCCTATTGGCCATTTGTATGTCCTCTTTGAATAAGTATTTATTTAGCTCCTTTGCCCATTTTTAATTGGATTGTATGTTTTCTTGGTGTTACATTGTATAAGTTCTTTATATATTTGAGATATTAACCTCTTATCATATGTATCATTGGCAAATATGTTATCCCATTCTGTAGGTTGCCTTTCATTTTGTTGATGGTTTCTTTTGTTGTGCCAAACATTTTTGTGTTTGATATAGTCCCATTTGCTTATTTTCCTTTGTTTCTCTTCTGTGAGGATATATAGGCAGAAATATTGCTGTAATAAATGTCTGAGATTTTACTGCTTACGTTTTCTTCCAGGATTTTTTTGGTTTTGTGACTTACATTTAACTCTTTAATCCATTATGAATGTATTGTGTATGGTGCAAGTTCATGGTCTAGTTTCATTTTTTCACATGTATCTGTCCAATTTTTTTCCAACAGCATATATTGTAGAGACTTTTTTTACCCCATGGTATGTTCTTGCCTCCTTTGTCAACTGTTAACTGACAATAAGGCATAGGTTTTTTTTTTCTGGGCTTTTTATTCTGTTCCATTGATCTGTATGCCTGTTCTTATGTTAGTATCATGCTGTCTTGATTACTATTGCCTTGTAATATAGTTTGTTATCTCCAACTTCATTTTTATTTCTCAAGATTACTGAAGTTACTTAGAGTCTTTTGTGGTTCCATAGAAATTTCTGGAATATTTGTTCTAGCTCCTTGAAATATGCCATTGGCATTTTAATTAAAGTTGCATTGAATCTATAGATTGCTTTGGATAGTATGGACATGGTGATGATGTTAATTGTTTCTATACATGAACATGGTATATGCTTCCATTTATTTGTATCTTCATATTTTTAAAGAATTTCCTGAGAAAAGAATGTTTATAAGATATGAATATAGAGAGAACCTGCTAAACACCAAATTCTAGAAATACATTCTTTGTATCAGGATTTTGCTTCTCTAACTGCCATTCATGCTTTAATGAGATTAAAAGTATCAGTTCCTTTGCAAAAAACATTTTCAGTTTTGGAGTTTCTAGGTCCCTGTTTTCTTCCCTAAATTCTATCATCTGTTGCTCTAGTTCCATAAGGTCTTCATTGGTTAGTATTTTGTCATGGGAGCTGAATAACTCTATAATATCATTTTCACTGATTCCAGTTGCAGTTATTTTTTTTAAAGGTGAGAGGTAGGGAGGCAGAGAGACAGACTCCCACATGTGCCCCAACTGAGGTCCACCCAGAAAGCCTCTTATGAGATGATGCTCTACCCATCTGGAAGCACTGTTCCATTGCTTGGCAACCAGGCCATTTCAGTGTTAGAGGCAAGGCCGTGGAGACATTCTTAACACCTGAGGCCAACTTGCTGCAATTGAGCCATGGCTATGGGAGGGAGAGAGAGAGAGAGAAAGAAGAGGGAGGGGTGGAGAAGCAGATGGTTGCTTCTCCTATGTGCCCTGACCAGGAATCTAACCTGGGACTTCCACATGCCAGGCCAACACTCTACCACTGAACCAACTGGCCAGGGCCTAATTGCAGTTCATTACTAGTAACTCTTATGGTGCTTAATTCACAAGTATAAGTTGTACTTAAGTCACATGTTTGTAACTCATGGACTTATTTTAGTCAGTAAACATTTGTTAAAATTCTTTACCATATTAATATGAAAATAGAAATTAAAGCAACAAGAAGATATTTTCCAACCAGATTAGCAAAAACTACAAAGTTGTAAGGTCGTATGCTGGCAAGGTCACAGCATAAATTGCTTTGGCACCTGGCAATATGAAGTATTATAAACTTGCCATGAAAAATATTTAAAAAATTTCTGTTAAAATTTAAGAACACCTATTCATGATCTAGAGTCCCCCCTCTACCCCACCCCACATGGAGATTCTTTCATCTTACAGAAATAAAAGCAGAATGTAGGTCATATATACAGGAATATTTAACTGTGGTCTTACTTGTGACAAAGTTTCTAGAGAAGAGTTGAGTGTCCATCAAGAGACAAATAGTAGAATAAACTACTGTATAGTTTTGGACTATTATGCAGCTTTTACTAGAAATTAGTTAATTCTTATATCTATTACCCTGATGAAATATCTATAATATACTATCAAGGAACAATATCTATTGAAGGGTAATATGTAATGTTTGAGATTCCATTTTTATAAAACAATAACAGCCACCACAAAACACTGTGTATGAGTACTTCTATTTGCAGCTATTTGTGTGGGTGTGGATAAGGTATGGAAAGAGATGTCTCATAAACCAGTTAGTTTATGAGAGTGGAAATGGAGGAACAGTGAGGAAAGAGACAACTTCTTAAATATGCCTTTGCCTTTTTCACTACTTTTAATAAGCATGTATTTATTTTACATATTAACCTTGTATTTAAAAATAAAAAGCAAATATCATTTAGAATTGAAGGACACATAAAAAGCTTCCAGACAAGAAAAGCTAATGGAGTTCATCACCACCAAACCAGTATTACATAAAATGTTAAAGGATCTTCCTTAAGAAGAAGAAATAAAAAGATAAAAAATATGAATAATAAAATGGCAATAAATACATGAATAGCAACAATTGAATCTAAAAAACCAAAATAAACAGATAAGTGAAACAGAAACAGACTCATAGATACAGAGAACATTTTGATTTTTGCTAGAAGAAAGTTGGAGGAAGGGGTGGAATGGTGAAGGAATTAAGAAGTGCAGGTGAAGAAATTAAAAAGTGCAAATTGGTTGTTACAGAATTGTCATGGGGATATAAAATAAAGCATAAGGAATGTAGTCAATAATATTCTAATAAACATGTGTGGTGCCAGATGGTTGCAAGATTTATCAGGATGATCACTTAGTAAGTTAAATAATGTCTAATCACGGGTTTACACCAAAACTAATATAATATTGTATGTAAATGGTGGTGTAAAATAAAAATTATTTTAAAAAAGATAAACAAAAAAAAAGATTAATACAGTTTGAAAATATTATTTATTAATATTTATTATAAATTTGTATTTTGAGTATTGAAAAGGGATCTGTTATTTTGATTTTATAATTTATGATTCAATCAATCAGTATAAGGTTTGTTGGGCACAGGATGTGAAAAAATTTACGTCCACTTTATTAGAATCTTACAATATAATTTATCCTTATTTATAATGAAAACTATTATAATCAATGTATAATTCATAAAGTATAAACTCCCTGAGGACAAGACAGGGTCTTAGAAATTTTTATATCTTCCTCAGGATTTTGAACAGCATTTGTTAAAATAAGCTTAATAAAAATGTATCCTAAATTGTATTTTTTTATTTATCATGTTCCTTCTTGACTTTACCAAATGAGTAAACTAAATTTATTTACTTGAAAAATTGACAATTTCAGTCTGTATTCAAAAATCACTGTTTGATGCATCCAACTTTAATCAAAGGATGCCTTAAATTTTACTAGGCTAGAGATAATACAGTCAAGGCTTTGAGAGTATCTCTTGTGGAAGTTCAGAATAAGGAAGATTTTCAGTTTTACTTCAGGATTTTAATTCTCAAAGAAAGTAAAGTAAGATCATCTTGTAACCAAGTGAGGATTGCTGAGGCAATCTGTGAGTTAATCTTAGTCACCATTTTTACTTTATTTTATTTATTTATTTTTAATTCTTTTATTATTAATTTTAATGCAGTGACATTGATAAATCAGGGTACATATGTTTAGAGAAAACATCTCCAGATTATTTTGACATTTAATTATGTTGCATACCCCTCACCCAAAGTCAAATTTTTTTCCATCACCTTCTATCTGGTTTTCTTTGTGCCCCTCCCCTCCCCCCACTCCCTCTCTTAGTCACCAATTTTAAATAAACTTAATTTTGATATGTTTAAATGATTTCTGTAAAATGTGTATATTGTCAAGTTTTAAAAGAAATATAGTGTCTCATATAGCATAGTGGTTAGAGCGTGGGCTGTAATTCCAGGCTGCTTGGGTATAAAATGAGCTCTGCAATCTAGAGAAAGTACTTACTCTGTGTACCTCTGTGGTTGTTTCTGTAAAATGGGGATAATGGGAGCACCTATATCTTAGGCTTATTGGAAAGATCTTAGAACAGTTTCTGGTACATAGGAATGCTGAACAAATGATAGTCACCAATATTTATTATATGCTTGATAATTAGAATTGTAAAAATACCTAGAGATTTTGGCTCATAGATCAGAAACATGCACAGAGACCTGGATACTAAAAACAATTTTTCATTCGTGGTCTATAACAATGAAAATATCTTTTTTTTTTTTTTTTTTTTGTATTTTTCCGAAGCTGGAAACAGGGAGACAGTCAGTCAGACTCCCTCATGCGCCCGACCGGGATCCACCCAGCATGCCCACAAGAGGCGATGCTCTGCCCATCCGGGGCCTCGCTCTGTTGCGACCAGAGCCACTCTAGTGCCTGGGGCAGAGGCCAAGGAGCCATCTCCAGTGCCCAGGCCATCTTTTGCTCCAATGGAGCCTCAGCTGCGGGAGGGGAAGAGAGAGACAGAGAGGAAGGAGGGAGGGAGGGGTGGAGAAGCAGATGGGCGCCTCTCCTGTGTGCCCTGGTCAGGAATCGAACCCGGGACTTCCGCACGCCAGGCCGACGCTCTACCACTGAGCCAACCGGCCAGGGCCCAAAAAATCTTTTATTTACAACTCAGGTGTTCAAAATTTTTGAAGTCTTTTCTCTCATTTTTTATTACTTCTATCTCTTTCCTTTTCTTCTCAACTCAGTGGAGTTTTTTTTTTTTGTTTTTTTTTTTTTTTTACTTTCTTTGGCTCATGTTTATAGTTACCATCATGGGCTTGTGTATTAGTTATATATTGCCTTGCAGTCAGTTACCATAAAATTTAGAATCTTAAAAAAAATAGACATCTCACAAAGTTTCTAGGGGTCACGAATTCTGGAGCAGCTTACATAGGTGATTCTGTCTTAGGGTATCTCAAGAGAGTGTAATTAATATGTTGGGTGAAGTTATAGTTATCTGAAGAACTGACTGGGGTTAGAAGGACCACTGCCAAGATGGCTCATTCATGTAGTAGACAAGTAGGTGCTGCAGCTTTGGTTTTCCAAATAGGACTGCCTGAGTGTCCTTATGATGTGGTTTCTCTCTTCTCTCTTTCTCAAGAGCATGTGACAGAAGAGAACTCTAGGTGAAAGCCACAGTATCTTTTTTTAAAGACTTTGTTTAGAGCAGTTGTAGGCTTATAAAAAAAATTGAGGGGAAAATACAGAGATTTCCCATATACCTTCTATTGTCTCAATTGCATTGCCTCATTCATTATTAACATCCCTACCAGACTGGTACATTTGTTACAGTTGACAAACCTATACTGACACATTATGATCACCCAAAGTCCATAGTTCACATTATGCTCGCTCTTGGTATTCACAATACAGTGATACCTTGGTTTTTGTGGATAACACTGGGGAACAATTTTTTTTTCATTTCTTGTTGCATGAGGTTTTAGAACTGTTTCTATATATTTCTGCATCACTGATTCCAAATCTGAAATCTGTTCTTGGGTGTATGCTCTAGTTTTTATGCAATTTTAATTTCTTTTTGTTACAGTTAATGGCATGCATTGGTTTTTAAATTGGAGTTAAAGGGCAACAACTCTTGGATTGAACATAACCACAAGGCAATTAATATTTTACAAACATCACTTTTACATAATTTTAGTTGTTTTTAAATGTAAAAAATTATTATCTGATAAAAATACCCTCTTATTTTGTTTTAAGATTGAATCATGGCTTCTTCGAGTAGGCGTAAATGTAAGAATATTGTGTGTCATAATTGTGAGGAAATGCTTCATGACTGGACAAAAGGGAAATGCAAAGAAATGCCTTTTGGTATTCCCATGGTTTGGTGTGAACCTAAGGACCACAGCAGTGATTGTTATTTCTGTCTGATCCATACAAAGGGCATCGGCAAGAAAAAACGGCATATGATCACATATTCTAATATTCCTTCAGCAATATGACCTATCCCACACTCTGAGACACTTCCGGCTCCAGTTTTCAATGGTTTTATTTCTTCTAAGGATGAAGAAAGTGAACATGGTGATCAAGTGTATTTCGATAAGATGCATGAGGAAATGGTTGTAGAATCTGAAGGGTCTTCTTCTGATGCCAAGCAGTCAGTCATTAATCCCTCAGCAGTTTAGCCAGCCGAATTGAATGACTTAGTAAGAATGACATAAAAATTGTCCTCGACTTTCTGAAGTATGAGGAGCATAACTGGATCATTTGTGTGAATCTTAAAATGGTAAATTTTTTGCTAGGACAATAGAGAGGTTTCACGAAGTATCCTTGCTTTCTGTGTTTATGGAACAGCCGAGCTTGAGAGAAACACTGGACACGGAAGGAGTGGCTGAAACATGAAGCTCTAGAAGTAGGGATGCAAAATATTGTGAATGAACCTGTAGTTAATCGAGATAGAATCATTTTTCCCCCACTTCACATCAAATTTGTTAGTTTGTTCAGGCTTTGAATAGAGAAAGTGAATGCTTTCAACATATTATTTCTGCTTTTCCTGCCTTGTCTTTTGAGATGATAAAAGCAGGTGTATTCAATGGACCTCAAATTCGAACCCTCATATTGTGATGAAGAATTTGCCAGGAAGATGAATAAGGAGGAGAAAGTAGCATGATAGTCTTTTGTGGCAGTTACAAAGAACCTCCTTGGCAACAAAAAAGTAGAAAACTATGAACTTCTGGTTCAAAGGATGCTGTTGGCTTTCCACGACACTGGATGTAACATGAGCATTAAGATTCACTTCCTGAGCAGTCACCTTGATAAGTTTCCCAAAAATCTTGCAGCTGTTAGTGATGTGCAGACTACTGCTGGAGTATCAAATGAGATTTTTCCTCAACAAGTACGCAAATGCTAGAGCTACAAATGCAAATTTTTGCTTGAATAGAATTTAAATAAGTTTTGTGCAAATTTTATGATTAAAATAAGTGTTTTAATATGTTATATTTTGAAATTGTAGACAAATTCTGATGCAGTCATATCTTTTAGCATATTAGTGTATTTACTGCATTATATAAATTATTATGTTTTCACAAAGATGATGCCCAAGAAGACATTCTACTTCATTATGTTACACTAAATGTTGAAAATTTTACAATAAGTTGAAAACTTAGAATCTTGAATTGCAAAAACACTGTAGCTTACAGAAAAAACTAATGTCAGATTTGAGATCAGCACACTTGAATTAGGTAAGAACAAGTATTTTTGTGGATGCAACAAAAATTTTATTCCCCAGTGTAATCTGTCCAAAAACAATCAGTGAAATCCAAAACCAAAAACAACCAAGGCAATTATTTCCAGATAAATCAATGTAAATCCAATTAATTCATTCTAGACACTTCAAAATACATTCCAAAAACATATTTTATAGAGAATAAATGTAGTGTTTAATACTAAAAATGATAAGAAATTAATATAAAAGAATAATGTAAAGAATAAACGAACATTTAACATGACATTTACCTTTCTGAAGACTCTTCTTGGCATATGGATGATGGCGAGGAAGGGAGAGAAAGGTGCAGATATTATTGTTTGGAAGGGGAATTCCTCTTTATAAGAACCATGGGTATCAAGGCACTATCTGGGGTCACTTCCCTTCTTGGTCTTTTAGCATCAGGACCAGCTTCAGAGTCAGTGGATCCATGTTGCACAAGAAAGGCTGTCTAAAGATGTCTGTTTCTGCCATCTCTTTAAGATTTGTCTAAGATGGGGCAAGACATTATCATTAAAGAAGTTGCTGACACGTCCTGTAACAGCTTTGTCTGGGTGATTTTTCTCCACAAACCCCTGTACCTTACTCCACACGGAGAGGATGTCCTTAATCTCTGAAGCAGGCACATTCTCCCCTGTCTCTTCCTCCTCATCTGAAGCAGCTTCTTCATCTGCAGTCTGTTTCAATGCTAGGTGCAGGTCTTGCAGTTCTTCAGTGGTGAGTTCTTCACTGTAGTCATCCACCAGCTCTTCCACATCCTCACCTCTCACCTCTAAACCCATGGACTTCCCCAAATCAACAGTTGACTGCACCACATGTGTAGGGTCATCAGGGGGAGGTTCAAACCCTTCAAAATCTCTCATGCACACATCCTGGCCATAATTTCTTCCCTGCAGAGTTCACCCTGGATGTCACTCCCTGCCGAGCCTTATCTATGAGGCTAATGCAGTTGAGAATGTTGAAATGTTTTTTCCAGAACTCTCTTAAGGACAATTCTGTATCTGATGCCACCTCAAAGCACCTTTAAAACATTGCTTTTTTAAAAAAAACAAACAAACAAAAAAAAAAACATTGCTTTTGTGTAAAGTTTTTTTTTTTTTACAGAGACAGAGAGAGAGTCAGAGAGAGGGATAGATGGGGACAGACAGACAGGAATGGAGAGAGATGAGAACTATCAATTATCAGTTTTTTGTTGCGACACCTTAGTTGTTCATTGATTGCTTTTTCATATGTGCCTTGACCGTGAGCCTTCAGCAGACCGAGTAACCCCTTGCTCTAGCCAGTGACCTTGGATCCATGCTGGTGAGCTTTGCTCAAACCAGATGAGCCCACGCTCAAGCTGGCAACCTTGGGGTCTCAAACCTGGGTCCTCCGCATCCCAGTCCAATACTCTATCCACTGCACCACTGCTTGGTCAGGCGCGTACAGTTTCTTGAAATTTGAAATGACATTATAGACTATGGGCTGGATGAGTGGTGTGGTATTAGGGGGCAAGAACTTCACTGTGACAAAAGTGAATGCTGAATGCCTCCAACAATGTATCTTCCAAACCTGGAGGATGTGCAGAAGAATTGTCCATTACCAGGAAGCATTTAAGGGGCAACTGATTATCTTGGAGGTATTTTTTCACACTTGGACCAAACACTTCACTCGTCTACTCAATGAAAACTGGCCTTATGACCCATGCTTTCTTGTTTGCCCTCCACATCAAACACAACTTACTTTTAATCACATTGCTTCTGCTAAACACTCTAGGAATTTCTGAATGGCATACCAATAAGGTCTTCACTTTGCAATCACCACTAGCATCACCACACAACAAAAGGGTTAGCCTACCTTTCACAGGCTTATGTCCTGAAAGTGCCTTTTCCTCCTGTGTAATGAACATCCTCTTTGGCATTTTCTTCCAAAAGAGGCCAGTTTCATCACAGTTGAAGATGTGTTGGGGGATGAATCCTTCAATCTCTACGTAATCTTTGAATTTGGACACAAATTTTTTAGCTCCAGACTTGTCTGAACTCACATCTTTGCTGGGCCTGGTAACACTGTGTATGCCAGTGCGCCTCTTGAATTTTTCGAACCAGCCTCTGCCAGTTCTTAAAATCACTTAAAATCACTAAGTACACTAGCACTTGTCCCAGGCATTTTCTTAATGAGATTGGCATACAACAGTTCGAACTTTTTACATATAATGGCCTCTGAAACAGAATTGACATCTAACTGTTTTTGATTGATCCAAATGAATAATAACTGTTCAACATCTTCAACTGTTTGTGATCTTTGTTTCATTAGCACATTCACGCCTTTCGCTACATTAGCCTCCTTCATTGCTTCCTTTTTCACCACAATGAAACTTAATAGTGTATGGCGACTTCCCATACGTGCAGCCGATTTTAGCAATCTGGAAGTTGCTCTCGTATTTTTCAATTATTTCCTTCTTCAACTCGATCATGTTCCTGGCTTTCTTCTTTGAAGGACTGCTGGCTCTGGAAACTTTCTTTGGTCCCATGGAGCTAAAAGGAAAGGGTTAACTTATTAGCAAGGGAAACACTTAACAGGGACAATGAGATTTGAGCACATGTGATTTTATCTTACGTGTGTTATGTACATTTTGAAACTGAAAAAGACAAAATGAACACATTACACCGAATACTGCATACGCAGTTTTCACGTACATGTAATTGTAGTATTAGCACTTGCAATCAATAAAAGAAGCACAAAAACACTGGAAAACAATGGAATTGCTTGGCTAGATGCACAAGGTGATGCTCACACAATGAGAAACAACGCCACGCTGAGCAGGAGAACACGTGGGTCGTCATTTGTTTTCGCAAAATTAGCAGCAAGGCCACATGGGCATGCTGACGAAATCTGAGGCAACCGAAAAAAAACGAGACAAATTTTTTGCAGAAAAATCGCCGAAAACCAAAACCAACAATAACCGAAGTCAGCGAAAACCGAGGCATTAGTGTATTGTTTATGACTTCACCTTGGAAGTCATAATCTATCATTTCTGTAATATCTTATTGGTTGTTCAGTGTAAGAGAAAATTACACAAGGGCCTATCAGGAGGCAGAGATTTTTAGAGCCCATCTTGGATACTGACTCTCAGAGTATTTTACTCATATTATATATTTCATTTATTCAGTTAGTATATCTGTAAAGTATCTCTTATAGCCAAGTGCTGTATTAGGCTCAAGATGTGTTAAGTTGTGTTATGCTCTTAAAAGCTTAATACTAAGTTGGGAGGATAAAATCCCTACTTGCATTGTCACAGTACATGGCATTATGGGATAATTATCAAGGAAGTAGTGATATCAGTAAGCTCCTTAGGTTTTTCAGAGCAAGAAGAGCAATGTAATCTGGGTGTTTAAGGATAAATTAGAATCCCTGTGGGTAGAGACAAGGTGAAATGCAGAGTAAACAATGTGAAGCCAGCCAATAGGACACTTTAGAATAAAAATTTAGGGAGGCAAAGGGAAAGAAAAGTAGACAGAAGCCAGTTTACCCAGTTCTTAAAAGCTATGTTAAAACATTTTTTTATAACCCATTCAGTAAACAATGGAATCAGAATAAGTTTTTTTGAGCTGTTAAGTAATGTGGTAAAAAGGATTTTTTAGGTTAAGAGAAACGAGGGAGGGAGAGATCAGAGACAGAAACTTATGGCAAAATTAAACAGGATTACATTGATCGATAAGAGTACATAGGTTTTAGGTAAACATTTCTATGGCATTTGAACTGTTGATTATGTTGTGTCCTCATCATCTAGAGTCAAATTATATTCTGTCACCTTATATTGGTCCCTCTTTATATCTTTCTCCATCCCTCCCCCACATCACCCTCCCCCAAGTACCCCTCCTCACATTCCCCTCCCCCTGGTAACCACTTCACTTTTATCTATGTCCATGAGTCTCAGTTTTATACACTACATATGTGTGAAATCATAGTTCTTAGCTTTTTCTGATTTAATTATTTCATTCACTATAATGTTCTCAAGGTCCATCCATGTTGTTGTAAATGTCACTATGTCATCATTTCTTATGGCTAAATAGTATTCTAATAAATATATGTACCACATCTTTACCCAGTCCTCTATCAAAGGATGCTTTGGTTGTTTTCATGTCTTGGCCACTGTGAATAATGCTGTGATGAACATGGGGCTCCGTGTGTCTTTACATATCAAGGTTTTTTGAGTTCTTGGGGTAAATACACAGTAAAGGGATTGCTGGGTCATATGGCAGTTTTATTCTTAAGTTTTTGAGGAACCACCATACTTTCTTCCATAATGGTGGTACTAATTTGCATTCTCACCAGCAATGAAAGAGCATTTCTTTTACTCCGCAGTCTCTCTAACACTTGCTATTACTTGTCTTGTTGATAATAACCAATCTAACAGGTGTGAGGTGGTATCTCATTGTAGTTTTGATTTAAATTTCTTAAATATCTAGTAAAGATAAGCGCTTTTTGATATACCTGTTGGCCATTTGTATGTCCTCTTGGGAGAAGTGTCTGTTCAGGTCCTGCCCCCAATTTTTAATTGGATTGTTTGCTTGTTTGTTGCTGAGATTTGTGATTGCATTATATATTTTAAATATTTAACCCTTATCAGAGCTGTTGTTTGCAAATATCACCTCCTATTTAGTTGTCTGCCTATTTGTTTTCTTGTTAGTTTCCTTTGCTGTGTAGAAACTTTTTAGTTTGATATAGTCCCATTCATTTATTTTTGCCTTTATTTTGTATGCCTGCCATTGGGGTCCAATTCATAAATTTTTCTCTACAGCCAAGGTCCATAAATTTAATCCCTATGTTTTCTTCTATGTAATTTATTGTTTCAGATCTCATATTTAGGTCTTTGATTTATTTTGATTTAATTTTTGTGCATGGAGACACCCTGTAGTCATTTTATTCTTTTGCATGTGGCTTTCCAATTTTTCCAGCACCATTTGTTAAAGACTTTCTTTCCTCCATTGTATGTTTTTGACTCTTTTGTCAAAGATTATTTATTTATATATATGTGATTTTATTTCTGGGTTCTTGATTGTGTTTTATTGGTCTGTATGTCTTACAGACCAATAATTAGTCTGTATTTCTTTACTGTTTCTATTTTCTGCCAATACCATGCTGTTTTGATTATCTTGGCTCTATACTACAATTTGAAGGCAAGTAGTATAATGTCTCTGACTTCATTCTTTTTCCTCATGATTGCTTTGGCAATTCAGTGATTTTAACGGTTCCATAGAAATCTGGTGATTTTTTGTTCTATTTCTTTTAAAAATGTCATTGGGATTTTGATGGAGATTGCATTAAATACATATATTTCTTTGGGTAATATGGCCATTTTAATTATGTTGATTTTTCAAATCCATAAACATGAAGTATTTTTCCATTTCAATTTCTTTCAATAATGTTTTGTTGTTTATACTATATAGGTCTTTCACATCCTTTGTTATGTTTATTCCTAGGTATTTTATTTATTTTTTGTTGCTATTGTAAAAGAAATTGTTTTTTTAGTTTATTTTCCAAAGTTTTATCATTGGCATATAGAAAAGCAATATAGACTTTTGTATATTGATTTTTTATCCTTCAACTTCACTGTATTAGTTTACTGTTTCTAATACTTTTTGGTGGAGTCTGGGGTTTTCTATATACAGGATCATGTCATCTGCAAAAAGTGATACCTTTACTTCTTTTCAGATATGGATGTCTTTTATTTCTTTTTCTTGCCTGATTGCTCTGGCTAAGACTTCCAGTATTATGCTGAATAACTGTAGAAAGTGGGCAGCCTTGTCTTGTTCCTGATTTTAGAGGAAAAACCCTTCATTTTTTCAACATTTAGCTGATGGTTTGCTATATATGGTTTTTATTATGTTGAAGTACTTTCCATTTATTCCGATTTTATTGAATGTTTTAAACATAAAGGGATATTGTATTTTATCGAATGCTTTTCCTGAATCTATTGATAGGATCAAATGAGTTTTGTTTTTTGTTTTGTTAATGTGGAGTATTATGTTGATCAATTTTTGTATGTTGAACCATCCTTGGGCTCCTGGAATGAATCCTACTTGATTATGTTGTATTATATATTTAATGTGTTGTTGTATTCAATTTGCTAGTATTTTGTTTAGGATTTTTTTGCATCTGTATTCATTAGAGATACATTCATTGTTTTGTAGGGTTTTTTTTTTGTGTGTATGTTGTTTTTGTTAGGTTTTGGTATGAGGGTTATGTTGGCTTCATAAAATGATTTAGGGAGTATTGCTTCTTCTTCTATGTTTTGGAAGACTTTAAGAAGAATAAGTATCAAATCTTCTTTGAATGTTTGGTAGAATTCACTAGTGTAGCCATATGTTCCTGGACTTTGGTTTTTAGGGAGGCTTTTGATATTTGTTTTTATTTCCACCCTACTTATGTGTCGATTTAGATTTTTCACTTCTTTATGACTCAGTCTAGGAAGATTGTATAGTTCTATAAACATCCATTTCCTCTAGGTTGTTGAATTTGGTGGCATATAATCGTCCATACTATTCTAGTATGATCTTTTGTATATCTATGATATCTGTGATAATTTATCTTATTTCATTTCAGATTTTGTTTATATATGTCCTTCTACTATATTTCCCTTAATGAGTCTAGACAATAATTTGTCAATTTTATTGATCTTTTCAAAGAATCAGATCTTTGTTATATTAATTTTTTATAGATTTTTAAAAATTCTCTATTTTATTTAGTTCTGCTTAATTTTTACTATTTCTTTTCTTTGGCTTACTTTGAATTGCCTTTCTTCTTCTTCTTCTTTTAGTTTCTTACAATGTGATGTTATGTTGTTTACTTGGGATATCTCTTGTTTCTTGATATAAGCCTTTAATGATGTAAATTTTTTTCTTTTTACTATTTTCACTATATCCCAGAAATTTTGACATGTCACATTGTTATTTTCATTTGTCTGTATATATCTTTTGATTTCTGCTTTAATATTTTTTTGACACAGTCATTTTTTAAAAGTATATTGTTTAATTTTTATATTTTTGTGGGTTTCTTTACTCTTTGTTGTTGAATTCTAATTTCAAAGCCTATGGTCAGAATATATGCTTGATATCATTTCAATCTTCCCAAATTTGTTGATGTTAACTTTATGGCCCAATATATGGTCTATCCTTGAGAATGTTCCATGTATAAATATATTGAAGAAGAATGTATAATCTGATGTTTTGGGATGAAATGTTCTGTAAATGTCTATTATATCCATTTGGTCCAGTGTGTTTATGATCAATATTTCTTTTTGGATGTTCTGTTTGGATGATCTATCTAAAGTCATCAAGGTATGTTGAGATCTCCAAGTTTGTTGTATTTTTGTCTGTCTCTATTTTTAGATCAGTTATTAAATGTCTTATATATTTTGGTGCTCCCTGATTTGATACATATATATTAAGAAATGATATGTATTTTTGATACAATGTTCCTTTTATCATTATGACATGTTTGTCTTTGGTTCTGGTTATCTTTGTTTTCTTGAAGTCAGCACTGTCAGATATGAGTATAGTAACACCAGCTTTTTTTTTTTTTTTAATGTTACTTGCTTGGAGAATAGTTTTTCAACCTTTCAGCTGAATCTACCTTTGTCCTTGAAGCCTAGATGTGTTTATAGGAGGCAATACATGATTGGGTTTTGCTTTTTTATCCAATTTGCTACTCTGTGCCTGTTTATTGGTGAGTTTAGCCCACTTATATTTAGGGTAATTATTGACATTTGAGAATTTTCTATGGCCATTTTGTTTTGTTCTGGTAGCTTTATGTCTTGTTTGGTTTTTCTTTTGTGTTTCTTTAAGTTGTTTTTGTTTTATGGTATTCCATAGTTCTTTTCCCAGTTTCTTCTTTTCTTAAGCTATGTATTTCAGTACTGGCTTTTTTGTGGATGGTTATCTTAGATTATTAAGAGAAAAATGTTCATATGTACAAGAGTCTTTTGTCTTAGGAGTGCTTCTGCACTCTATTCTCCTTTTTGCTACTGCAGATCATTTCCTTCTCTCCCCTTTTATATTATTGTTATCACAGATTATCTTTGTTTTTATTGTGTTCTTGTTGGAGCTTTTATGTATAGTTTTGATTTGTTTTTCATATCTGGTCAAATAACCCCCTTGAGTATTTTCTGCAGTGGGAGTATTCTGGTGATAAATTCCCTCGGCTTCTGTATGTCTGCAAATGTTTTTATTTCTTCTTCATATTTGAAGGATAGCTTTGATGGATATAGTATTCTTGGCTGGCAATTTCTCTCTTTCAGTACTTTGAATGTTTGGATCTACACTCTTCTGACTTGTAGATTTTCTGCTGAGAAGTCTGATGATAACCTAATGGGTTTTCCTTTTTATATTATGTTCTTCTTTTCCCTAGCTTCCTTGAGGATGCTTTCTTTGTAATTGATTTTTGTCAATTTTATTACAATGTGCCTTGGTATAGGTCTGTTTGGTTGAGGTAACTCGGCATTCTGTTTGTTCCTTGAATTCAAGGTTCTAACTCCATAGGCCTGAGAAATTCTCATTAATTATTTGTTTAAATAATATCCACATTCTCTTTTCTCTCTCTTCTTCTGATATGTCCATAATTCTTATATTACTTTTTCTGATGAAATCAGACAATTCTTGTAGAGCTCTCTGTTATTTTTAATTTGTGAGTCTGTCTCCACTTCTATTTGTAGCATCTCTAATTGTCTCTCTTTAATGTCACTGTTTCTGTCCTCTATATGGCTTATTTTATTAGCTAAATTTGCTATCTTAGTTTTTAATTCACGTATTGAGTTCTTCATTTATTTATTTATTTTTTTACAGAGACAGAGAGAGAGTCAGAGAGAGGGATAGATATAGGGACAGACAGGAATGGAGAGAGATGAAAAGCATCAATTATCAGTTTTTTGTTGCGACACCTTAGTTGTTCATTGATTGCTTTCTCATATGTGTCTTGACTGTGGGCCTTCAGCAGACCGAGTAACCTCTTGCTCAAGCCAGCAACCTTGGGTCCATGCTAGTGAGCTTTGCTTAAACCAGATGAGCTTGTGCTCAAGCTGGTGACCTTGGGGTCTCAAACCTGGGTCCTCTGCATCCCAGTTCGACTCTCTATCCACTGTGCCACTGCCTGGTCAGGCTTCATCTATGTTTTAAAAGTTTCAATCACTTTGGTGAGATATTTGTTTTGTTTCTTGAGCTCATTAAGTTGCCTCTTGATGTTTTCTTGCATCTCATAAAGTATTTTCAGAAGTTTAATTTTGAATTTTCTTTAATTTAACTCCAAGGTTTCCATGTGCTTAAGATTTTTTATTTTCTTTCTGAACTACATCTCTGTTTTGTGCAGCCATGATATTCAATTTCTTTTTTTGGATGGTATTTGAGAGTGGAATTTTTAAGAACCCTAACAACAACAACAACAAAACAACTAAAAAATAAAAAAATTAAAATAAAAATATAATACAAGTATAAAAATTAAAAATATTGTGACAAATAAAAAAGCAAACCCACAAAAAACAAAGGTCAAAAATCAAATTTAAAAATCAAACATGACACCCACAAAAAATTAAAAATTATAAAAATGAAAGAAAATAAAATTCAAAAGAGAAAAAAATAAGAAAAGATTTTAAAAAGGAAAAATAAATTTTAGTTTTGTGATTTTTTTTTCCTGTAGGTGTCATTGTATTACACGTTTTAGCTCTTTGAAATTCCTGGGGTGTTCTCTGGTGAAATGTTGCTATTGCAATCATGTAGTCAGGGCTGTGGTCACATTGATGAGTGGCGTGTATTGTCAGGGTTTTACAGCTTTGGCTTTATGGCTTCAGCTTTCCAGCTTTGGCTTTACAGCTTTAGCAATGGTAATATCATGCCTCAGCTCCCTCCTCCCCATATCTCAACGGACCTGGGAACCAGACACGAAGCACCTCTGTTCTTCAAGGGAGAGAGTGGCTCTGGAAAGTGAGCTTTGGGATTAGTCTCTTTCACCCTCCTTATCATGAGGTTGAAGGAGGTGGAATCTGAGAGGCTGGGGCCACACTTTGGTTTTCTCTCTCTCTCCTGTGTGCAGACTATGGGAATACTGTCTGCAGTCCAGAGTGTTCTGGCCATTTTGGTTCAGTTTTTCCCCCTCTGTCCCTTTATTTCACCACTCTTCCCAGAAGAAGGAGACCTAGTAACTCCAGATTTCTCTCTCTGTACCCCTCAGACAAAACCCAGACAGCCTGAGCTTCCCTTCTCACCATAGTCCAGCAGGGAGAAAAAGAAAAACCCTGGTTCCTCCTGGTCTGTCTTATTTCCAGAGTCCACCATTAATTTGTTTTATCTTCAGCTCCCCTTTTCAACCCTTCACACCTTTATTTCATTTGGTGTGTGGATCTTTCAGGTGTACCTGCAAGCCCAGCTGAGTTTCTGTACTGCATTATAGTTGTTCAATTTGTTGAAATTTCAAGGGGACACATCAGGAGTATCTCTCATACCACCATTACTCTGACATCATTGATCACAAAGAAATTCTAATAACCCCAAGGAGAGCAGGTAGTACAACAAATGCTGTATGTAGAAAGTAACACACAGTAGTAGTATTGAATGGAGAATTTAGAGAGTTTAGCAACTGGTTGAATACTTCATTTGAGAAAGCTATCTCAATAACTTGAGGTTTGACTCTTGCTTTAGAGGAGTTGGTTTGAAAAGGAAGATAATGAGTTTGTAATAGGACATTTGAGTTACAGAGGATCAGAGGACTCTTTGTACACTCTCTTTCTTTTTCCCACTCTAAGACTGAATATCCTTGGGTAATAGCTCTCTGGCATGGATTAAATCTTCAATGTTTGAAGTAGTTGGTGAATCCTAGAACTGAGGTGAGAAAAGAGGGCAGCATGGACAGAGCAGGGCTGGAGCCTCAGGAAAATGCATTGAGTTGGTTGGCCTAAGATTTTATTGAGTTTAACTGGAAACCATGATGATTAGCAAAAGATGGAAAGGTGAGAAGATTGTAGGCTGAGAATAATATAGTTGAGGTCATGGATTTAGGATATAAACATGGTTTCCAATTTAGCTCTCCATTTCTAGCTGAAATGTTAATTTGCAGGAACCTCAGTTTTCTAATTTTTTAATGGGATTAATAATAGGACTTTGTGAAGTTTCAATGAAATGTTTGGCCTGTAAAGCCCTCAGTTTGGTGGCTGGCAGATATTAAACATTCTGTAACAAACAGCAGATTTATTTAGATGATGAGCAATAGCACTTAGGAGATTGGTATTGTCCCAGGATCTTTCAGACCAAGTAGGCAGACTTACTGATCTCTTTTGGAATTTGATTAGTCACTTACTACACATAGTTAGGGGAGATGAGTACTCACATGTGCTTATATCAGGAGATATCAGGTAAAAGGGGTTGACAGAACCATTGGTGAATGTGCAAATAAGCATACCCTAATATTCATTTTTATTTTCTGTGAACTTAAATTATCAATGGTTTAAGTTTAATTTTCCCTTTATTCCAAATTAACAAATGAGAATTGGTCTCTACTTGTGGGTTCCTTCCCAATGGGAAGGTAAATTAAGATAAATTACATGCTTATAAAATTATATACAAAAATTATAAATATAATTTCTTACTGATTATCTTTTCTTTTAATTAACAAAGGTTAATGGAAGGAAAATTTTTATCCTTTTGGAATAATTCAAATATAGAGATACATTTTTCAAGATTCTTTGAGTTGCTAGTGACAATAAATCTAGTTCAAGCTGGGTTTAAAAGAGAACCTATTGGTTCAGGAAACTGGAAATACCAAGTGGCTGGCTTTGGGAAAAGGTGGATCTAATGGCTCAAACAATGGCTTCTGAGTTCTTTCTTTTGGCACTTGCTTCTGCTTGTTTATGGATTGAGTCTTCTTTTTTTTTTTTAAATGGTTATATGGTTGCCAACAACTTTAGTTTCTTAATCTATGCTCTCAGAAACTTTCTCATAGAGCTGACATCTCTCTTCTGGTAGCTCTGGAAAATAGTCTAAAGATTATCTTAGATTGTCTCTGATAGTATAATGTGCCTTTCCTAAAACCAGTCACTGTAGGGGAATGTCATGCTCTGATCACCTTAGCTTGCAATACATGCCTTCCCCTGTTATTGGTGATGGAATCAATTTCAATAAATACCATGAATTAAAAATAGGAGGGGGTGTTTCCCAAAGAAAATCAGTACCCTATTACCATGGTAGGGGAAATGGATACTCCGAAGGCAAAAAATTCTCACAAAAATTCTCTATAATTCATAAGCTAAGCTGCTAATCAGGATTCAGGTATAAAAGAAAGCAGAGTACAACAGGTGAGAGAACCTTAACACAAACCTCTGTAAATTTTCTGCTTTTTAGCCTGCTAACCCTGTGATAACACATTCTAGACAGTCAATTAATACTTGTTGAATTGGGTTGAAACTGATTCAGACTCATGCTTTCTCTCAGGGTTGAATGAATCAGGTTTGCTCCTGTTACTCATTCAATTTAATTTTTGAAACCATCTCTACATATACATGATATAAAGCAGGAAACCAGGGATTCTGAAAACAAAACTTTACTTTTTTGCAGATCAACCCTATGCTCCCCCTCTTTCTGCTCTTCAAGCCTCTCAAAACTTTTTCAGAGAAGGAAAAATAAATGTCTCTGAATGACCAATGGGTTTTTAAGAGGAAGCCCTGGTGGAAAGTTGGAAAAACTGTACCAGATGTAGGAAATTAATAGATAAATGGAAAAACTTGAACTGCTCTGGATGAGAGAGAAGAAGGCATCTCTTTTCAAGTGCTTTGGAGGGGCAGCTCAAAGCACTTTAATCTTTGATGAATGTGATTGAACCCTTTCTGCTACTCAAGGGAAGACAGAAGTGCTCAGAAGGGCTCATCTTGTGCTGGCTCCCTGCCACCATCAACTCTCCCTACTACATAAATGTCAGGCCTTTAACTTTTCTCTGATCCTACTATTTTAAAATTTCTCTTTCAGACAGGAAAAATACAATAGATGAGATACATGTGGCAAATGAAAACCAGGTATTACAGTAAGAGAGCATCGGAATGGGAACCAGGAATTTAGGGTGGGGTGCTACATTAGGGGACATTGCACAGCTATAAGTTATATTTTCTTTATTGATGTTTTAGAGAGAGAGGAAGGGGGGGGGGAGAGAGAGACAGAGACAGAAACATTGATCTGTTCCTGTATGTACCCTGACAGGGGATCTAACCCACAACCTCTGTGTATTAAGATGACAGTAATCAACTGAGGCATCTGGCCAAGACCACAGCTATAAACTTTCAATGTCTCTTCTACTCTTTCATCTGTTATGTCTTCCACTCTAAGAATTCCCCCTAGCTACTGTTTCAGGTATCATGGAGAATGTATATGGACAGAAATGCTCTAGCTTCCAGTGATGCAAGGATGAAAACTATTGGATAAAACACATCCTCTGGGTCAATGTACAGATATTTGTTAGTTAATTAAAATACACTGCTCACAAAAATTAGGGGATATTTCAAAATGAATATGAAGCAATAAAAATCCCCTAATTTTTGTGAGCAGTATATTATACTTCTTAATTGATGGTAAAATACTTGTAATTATACAGGAAAGGATGAAAACACAGCTCAACCAGATGCCAAGACTTAATGCTTATATCTGGGAATACTCTTTACTACCTATAACACGGATGAAACTGGATTGAGAAAAACAAACTCACAAATCAACAAACTAACAAAATGATGTCAGATCCAGACCTAAAGAAAGGTACTCACCAATCACCAGGATGGCATCTACCACAACTCCAAGGTGTTCTTTTGTCCGCTGTGGAAGGCTGCTTTTTGTGGTATCTTGATCGACGCCACAATTTCCTAGCTATTCATCTGCATGCATTCTAACGGAGCATCCAGAAATGAGTTGAAGATCAGAATAATAAGTATTTGCATGTGTGTTCAAGTGCCTATGTGTGTAGATGAATATCACATACTTAATCTCCAGAAATGTACTCCTTAAAGGAATGTAAAAGGATCTGGGTAGCTGTATATTTTAAGAATTCCCATTTCCTTTGTATTTTCTGGTTTCAGAGCATCAGAGACTGAGAATGAATGTGACAGATGTTGCCACCTTAGTGAAGGATGGGAGCTGCCATGAGGAATGAGACAGTGGCTGTGACTTAAAGCTGTAATTCTGAGAAAAAACTTTGTCTGTGTTTGCTTTTCTTTGATTTTCCAATTTTCTAAAATCAGGAAATATTGTATTAAAAAGAATCAGCTCCTGTTGGTTCTATACTTCGTAATTTATAAAGCAAATTTTGTATTCATCTCTCTTGATTCCTGAAATAATCCTATAAATTAGGCATGGTAGATGTTATTCAATAAATAAAGATGCCAAGGCCCAGGAAGGTTTCATCTTGCTTACCTTTTAAAAAAAGAACAGAAATCAAATGTTCTTCCTCAAGCCCAGTTATCTTTCTATGAAGTGTCCTACAAACTTCCCATAAGACTAATAGCTCCCTTAAGAAACCAACCAACAACAACAAAGACAAACAGGGTTAAACCACACCAACCAGAAATATGTGGAGCCCCAAACAGAGTGAATGATGGTGGATGGCTATCTTGTAATTACAGGCTGTATGTCAAGGTAAGACAATGCTATGAAAATAATGAAATTGGAAGTAGACATGAGGATGAAATGAGGAAGTTGGAAAAGACAGTGTTGTGGGAAACCTTTGGTTATTGTCGTTGGTAGTGCCACACTTTATTTTTAACTTTTCGAACTGCATGTATAACAAAATATTTATTCTTAAACTTATGACACTTTTTAAACAATTGCATGTTGTCTCTTGTTTTTTTCTCGTGGCTTAAAAATAAGTATTTTAAATTCTCCTTGCTACTCAGGCACCTTTACATTCATAGTTGGAAACTCCTATCGTTTTCTTTTGGTTTTGCTGGAACACCTGTAACTACTTCCCAGCAATGTCTGCCTAATTTAAGTTGCAAACCCATGGGGCAAGCACTGGGAACAACTCTCCATTCTGTAGCCAACCTTGAAAGGACTTGCAGAATATCAAGCCTGGCTTTGCCCCCTTTAACCTTCCTGCCTTTTCATTCTGGTCCCTTGCTAGTGTAGCACTCTGCATCTTTCTGGGAAAGTGACGCTGTAGCCAAAATGGTGAGCATGAACCATTATCTATGAAGGGCTTCTACTCCATCTACTTATTGTCTGATTTCTTTATTCTACAGCTCTGCAAACCTATGTTTTAAACATGTGCTCTCCTGAAACCACAAGTGGGTAAAACTCATTAAGTCATGCTTATGCTATTATTGATGTTCACCCCAAACCTCAGGAAACAAAACCAGGCATGATATCCTCAGCTTTAATCTTCCTTTTTCTTGCCTAGGCCTGGAAAGTTGCAAATATGATTAATCTAAAATTGGAGTTTAGGAGAAATACATTTTCAAAGGGTTTTTACTGGGCAGGAAATGCCACATCTTAAAGAATAGCCATGTGCTCCTATAGCTGGTACAAACATCTGAAGTCATTTAAAACCAGCATGAAAGATAAGCAAACTTTTGGCCTATAAATTTACAGGATAGAAGAAAGAGTTGGCAATTATTTAGTGTGTGTATTCAAACTGTAAAGAATCAAAACAGATAATTCAGAATCTTTTGGACTGAGTTTTCTGGCTAACCAACAGCATAAATGAATCACAAAATCATTATATTAATTAATTTAAATATATATATATTTAAAGCAGATATAACTTCAGATATAACTTCTGAAATGTTGAATGAAAACATGAGGATAAGGTTTGGTCAGTATAGAGCAAGCCTTTGAACTTGGCACCCCTGTGATCTGGCTTCTTTTCCTGGCACAGCACTAAAATGACACACACATCTTTCCTCGGCACTAGTGTGTCGCTCATTTAGCATTTAGAAAACATAGTGAATAGCAATCATCAGCCAAATAGCTGGGAAATAAAAATGACCTACTAATCAGAGTAAATATATATTATGCTGTCATATGATAATGTGCAAATATTGGAGAGAAAGCAGAATGTGGACATGCAGAATATTTCTTCTGAAGTCTTATATAAATGCAAGTCCTGGCTTGGCTCTCTAATGTGCATTTTGGATAATAGCCACTAAGTATGCCAATGTGGTGAATATTAGTTCATCCTCATTATTTTCTCATTTGGTAACAGGTATTGTGACCAGGAAAGGTATTACCTCAATTTTTATAATGCCTGAACTTGGCCCCTAAGGACCAGGAGACATATGGAGAGATGGTAGAAGCTTGCTGGGAGTTTAGACATTATAAAATTTGCATAGCCAATGCTTTAGTTGCTTATTTCAATCCAACTGTATATTAATATTACAGAATTCTTTCTTTGTGAAGCTTGGAAAATATTAAAAGCTGCCAATATAATTTTGCTTATCATATTTCAAGCAAATCTGGTGGGGATAGTAGCAATGCTGCAAAATGCTGCTAAACTGAGCGCTTGGATTATATGCTGTAATACACGAGGCAGAAGATTAGGCAGAATATTTTAGAAGTTTATGTGAATATAGTATACAGTGGTACCTTGACATACTAGTTTAATTCGTTCTGTAACCAAGCTCGTAAGTCAGTCAACTCGTATATCAAACAAATTTCTCCCATTTAAAATAACTGAAATAGATTTAATCTGTTCCAGCCCTGTGAAACATCCCCAAACCATCCTAAATTATGAAAAAAGACATGTTTTTAATTAAGAAACACACATGCATACTTTACCAATGTATAACAAAATATATGAAATAAAAGAAAAAACTGTAATTTAGTACTGTACTCTTACCTTGGAGACAGATGAGTGCAGCTAACGGAGGTGAATGACGAAGGAGGAGGGAGGGAGGAAGGGATGCAGGCACTATAGACACGTAAACTAAAGCTGCACTTTCTAAACACTAAATGTAAACTAAAACTGTATTTTCTTTACTTTAAACAAAACTAAAATTGCAGCAGCTTCCCGAATCACGACTTGTATCTTGGAATTTTGCTCGAATCTCGAACAAAAATACAGACCGAGTTGCAGCTCGTATCTTAAAAAAAATTTGTATGTTGGTCTCTTTGTATCTCAAGGTACCACTGTACTGGGAAAGTTAGGCTAACTTCTGGGACAAGTTCATTAGCAAAGTTCTCAAGAGCAGGCACACATAATTCCCTCACTTTTCCTATATGGGCTAATAGAGCAAGAGATTTGATATGTTTATAATGAATGTTTGTAGTTTTGGAGGCACCCAATAGCCTTCCCCATTACTAAAAGCTTCTTTTGGAAGGTAAGGGGGGTGGATTCTATCACCCTCCATTGGGTAAAATCTTGGTGGGTTGGTGAATTTGGGTACCTGTCCTATTTCTATGGAAGTATAGGCTTTCTGGGAGTTTCTTTCTGTAAGATTCTCTTTCTGGGACATACAAGCAGTAAGACTGTGTGTGCCCTAATCTTGGATAATCACTCTCTCCTAGGGAAAAAAAGAGTCTGCTCATTCAAGTAAAAGGGCATTTCCTGATAGTCTGCATAAAACTTTGGGAGCTACCTGATTCTTGATTGTTGGGGTCTTCAGCTTTCTTTTTGATTGTATGCATTGCTCAATAGCTTTCTAATACTACTTGCTCAAATTAACCAGAGCAGTTTCTGTTGCTAGCAAACGAAGAATATATTTTTTAACCTTAAATCTGAGAATGACTACTTGTTACAAGACCAGAGGGTCAGAGGAGTCACCAAAACTGGAGTGGATCTTTGGTAATAATTGAGTCATGTTAAATATAGAATTATAATATTTGTATTGTCAAAATCATAAGGACAATCTTACTGCTTCAAAATGGTGGTTTCTGCCCATGTTTCTAGGTCTTTCTCTACTTCATCTTGTCTTACTTTTATTGATTAGGATAAAGTTGAGCTTTCTATGACCTAATAAGACCCATATAAATAAGATAAAACTACTATAGTGATGTTGAGTCAATGTATACCTCAACACTGTTCATATTTAGTAGGTAATGTTGCAAAGAAAACTGTACCCACTGTGCCCAGGTAGAATAGTTTCCCCCTTGTCTATATCTCAGCAGAAATCAGGAAGTATTTTATTAATGTTTTTGTCCTTAGAGAACCTTAAAATAAAAATCTGTTAACAAAGTATACATGTTATTTATCTTAGCTTCTATAAAGAAAGCAAACATAAGGTACAGTTTTTGCCCACAGAGAGCATCTAACCTTTTTGAAGAGCTTGACAGATAAATAGACTTGAAAGTTCTATGAGAATAAAAGATAAATCTTTAAGCTGGAGAGATCAGGAAAGACTTTCTGGAGAAACGTAGAATATTCTGTTCATTGAGAATTACTGCTGACTCTCAGCTACCAGCTGGTTTTACATGATTTTCCAGTCCAGGTTAGATCCGGAGTGTGTCATTGCTTTGTCAGGTCAGTCGTGCCGTTGATTCTACCCTGGATGACCTCTATGAAAGAGGACTTGGGATGATGCTAACTAAATGCTCTTATCCTTTGGGGTGTGTATATGTGTGTGCCTATGTGTGTGTAAGGGAGTGGCAAGTAGGAACTTACCTGATTGTTGTCTTCCGTGAGCTTCCTTGAAAGCAGAAATAGAAGGCAGAGTGTATCTCAAAGCAATTTATTTCGTAATGTTGTAAATTGTTGTGAGGCAGAAATATGTTAAAAACAATAGCAATGCACAAATACAAACAAAATATTGGAAGTGGAGCTCAGAGGATGAGCACCCCTTTCTATCCTTCTGTTCTTTGATTGTGGCCAAACATGTACAACCTGTTTTAGAACGGGCTGCTGGCTAGACTGTTTCATCTCTGATACTTTGCTAGGTTATTTGCACATAGTTAAATCAGGCTGTATTGGTTATATTCTTTTTTTTTGCAAAAAGAAAAAGACATAATAGAAATACTATATGAGTAAAATGTATTAGACTTATTGCGGATAAGATGTCAGTTCTCCCAAAATTAATCTGTAAATGCAATTTTAAGAAAATCCCAATAGGGATTTTTCTGTTTTTGATGATATTTAAAGCATTTGTGAGAATATGTTATATTAGACTTGTAAAATATATAATCAAGATTGCACGAAAGCCAGTATAATTTTACAAAAGAATAAAGAGCGAGGAATTGCCCTCCTTTTGTTTTACTTTAAACCTGAAAAGAGTCAGTAGAACCAATGTTTATAGGTTACCATTCTGACACAGCATGTGAAAGAATTGGGGTTCATTTAACACTTTCACTAGTCTTCATTATAATAAAACACAGGAGGCAGAAACTATTGTCCATTTTTTCAAATGGGGAGAAACTAAGAAGCTTTCCAAATATCGACAGCAAATTCGAAATGGAAGTCCAGTTTTCTGACTTCAAAACATTTGATTCACTAATACATGTTGCTTCCCTTGGAGCATAGAATAAAAATAGCCCAACTTAAGCAAACCATATTTTCCAAGTGCTGTATCAGTTTATAGGAAACCTTTATTTTTATAGCCAAGAGAAACACACACTTTATACAAGGCCATTTTAATGGCAGTATTGGGAAAACTATATTGCCGCTACACAAATGGAGCACAAAAGCCTGTGGGTATATTTACCTATTAAACGTTGTGTTAGAGGAGGAGAGCTGTCTGCTAAGATAAATGCATGACCGTTTCACTCAGTTGGGGAAAATTTCTTGTTTAACTCCTTTTTTTTTTTAGGTGAGAGGAGGGAAGATAGTGAGGCAGACTCCCACATGTGTCCTGACCAGGATCCACAGGGATTCACCCAGTAACCCTATCTGGGGCAGATGCTTGAGTACCAAACTGTTTTTAGTGCCTGAGGCTGATGTGCTGCTCTAACAGAACTATCCTCAGTGCCTGGGGCCATGCTGGAACCAATGAAGCTACTGGCTACAGGAGGGAAAGAGGGAGAGAAGAGGAAGAGGGAGGTGGGTAGAAGCAGATGGTCTCTTCTCCTGTGTGCCCTAACTCTAATCAAACCTGGGAAGCCCATAAGCTGGGCTGTTGCTCTAACCACTGAGAAATGAGCCAGGGCCCTCTTGTTTAATTCTGAAACTGAAATATCATTTGCAATGCTTTCCCTCCCCTATCAGGTTTTCCTACCTTAGTAAATTATGACTCCTACATGACAAGTCCTACATCTTGTCTCTGCCTCTCTGAGGTCAATGTTTGTTGAATGAATAAAGAGATGAATGAATAAAATTAATGAATAATTTAAAGGAAAAAATATCTTTTATATTTATCTGAGTAGGAAGCATTGAGTGTATAGAATCAAACTGTAATGTAATAATATTTATTGAATGCCAGGCACTGGATTAGCTTATTTATATATATTAGTTTATTTAATCATTGAAACGATTAGATGAACTAGTTATCATTAGCTCTATCGCAAAGATGTGAAAAAATGTGGTTAATGTGATCATGTCATGTACTACTCATTGTTTCATAGCTAGCAAAGAGAGGAAGAGGGATTTAAATCCACAGTGAGTGCTTCTGTAAATTACTCACAGTTTGGTATACAAATAGTCATTGTAAATACCAGTCAGAGTATGAGTCTCCTAGATGAAGTCTCTTACACTGATTATCCACACCATGTCACAAGGCAGGTTTCTTTTTTAGAGGGGCATTGATTTTTTTTTTTAGAACCTTAAAAAACATTATTGGAAAAGTAAACAATTAAACAGTCTGTATACATTAATTATTAAGAAGGACTGAAAATAACCTTAATGTAAATGAAAAAAAAAACAGTCTGTATACAAATTATAGAATTTCAGAGAAAACTTTACAAATGTGAGTTTTCCATTTGATCTGCGTTTTCTTGGGAACTGCAGGGTCAGGGAAGCAATAGGGGAGCCTCATTCAGAGGTGGTTCACTATAAAATGCAAACTTTTGGCTTGGCCGGTAAGCTCAGTCAGTTAGAGCGTCATCCCAAAACACCAAGGTTGAAGGTTTGATCTCTGGCCAGGGCACATATGAGAAGTGACCAATGAACCCACAACTAAGTGGAGCAACAAATGGATGCCTCTCTCTCTCTCTCTCTTTTCCTCCATTCCTCTCCTTCCTTCTCCTTCCTCTTTTTGTCTCTCTAAAATCAATCAATTTAAAAAACCCTTAAGATTCAAACTTTTTTTTTTCCTGAATGACTGTTTACCCTGGGCAATAGGATAGCCCCTCAGCTTTCAATCTAATGTGATTCTGACCGTGGAGTTCTTCTGATCTCTCAACAACAAACTGAAAGGTCCTTTCCTATCACATTGGCTTGGTGAGACTAATTTTACCTGCCTCTCTTCTCCTCCAACTTCTGTTCAAAATAATGGAATTGAAGGAATAAATAATCTAGGATTCACAGAGAAAAGAAGGGTCACCTTCATTTCCCTTCTCCCATCACTGGTATAGTTCTATTCTCTATACTAGCATTTGTTTGGACACCTGGCTTCATTCTTCAGAGTGTGATCTCTGAGGTGAGAAAGAGCATATCAGAACACAGAATCTTTGTTTTGAACTAGACAATATACTTGGAAAAAATCAATGTAAAGTTTTATGTAATTTTGTTTAGGAAAATTTGTTTTGTTTCAGTACCTTTTTATTTTTTCAGTACACACGAAAACCTAGCAACTATTATTCAGGACAAAAGTCCCAAGAAAATTTCATTGTGTGACATGAAATGGTATGATGAAGGCACAAAGACCACGAGGTGAAGAGGTAGCCTGGGACATGCAGGAAGAGAGGGTGACAAGAGACCAAAGCTGACCCTGTAGGTCTCAGAGACTAGAGCCTGCAGTATGTTAATTCTGCTGTGGTATCCAATCATTTGTGGAAGCCACATGCTGAATTAAAATCTGCTCATTCTTACTATCTTGTGTTTAAAAGAAAGAGAAATAGAATGGGCCTGCTGCTCCATCATGACTGCTTCCCACAGAGTATACCACAGTCTCCGTTAATGCTTCATCCAGAAATGTAGATCCTTTCTGCTGCTTTTACTTGACAAGTGTGATCCACAAATCTAAAGAATTCTGCTCTGCTAAATATTCAAGAGGGTGTGTAACAGAATGAAGGAAGGGAAGTTAGAGACAAAAAAAGCTGGGCAAAAGAAAGCAAACTTATTGGAATTTATAAAATAGGAAGGATTTTTTACATAACAAGAATTTTACTGGAAAAAAATGAAGCCACCATATCAATTATTAACATGTTAACCATTACTTCTATTGGGTTACAGTATTTTAGAAAAAAGGATAATCAGTTTATGACAATGTGATTTGCTTATAATTCCTTTTATTTTATTTAAAACATTTTTTTTTGGATAAGTTATTTGGAGAAAGTATCCTATTTCCCAGCGAGAGGAATAGCCCACCCCTTTTTATATGGTGTGATGATTCTAGTCCAAACACAATGAGTTTATGGAAATGGCAAGCAAGACACTTGTTGCCATGGTGATTGTTAATAGTTCTGACTCAGATGTAGTGTTGCTATAGCAACTGCATGAAGCCCTTGGGAGGTGGTGCAGTCTTTTTTTTTTTTTTAAATCAGCAGAAAGAGGCTAGGAAGAGCCATTTTAATAGTTTCTTGCGGCACTGCAGTGACGAAGCTTTCAAGGCTATTTCATCCAGATGAAAGATTGTCCTGTTCTTGCACTGATGGAGCAGATATGTTACACTGCAGGATAAATATGGTCCCATATATCATAGTAGCAGGCACATTATCTGCCTGTTAATGAATTCTAATTTTCTGACTATAATGTTTTCTAGTAACACATGTAATCTCAAGTGAATATCTTGAAGAATCTTTAATGTCACAGACAGTAAAAGAAAGCCAAAGGTCAAAGACTGAATATGTTAAAATCCTTGAGATGTAGACTGTTTCAGCTTAGACGCATCCCTGCAAGAGTAGGACATGTGACTTACAAAGAATTTGAAGGACGTTTTTGCATAGTCTGGGTTTGGCACTCTAGATTCTATACTTGTATACCATCTTACATACACTCAGTTTTTAAAAAAGTGATTGTCATATAGAAGGTCTTCAATAAACATTGTGAGTGAGTAAATGAATCAACTTATCAGGTAGTGGACAGTAGTATTTACATTTCCCCAAGACCATTTATATAATTTTACGTCATTGCAAGGCCTTTGTTACATTCTCTTGTACTTAGAGATGACTGTGGTAAGCAGATTTATGTTCTCATAAAACTGATAAGTGGGTGCAATTCAATTATCTTAGGCCTTATTTCCCCTTTCCAAGTGTTAATTATCCAGGATTAGATATTAGTAATGCCCCAAATCTTTGATGTAGATGTGTGGGATATTTGGAATAGAATGAAAAAGCCTGTGTAGTGCTCTCTCCAGTCAGTAGATCAAAGCAAGTTTCCTCACTGCCAAACCAGGGTTTGAAAGTGATAAGACACAACTGGCCGGACCTTGAGACTTCTTTCTCCCAATTTAGTCCACTACTAACTGACTCTTTCTTGTTTCTTCCCATAAATTCTTGGGCTAAGGTGAGGTTCCCTTCCACTATAAAGCTCCCTTGAGGGCTAGAATAGTGCCTTGTTCTTCTGTGCATATTTCACAGCACCTATATGGTTGTTTTGTATTGTAGGAGCCCAGTAAAACCAAGTTAAATAAAATAAAATAAAATTTAATGTCTCCTCCTACTGAAATTTGCCTTTTGATTGGATTCTTTCTTCCTGCCTCTGAAGGTAGCAGCTGGTTAGACGAGAAAAGCATAGATGTTACCTGGTAAGGTTGGGAGCTTTGGCTTTTTGGGTAGAAAGAAAGGAAGCATTGAAATTCTGTATCATACACCATGGAAGCTGCTGCTATTCTGCTCATTTCATATGTTGACCTGGTTCTGTATGTATAGTAAATATTTGTGGAGTGAGTGATTATCTTTTTCTGGTACCCATAGGCCTCAGACCATTGGAGGGCTGCCAAATACAGTGGTCCTCTCACTGACCACCAATGAAAGAGGTGCCCCTTCCAGAAGTGCAGTGGGGGCTGGATAAATGGCCTCAGGGGGCCGCATTGTGCGGGCCGTAGTTTGGGGACGCCTGCAGAGCAGTAGGCTATCTTAGTTTTTAGAGTCTCTACACAGCTGAAAACTATAACTGAATGTTGGCTCTATGCTAATATTAAAGTGACCAACATTTTTATAATGAAAAGGAGGACAAAAATAAATTGAAGAAAACAATATCATAAATAAAAGAAACATTTTATTCATTGCAACAATAATGCACTATAATATGATAAATGCATAATAAAAACATTTATAATATTTTATATTATAATTATGCTTATATGCCTATTAATTTTTAATAATAATCATAAGAAAAATATTCATTTAGATACAAATATGTTCATATCACACGCAATGGATTGACTTTGCATCGATCGAATATGGACATTTACAGATTAGTCTTCCAGTATCAAAAAGGAGGACATGTAGGAGGACACTTTTCGAGGAGGGATGGAATTTATAAAAGAAGGACCGTCCTCCTGAAAGGATGATGATTGGTCACCTTGCTAATAAACAATCTATTCTTAATTTGGCTGGTATTGAAGAGCTATTCCCTTAACTAAACCTCCTTTTGAAACTAGTTTACCAGAATGGCTTTTGTAATGTCTTCTTTTCCCATGTTATTAGACTGTGTTTTAAATGTTTGAAAATACCTGGAACCTTTCATTTCTATCATGATAATTCATAGCTTCTCTTACTCTTTTTTCTAATCAGTTTCTAAACTTTTGAAGAACTTTTTATTATGTTGCCTTTTTCTTTTCCTTATTTGGAAAACTTTAAACACAAACAAAAAGTTGATTTAAAATTTACCTGTTTAATTAGCTTTCTTTTAAATGGGGCTTCTCATGTAAAACACCTTGATAATGGCTTCTTATAAAGTTTTGTTGTGTCTTTCTACAAATAGATCTATGAAGGTGGGGAAAAGGAGATAATTTTTATTGACACTGAAAACAATGGCAATCAATTTATTGCTGCAATCTGAGGAAATTTTCATTTGCTACAATGTCTTTGGTTCTAGATTGAAAGACATAATTAGTGGCTTACCTTTATTATTATCAACTAAAAACACTTAAGAAGACTTTATCTCCTTCCTCACAGCCAGTGGTAGATTCAAATAATTTAACAACTGGTTCTCTGCCCTAGTGACCATTTTAAGTATAAAAAAAATGATATACCGAAAGGTAGTTTATTATTTCATGCATTTAATACTTAAATAAGAACAATAAAAGAGGTACACACAAAACTAGCTTATGAGTTTTAAAATATTAATGAAAAATATTAAATAATACTTGAAAAAAAATAAAACTGTTATTTAAGATATTTCCATATTGCTTCTTGATTGGTTTCCTCACTTGCAACTTTTTTCATCTGTGGATGAAATGAACATTACTACAGGCACTTAGAATACACTCTTGCACAGATGAATATTAAAAAGAGTAAGAAATATAAATTTGTGATTTCCACATTGAGTGGCTACCCAGGCACCTACCTTAGAGGAACCCTGATTCCAAGTGCCATTTTAACAACCAGTTTGCCAAACTCAACAAAAAAAAGGTATCAGTTCTGCAAAACCGCTGCGAACTAGCTGAATCCCACCACTGTTCATACCCCATGGTCTACCACATGGTTCACAAAAGCTAGCTTTGTTTCAAAAAAAAATTTGGGAAGGTACCCCTCTACTACCTGTCTGCTGCTTTTGGGGGTAGCCATTATGTTGTCTTCTCCCTTTTTCTTGTTTCTACACTGGAGCACAAACACTGTCATTTTTAAAAAATGTTCTTTGTATTATGGTAAAAAACACATAACATATAAGTTATCATCTTAACCATTTTTTCAAGTGTACAGCTCAGTAATGTTAAATATATTCATATTGTTGGGAAGACCTCTCTTCTTATAGTTAGTTAGAACCTATATCACCAGAAAAGAAGGTTAGTAACTAGGAGGCGGGGCATTTGGGAAGTGTTGTATCATGGGAGTATAGTCCACATTTAAAATAAATAGTAGTTTAGAAAAGAGACAAAAGGATGCAAACTAACACACACTCACACATTATAGTGTCAGAAAGCCAGGAAGGGGGCCATTTCAATCCAGTAGAAGTTTATATAATCCGATTTGTTGACATCAACTCAGATCAGTTATATATCTGAGAAGGGTACCGTGCAGGAAGAGAGGAGAAGCTTCCAGGGTGAGTATGAAGAAATATTGTAGAATAAGGAGAATAAAGTGATTATGAAAAATAAAAAAAAACATACCTTTTGAAAAGAATTTTGTAAGCTCTAGAAGAAAATTTTAGAAAATAGATTTTTCCAAGAGAATATAAGGCTAATAAAGTCTAGGAAAGAGAAGCAGAAATCTAAAAGCATCATAGGATAGAATGCAAAGGCAGATAGATAACATAACTGTTAATGTATCTAATACTGCTCAACCCTATGGACTAGTATAAATCACCTGAACCTAAGAGGCTGTTAAATATTAATTCATTAAAGAATACATAGAAATCATGACAATATGCCATGGCTTGTTGATTAAGGACCCAAGTAAATGATATAGATCTTCTGTGCTCTGGGAAGTCAGTAAGTCAGTGAGAGGCAAGATCAGTGTTGGCTGGAATTATTGAAGAAAGCTGAAAGGAGAGAAGCTGGCTCGGGAGGAGGGAAGCAAGAACAGAATTTCAGAAAGAGAAAGTGGCATGCTATCCTCAAACTGTCCCCAGACAGTCTTATTCTCACATTTTCCCCCCTATTTATTTTTACATTTCAAAATCTGACACCACGTTTTGGTCAATATTATCTTACCTGGGCTTCTTTTGAACACTTTATTTTTTATTTATTTATTTATTTCATTTTTCTGAAGCTGGAAACAGGGAGAGACAGTCAGACAGACTCCCGCATGCGCCCGACCAGGATCCACCCGGCACGCCCACCATGGGGCGACACTCTGCCCACCAGGGGGCGATGCTTTGCCCATCCTGGGCGTCGCCATGTTGCGACCAGAGCCACTGTAGCGCCTGAGGCAGAGGCCACAGAGCCATCCCCAGCGCCCGGGCCATCTTTGCTCCAATGGAGCCTTGGCTGTGGGAGGGGAAGAGAGAGACAGAGAGGAAAGCGCGGCGGAGGGGTGGAGAAGCAAATGGGCGCTTCTCCTGTGTGCCCTGGCCGGGAATCGAACCCGGGTCCTCCGCACGCTAGGCCGACGCTCTACCGCTGAGCCAACCGTCCAGGGCTCTTTTGAACACTTTAGATAAAGTTTAGATCAAGTCATGACTTCTCTCAGGCAAGATTGTAAACTATCTAGTGTTTCAATCATATGCTGATTTTTCTGATTTAAGTCAGATCTGGCGTTTTCCAGGCAATCTCCTCGTATAAATTTTGTGGGGTAGTCAGGATTGATGATGATCACCTCATTTTATATGTGAGAACATTAAAGAATTCAAGGACTTTTCTAAACTTTCCTTTTGTAGAGTAAGAAAATGGTTTGGACTTAAATCCAGGATTTTTGGTTCCTAGCCTCATGCTCTTTGTGATAACCTAAGTGAATAAGTAGAAAGAGTAAGGGAAGAGACAGGTGGTGGATATAGGCTAGTAAAGATGTTTTATTTAATTACCTTTTTAAATGATAGGAGTAGGACTGTGAATATTTGAAGGAGCTGGGAAGACTTCTCTCTCCAACAACAGATGTATGTGGCCCAATTACTTTTTTTTTTTTTTTTTTTTTGCTATGGAATAAAGGCTATTAGGGTTGGAGTGTCTTTCCTGAGGAAGAAATGTTATGATATATAAGATATGGGCCTGGTAAGAAGGGAAAGTCAGTCTGAACAGATGCTGGGACCAATCACCATGTTATGGAGAAGCAAAAATATGAAATATATAACTTACTTGATTTAGAAAGTGAATGCAGCAAATGAAAGGGAGGTAGAAGCAAAAAACAAAAAGGAAAGACCAAAGAAAACAAAAAAGCAAAGAGGGGTAACGATCTGGGGAAGAACATAATTTCAATAGGGGATATTTCAGACAAGAGACTGTCACATAACCAGAACTGATGCAAGTTTGGAAACAATCATTTGATAACCAATAGGCAAGACAATATGCCCCTTACCAATGCTTTCCAAAGGGCTACTGACCATGGTTTACATAGTGGAATTGTAGTCATGGTTAGTGACAGTATAGAACTGTTATGAGGAAGCAAAATTCTGGGGTGTCTAGAGGGATGGTTGATGGTATACAGTTTTTTTTTTAAAGATTTTATTTATTCATTAGAGAGAGAGAGAGAGAGAGAGAAGGGGGGAGGAGCAGAAAGCATCAACTCCCATATGTGCCTTGACCAGGCAAGCCCAGGGTTTTGAACTGGCAACCTCAGTGTTTCCAGGTTGACACTTTATCCACTGCGCCACCACAGGTCAGGCCAGTATACAGTTTTCACATGACAATATAATAGCTCAGTACAGTCAAAAGTCTAACCAGCTGATGTAATGTTCATTTTATGTAATTGTATGTGATTGTTCTTGTAAGTTTTTGGTGCCTACACACTTTGGTTGGACACATTTTTTATTCCTACAAACTGAGGTTTTCTTTTCCTGTTTTGAATCTTTTCTAGCTATAGGAATTATTATATGTTCTTTGTTCTCCATGTACTTATACACATTTGATTCTTTTATTTAATCTACAATTTTGATAATTCTAATGGTCCTTCTCCCTGTTTGAAAGATGTGTGAAGAGTCATGTATGGAACTATAAAGGCCAGAGGGCCTGTGAGAACAAACTTGGTAACTCTTTATTCATTACCCTTGCAAATTTACAGAGCTGAAATCAGTCACATTTTCAAAAAGAATAGTTAAAAATAACATGCATTTTAATTTTGTTTTGTTTTACTCAGAGAATTACCATTCAGGCTGCAGGAACTCGCATTTTTCCGCGGTATTTTACACCTGGAGAGAACTATGCTGTTGGATGAGCCTGACTTTTCGGGCTTATCTCATCCTCCACCTTGCCTGACCTGTTTGCTGCCAGAAATATAATTCTGAACCCTAGAGCACTTGGTAGCCCACTCATTATTTTAATGTGTTTTGGATATACATAATAAAATATCTTCTTTTCCTTTCTTTTTTATTTAATTAACATGAATTGTCAGTCACTGTCTAGCTGTTGATTCCCTCTGTGTCTGCCTTGCCCCTAATTCTCTCTAATCTTCAGACCCTCAGTGGAAAAAAGCTGTTTTACCTGACTTGTAAGGTCGGCTGAAGGAGGACACTCGAGTTCAGGCAAGAAGAGTTTATTGGGGGTTATCTGCCAGGCTGACTCCTAAGGCGGAGGTCAGCAACCAGTTCTCTAACAGGTAGGGTGAAACAGGGGATTCGAGGGTGGGGGCTGGTAGTGGTTAAAGAAAAATGTAGCTTTCAGTGATTTATGTAAAATTAACCATAAGTAAGCTAGGGGACCTTCCACACCTAGGTAGTCACCGGGATGCCCAGGGGTAGTGAGCTGGAACATTCAGTTTGTCAGTGTTCCCTTTGTCCACTTAAGGAGAAGGGGGTCATGGCCCCCACCTGCAACCCTATCACTGGCAAATAGACATGGGCCCATCTCCTTGAGGACTACTGCAACTGCCTTGGAATTATATTAGTTTCCTAGGGCTACCTCAACAAAGTGCCACAACTAGGTCAACAAAACAGCAGAAATTAATTGTCTCTCAGTAGTGGAGGTTAGGAGTCCAAAATCAGTGTGTCAACGGGGTTGCTTTCTTCTAAGTGCTTTGAGTTAGAATCTGTTTCATGCCTTCCTCCCAGCTTCTGTTGGTTTGCTGGTTGTCATGAAGAAACCGACTTCTCAGAGACCATGTGGTGTGCACCAAGGGACCTAGGGGAGACTGCTTCACAATTCTCTATACAGATTTCATGAGCCGGTCCTGACCCTCAGTCCTTACAGGTATTTATTGATACACACAGAAGCAGAGACAAGAATGAAGTCAGGAAGCGGAGGAAAGAATGAGGAGAAGAGAATGAGGAAGTCAGGAAGGGGAACATCTTTAGAGCAAATTAAAGGGCAGGTGAAATAGCTCAAATGTCCCACCTATTGGTTAATCAGAATTGCTAATTCTATCACTTTTGTGCTGTGTTCAGTACAATATTGCATTCAGTACTTTTGTCAGTAAAGCCACTGTGGCCTTTGCCTCAGAGCACTGGATTCTGTCCCTGTTTTAAATTCCTATTCAGGGCCTCTACAGCTGGTAATTTTGGCTGGTAGAAGCAGGATCCTTATTTCTGCTTTTAACTTTACATGACATTCTCCTTGTGTCCGTGTAGTTTCCTCTTTTAAAAGCATACCAGTCATCCTGGATTACAGTGCATCCTAATGCCTTCATTTTAACTTGATTACATTTAAAAAAATCCTATCTCCAAATAAGGTCACTTTATGAGGTACTGAGGATTAAGGATGGATTCAGTATATTAATTTTGAGGGAAGATACAATTCAGCTTGTAACAGAAATATAGTCTTTCTACATCAGAAAACTTAAAAAGACAAAATATATTTAAAGGCTTACTATGGAATCAGTCTTTCTTGTCTAGGAGCTTTGCCTAGAAATCTTTTTCTTTCAATCCTAATGTCTCCTTAAGGTCTTTGTTGTTTCATATGTTTTTCTCTCTTGCTTATTTCTACTTTTCATTGTGGATACCTGCCTCTGCTTCTTCTATTCAAAAGAAGAGTTAACATCTCTCTGAACCAGTGCTTATCAACCACGGAAGTAAAGTACCCTACTGAATTCCAGTGTTGTAAAATACGTTTGCCAGTCAAATAAGTTTGTAAATATGATATATATGTTTGCTTGCGTATAGTTTACATTGGGTGTAGGAGATAGTTATAAGCCAGCAAAGTCATTATAGCCTAAGGCTTAGTTTTAAGATTAAGCCTTTCCTGCCCTTTTAATACTAAGATATTTTCAAAACTAAGCTTTTCCCCACACCTTTGACTGTTGCATGATGTGGGGTGGTGCACTCTTATGAGGAATCCTGTTTATGCCTCAGATAAGTGACTTTGTATCACAGACTTCCTTATTTGTATATTGGCTTAAAGGTTTCGATTTCTACACTATAAAATGGGGCAGACCAGGGACTTGCTCTTTCAGTTCCTGAAATTAGCATTGCATAGGAGAGGCAGTCAAGAAGGCGGAGTGCTGAAGAAGAAGCCAGTTTTTGCAGAGAGAAAGAGATGGGGAACAGAGGTGAATAAGGCTGGTGAGCTAGAAACCTTTGATTCTAGGAATACTCAGATGAGTCATTGGCTTTGGGAGCCCTGAATGGAAAGGGAAGTGTTTTCCCACTGTGTGTATTTCTCGCCCGCTGGGTGTGAGCTAGGATTAAATGTAATGGCCCACCAGTTCTTGGCTCTGTTGTTTCATTACTGTCTGTCCAAATCCAATGCAAACCTACATGAGCCAGGCGGCTATGATGGTGGCCACGGCTACTGGCTTTACAATGTTCAAATAATTTATTTCTTGCAACTGGTAAAATACTCATTTCTGCCAATGATTTGCTTTTTAAAAATGTATTTCCATAAAAATTCTTAATAGTTACCCATTCATTTGCATTCTGGTATGTTCTCTTGAAGCAGGAAGAAAAGGAACTTATAGCCAGTGTGTGAGTATTTGTATGTAATGAGTAGACCACCAGATCTGTGCCCGTGAAAACATGTCACACATGTAACTCATCTATCATGGGTATCCAAGCAGAGAAAAAGAATGAGAGCCAATCCTTCAGACCCAGAATTCTTGGGTACCAGAGGCCTCCCTTGGGAAGGTAAAGAATAATTTGTCTTCAGTCTAGACATGTCCTATTTAAGTTTAAATCAGATATTTTATACATATTCCTAAATAAGACAAAACTAATTTTGTCATATGTGACAAAATTTAACTGATTGGCTTTACCTTTATACTTTGATATTCAATAAACTTCTGTGTATTAATAAGTAAAATTAATAAATAAAATTTAAAACATTCATGATTAGTTTCTCACATGAACAGCATCAACACTGGGCAGTAAAAATCTGGTTTTAGTCATGGTGCAAACACTAAAAATTTACTGTCACTTGGCAAATCACTTATATTCAGTAGGCTTTAAGTTTTTTACTATGAGTTATGATATTTACATTAGTAGCTGCCAGTAATTGTTTTATAAGTTTCAAAGAATAATTTTTAAATGTAAAATTATGACTCTCATACTAATATAAAATGAAACGATGTCAAAGACTTTAACTCATTACACAGTGAGGGAACCAGTTAAATCTGTCACATATATAGGTAATAATAAGAAATAAGTTTACAAAAGAAAGAGAATTGGTCAATATTGGCAAGGCGATATTTCACCAGAAAAAAGAAATCTTTGCCTTTCTATGGTTAAGAATCATTTATATATAAGAACATGACAGTTTCATTTTTTTGCATGTATCTGTTCTTACACCATATACAAAAATAAACTCAAAATAGATTAAAGACTTAAATGTAAGACTTAAAACCACATAAAAATAATAAAAGAACATATAGGCAGTAAGATCTAAGACAATATTTTAGCAAATATTGTTCTGATATAGCATCTCAAGCAAGGGAGACAAAAGAAAAAATAAAGATGAGACTATATCAAACTAAAGAGTTTGTGTGGCCTTGGCCAGTTAGCTCAGTGGATAGAGCATCAGCCCAGTGTGTGATGTTTTGGGTTTGATTTCCAGTCAGGGTACAGATGAGAAGTGATCATCTGCTTCTCTTCCCCTCCCTCTTCTGCTTCTCTCTCTCTTCCCCTCTCACAGCCAGTGGATTGATTGATTCAAGTGTTGGCCCTGGGTGCTGAGGATAGCTCAGTTGAATCAAGCATTGGCCCCAGTCAGGAGTTGCTGGGTGAATCCTGGCTGGGGTACATACAGGAGTTTCTCTATCACCCTCATTCTCACTTAAAGAAAAGTTTTTCTACAGCAAAGGAAACTATTAACGAAATGAAAAGACAACCTAGTGAATGTAAGAAGATATTCACCAATAATACATTTGATAAAGGGTTAATATCTAAAATTTACAAAGAATTCAGGCTACTTAGCCAGAAAAATAAACAACCCAATTAAAAAATGGACGGAAGACCTGAATAAACATTTATCTAAGAAAGACATACAAATGGTTGATAGACATATAAAAAGTTGTTCAACGTCACTAATCATCAAAGAAATGCAAATGAAAACCACAATGGGATATCACCTCACACCTATCAGATGGCTATCATCAATAAGCTAACAAACAATAGTGTTGGCAAGGATGTGGAGAAGAGGAAACCCGCATGCACTATTGATGGGAATACAAATTGGTACAGTTAATGTGGAAAGCAGTATGAAGGATCCTCAAAAAATTAAAATGGAATTGCACCTGACCAGGTAGTGGCACAGTGGATAGAGCATCAGACTGGGATGCAGAAGACCCAAGTTTGAGGCCCCGAGGTCGCCAGCTTGAGTGCGGGCTCATCTGGTTTGAGCAAAAGCTCACCAGCTTGGACCCAAGGTCGCTGGCTCAAGCAAGGGGTTACTAGGTCTGCTGAAGGCCTGTGGTCAAGGCACATATGAGAAAGCAATCAATGAACAACTAAGGTGTTGCAATGAAAAACTGATGATTGATGCTTTTCATCTTTCTCTGTTCCTGTCTGTCTGTCCCTGTCTATCCCTCTCTCTGACTCTCTCTCTGTCCCTGTAAAAAAAAAAAAGGAATTGCTTAAGACCCAGCAATTCCACTCTGAAGAATACATCCAAAGAAACCAGAAACATCAATTTGAAAGAATATGTGCACCCCTATATATATTGAAGCTTATTTACAATGGCCAAAGCATGGCAGCAACCCAAGTGCCCATCAATAAGATAAATGAATAAAAAGACTGTGGTATACATATACAATAGAATACTACTCAGTCGTAAAAAAGAAGGAAATCTTAGCCTTTGTGACAGCATGGATAGATTGAGAGGGTATTATGCTAAATAAAATAAGTCAGACAGAGAAAAGACAAATACCACATGATTTCACTTATATATGGAATCTAGTGACCAAAATAAGCCAAATAGAAACAGACTGAGATAAAGAAAATAGACTGACAGTTGTCAGAGGGTAGGGGGGTGGTAAATTGAGTAAAAAGGTGAAGGGATTAAGTAGTACAAATTGGTAGTTACAGAATAGTCACAGAGATGTAGATCACAGCATAGGGAATATAGTCAGTAATATTATAATCATGTGTAAGACGTCAGGAAGGTACTTAGAGCATCAGGGGACCACTCTGTAAAGTACATGATTTCCTAACCACTTTGCTGTCCTTCTGAAGCTAGTACAGCATAATACTGAATGTAAATTGTAATTAAAATTAAAATGATTTTTTAAAAATATGAGTCTCATTGTTATTACTGTCCTCTATAATTCATATAGCTATAAAATACCTTACAGACAATGAAAAGCGTAGGCTTCTCCAACTTTAATAACCTTAAAGGAACTACTCAACAGGATACTCAGTAATTGATCTTTTTTCCATTTTGAAATCCTTTACAATTTTTCTGAGATAAATATTGGAGTGCTTTGTTTCAAAGACAATGTTCTATGGAACCAATCTCAATTTATAACACATATTAAAAACAGAACTACTTTGGTTGAAATGAGTTTCAGGACTTCTGACTAAGCTTCCTCCTTAGATTAGTCACTGAGATCCCAACACACAGTTATTGGATTTGTGTAAATCACAGTTTGGAAATCACTAGGTGATTTCTGTAATAACCAGTTGGCTTTACATTCCATCCTTCAACTTTTATTTAGTACTTCCCATGATCACACACGCACCCATACCTCCACCTGCTGCTCCCCCCCACACACACAATGGGGAGGGGGGGCTTTGCTTTACCAAAGAATAAAACTATCTTTTTCAAAGTTCTTACATATCCTTACAAGTTTAAAGTTCTAAACTGTTCATGAAATTCCAAAACTGAATTTCATAGAATTGCAAATTACTTGAAAGAATACTTCCCATATGACTAAATAACATTCACCCTATGCATTAGAAATAATTTACAAATTTATCAGTCATATTTTAGTGTGATATCATCTTTATAATTAATATACTCATTTTATTTTCTTAATTTGGAGTAACAAAGCCATCTTTTAAAATTAATTTTAATGGGGTGACATTAATCAATCAGGATACATAGGTTCAGAGAAAACATCTCTAGGTTATTTTGACATTTGATCGTGTTGCATACCCATCACTCAAAGTCATATAGTCTTCTGTCACCTTCTATCTGGTTTTCTTTGTGCCCCTCCCCTCCCCCCACCCCTCCCCCCATCCCTTCCTTGCCTCCCCATCCCTGGTAACCATCACACTCTTGTCCATGTCCCTGAGTCTCATTTTTATGTCCCACCTATGTATGGAATCATATAGTTCTTAGTTTTTTCTGATTTACTTATTTCACTCAGTATAATGTTATCAAGTTCCATCCATGTTGTTGTAAAGGATCCGATGTCATCATTTCTTAAGGCTATGTAGTATTCCATAGTATATATGTACCACATCTTCTTTATCCAGTCATCTATTGAAGGGCTTTTTGGTTGTTGGCCACTGTGAACAATGCTGCAATGAACATGGGGCTGCATGTGTCTTTACGTACCAATGTTTTTGAGTTTTGGGGGTATATATCCAGTAGAGGGATTGCTGAGTCATATGGTAGTTCTATTTTTATTTTTTTGAGGAACCACTATACTTTCTTCTATAGTGGCTGTACTACTTTACATTTCCACCAACACTGGATGAGGGTTCCTTTTTCTCCACAGCCTCTCCAACATTTGTTATTACCTGTCTTGTTGATAATAGCTAATCTAACAGGTGTGAGGTGGTATCTCATTATAGTTTTGATTTGCATTTCTCTAATAGCTAATGAAGATGAGCATCTTTTCATCTATCTGTTGGCCATTTGTATTTCTTCCTGGGAGAAGTGTCTGTTCATGTCTTCTTCCCATTTTTTTATTGGATTGTTTGCTTGTTTGTTATTGAGTTTTATGAGTTCAAAAAAGCCATATTTTAAATGCCTCTGGGCACATGTATAATATCTCTATAAATTCTATAATTATGCTCTCCTGTTCTTTATTTCTATTTCAAGTTATAGGGATTAAGAAAGTCTGTTGTCATGTGAAGATTGGGAAGGACTTCCTTCACAAACAGGGCAGTTTCCTTACTACCCATTCTAGTCTTATATACATTGCTCATAAAAATTAGGGGATATTTCAAAATAAATATAAAGCGATAAAGTATCCCCTAATTTTTGTGAGTAGTATATTTCCCCCTCTATTCTGTATGTAGATTTCATAGTACTTTGGCCTCAGTCCTATTCCTGGGCAGGATATATATGTAGAATCCTTCCTCTTGTGGCAATGACGAGTTCATTTCTTAGATCCCAGGTCCCTTGTTGATAGTCCCCATTATATGATTCAATGTCTTATTGTTTCAGCTCCTTAGAGTGAGACTTCTTCAGTTAATTTCCTGATTTTTGCTACTTATTCTTGCAACTGCACCCTTCATTACCTTGACCTATACTGACTGATCTCCTAGACTTGACCCTTTCCCGCAGAACCCAAGATGCCTTCCAGTTTCCTTTTTTTCCTTTATCTAAGAATACCTCTATACTTCATATTCCTGTGTCATTTTAGCTAGTCTTACCCTATCCTTTAGGTGCCCAAATTTTAACCTTACCTCTTTCCTTTCTGTAATCATCCCAAGGTTTTAAGAGACCAAGATACTAAAGTAAACTTAAATATTATTTTGAAAAATCTCAGAACTTCCATAAAACTATCATCTTTCTCCCTGTTGGTCAAATAAGTTTGTAAATATGATATATATGTTTGTTAGCTTATAGTTTGCATTGGGTGTGGGGGACAGGCTGTAAGCAGGCAGGGTTGTTATAGCCTAAGGCTTAGTTTTAAGACTAAGCTTTTCCCCACACCCTTGACTGTTGCATGATAGGGGGTGGTGCACTCTCATGAGGAATCCCATTATGCCTCAGATAAGTGACTTTGTTTCAGAGACTTCCTGGTTTGTATATTGGATTAAAGGTTTTGATTTCTACACTATAGAATGAGGCAGAGGAGCCCATGCAGGAGGAGAGCAGAGAAAGGCCACGTGGAGGAGAGGAGAAGCAGCCAAGATGGCAGAGTGCTGAAGGAGAAGCCAGTTTGTGCAGAGAGATGGAGATAGGGAACAGAGGTGAATAAGGTTGATGAGCTAGAAACCTTTGATTCTAGGAAACTTGGATAAGTCAGTGGCTTTGGGAGTCCTGAATGGAAAGGGAAGTGTTTTCCCACTGTTTATTTCTTGCCCTCTGGGTGCAAGCTAGGATTAAAGCTAATGGCCCACCAGTTCTTGGCTCTATTGTTTCATTATCATTTGTCTGAATCAAATGTGACCTGCATGGGCCAGGCGGCTGTGACGGTGGCCGCGGCTACTGGCCCTACACTCCCCCATCCCAACATTCTTCACAGCAATATTTTCATAAGAGACCAAAATTTTCTTAAAGCAGCATTAAATGAAATCACTATTTTAGTTTTACTAGGTCCCCTGTCTGGGAAATTATCTGCTTGTCCCACCTTCCTAACCCTTGTCTCTTGACTAAAGCAGAAGCATAAACTATAAAGCAGGTATTATGCTAAATGTTTCTAAAATCTTATTAATTGTGCACAATATCTTTCTAAAGAGATATTACTACTATTCCCATTTTATAGGTGGGGAAAGGTTGATTAACTTGCAAGGTCACCCAGCTGATACCTTTTATAACCAGGGCTCAGAGTCAAGCCACTCTGACTCAGCCACTAAACTCTACATCCTCCCAGGGTAAAACATCGACATCACAATCTACTAAAAAATGAGTGGCAATCTTGACTTATTTGCATTTCAAAGCACTTACATTTGTTTGCGGTATAAATGTCCAGGAACAAATCTGTTAACCAGAGAGAAAAGTCTCAGAAAAAGAGCAGTGTCAGCAAGTACATTGTGGCAAGGGCATGGATTAGTAGATAAGGTTCTGGTCCTAAGCCTTGTGCAAGAAGATCTGAGTTACTTTTACTCATTTGTAGAATTAGACTTTTGTACTAAATAGTCTTGAATTTTTTTTTCAAATGTGTAACCGTTTGCTTCCTGAGGGCCCTAAAGAATGCACAGACAGTATAATCAGTCTTTGCAGTTGGAAGAGAGCTTGACAGCACTGTTCATAGGTTAGGCTTGCATGGTGAGATTAATTATACAGCCTACCTGTTGGTCTTGTCCTCTCTTGCTCTGAATCAGAACAACTACTGAGTGAGTCAGTTGAGAATCATGTAAGTATGGGCAGCATATTACTTCCTAGGACTGGTATCACTGAAGTGGCCAAATCACCAGCTGGAAGGTGGAAATGCATTCAATCTTAAAATCATTCTTTCATCATGGAAGCACCATTTCAGTAAAAGACACTGAGATGGATTCATATGGAAAAAGGAGGGAGGTTAATAGAAGTATCCATAACAGATGATTTGTTGTTAATGGAAGCATAAAACTACAAGATGGAAATCTAGAAAACATGCGGTAAAGGTTTCTTGGAATGCAGCTTGAAGGAGGGAAGACTGAGTATTGTTGAGCAACAGGAACGATAGATTACTGATGTGCAATACAGGGGTCCTTGGGTTACAGTGGTCTCGACATATGACGTTTTGAGTTTACAATGCTCACTCCCATAAAAACTTTAAAAAATTGAGACGTGAGTGTTTCGGATTATGCCATTAGCATCGTACTTACGGACCTCATGGGTGGACTAGTTTGGTTGCACCTGGGGGAAGAGTGCACAGTAACACGGCAGTGTATAAGTGAGGGAGTTGACATCCCCAGTATGCTTACTTATGCCATTTTGGACTGTTAAAAGCACAAGTGTTCCATTTGTGTCAGGGTAGGGTGTGTTTTGACTTACACCAAACTTCAAGTTACCATCACTGATGTAGGAATGGAACTGTGTTGTAACTTGAGGACCACCTATAATTAAGAATGAGGGTGTTGGAACATCTGTCATTTGTCTGCCTGGCTTCCCTTCCTGTGGGAAGCTACTCCTCTACACCAAGTAGTTCCAATACGGCTGTCTTTCCTGCCAAAGGGTAGGACAAATGACTTAAGGGGTCAACCAGAGTATCTCATTTCTGAAGGCCCAGATGTTGATTTATAGAGGTGATTTGAGACCCACACGGGGGAGGAGGGGTTGCTATTGTTACAGAAAGAGGAAGAGGATATAATTTGTTCTGAGTTTATAAGCCGTAAAGATCATTGTAATAATCTGGGAATGACTGGTGGGCCCTACCACTTGGAGAAAATAAGTCAATATGGAAGAAGGAAAGGCAAGAGAGAATGACATATAGCTAATGACATTGCCTAAGCACCCAGCCCAAAATATACCTTTAACCAAAAAACACCCAGACTTCTTAAAAATAGAGCCAATAAATAACCTCTTCCTTTTCTGGGTGTAATTTACATGCAGTAAAATTCATCCTGTTTAGATGAATAGTTTCATGAATTTTGATCAATATATAAAGATTATATTATCACCACCACAGTCAAGACAGAATATTTCTACCAGCCCAGAAAGTTCCATCATGCTCCCATATAGTCAATCTTCTGCTAACCTTCCCTCAGCAACCAAGAGTCAATGTTCTAATACCCTGCTTATGACAACTGCTAATCCTAAAGTTTCCCTTTTCCAGAATGTTATGTAAGTGGAATCATAAAGTACGGTATATAGCCTTTTGAGTATTGCTTCTTTCACTGCACTTAATACATTTGATTGAAATTCATTCGCGTTCCACATTATGGCATCATTAATTATTATTATTGTATCATTACTGTATCATAATTATTATTGTATCATTAACTTATTTCTTTTAATTGTTAAGTTGTATTTCATTTATATGAATATACCACAGTTTGTTTATCCATTCACCTGTTCATGGGCATGATTACCCATATAGTCTGCATCTCATTTCATTGAACCTAGGTCATGCAGAAATATAGATTGTATTGGTTGTCTGTTACAAGTGCAAGTGCTCTGTTTTGATGTACAATATTATTTATTTTTGTTTATTACTCATCAGAAGCATTTGTACTCAGGCAATGTTTGTAAAAATATTTTTTCTATCAAATCAAGTGTGGCTTCTTATATGTTTCAGAGGGAGCATTTTATAATTAACACTAAGGTTATAGGTATGGGGGCAAAGCAAAGGGCCTAAATTGAAGTGTTTCCTGTGAAGTGAAGCCACATTTTTCTTCTCTTCATAGCTGCTTCAGCCTTGGGGAATAATGTTTACCTTGATTTAATATCTCATCAGAAGCATAACATCCACAGCAGTTTGGCTGCAGCAGGAATAAACGAAGCATGGCTGTTTCTTCAGGAGAGACTTAAACCTCAAGCCTTCAGTCCTGGAGGGGAGGGGCAGGAGAGGAAGACAGAACAAAAATCTATTAAACTGCAAACAATGGAGCAAAAATGAAAAAAATAACCCTTTTACTACAGGCACAATTTCATGGAAGAGATAAAGTTTATGTTCAAGAAGTCTAGGAGTTGAAGGAAGAAGGAGGCTTTGGGTTTACAGGGCTGCTTCTCTGGGAGTTGGTGAAGTGGTTCCACTTTTCCTGGACCACTTCTACCCCACATTTAATGAAGCAAGTGACCTTGAGAAAGAAATGAACTGTCTCTTAGGGAGAAAGAAAGGGAGATTATTTTCAGTGCTTGGAAATTGAATCCAAGCCTTGTCAGGACATATTCTGCAAGAGCAGCATATTCTTTTTCCCACAAGCAAGCAAATGAACATAAGAAATGCTAAACTGGGGCAGAATGAGGGCCAGCCAGGCCAACCAGCCCAGAATTCTGCCTCTGGCCAAGGACCAGGGAAGGGCTGTGGGAACTGAGCATTATGGGTTTCTCTTTCTGCCTCAACCCCAAATTTTCAGGGTTTCTTCACCTAACAATGAAGGGCCTGGTGCTTGTAAAATTGTTTCTTGTAACTTGTATTTTAGCCAGTACTATCTCAATAGGATGAGTTCTTTAAATTCACTCAATGCTGTGTAAGGAGGTATTTCTTATTTATCCTAAAGCTAACCACATCAGGTTTCAAGGAATGGGTCTAAATTCTTACATATCAGAGTTTTGAGACTCTCATTTTTATCTTCTCCATATTCTGCATGACTTTATAGGCTTCTGTCCAGCCTTTCCTGTTGTGACTTCTTCTCTCTCATCCTTCCATGAAGTTGATTATTAATTCTTTTTTTGGTTATTTTCTTTTGGGCATGCTCTTTTTCTGTCTCTGTCTTTATCCCTTCTTTTTTTTTAGGTATACTAAGGAGAATTATACATGGTAGGCCTTTGGGCCATGCCCTTTCTGCAAAAAGTCACATTGTTACTTCTGTTTTAGTCAGTGCTTAGTCCTATTAGAGATAGTGAACCTGCAGAAAGAACATAGGCTTAAGTGTCAGATAGACTTGGGGTCAAATTTCTCCATGTCATTTACTACCTGTATGACCTGGAGTAACTAAGCTTTAGCTTGTTTTAAGTATGAGAATAATACACTCATCTTGAGAAGTCCTGGTGAAAATTAAATGATTTAGAAAACTTTAGGCATGTAGTTCAATATTATTATAGTAAAACTAATTTTTAAACAAATCAATGGAAGTCTCAAGACAGAGTCTGACATCATTCTTCTTCTTTTTTTCCCTTCTTCTTTCTTTCCTCCTCCTCCTCCTCCTCCTCCTCCTCCTCCTCCTCCTCCTCCTCCTCCTCCTCCTCCTCCTTCTCCTCCTCCTCCTCCTCCTCCTTATTCTTATTCATATTCTTTCTTCTTCTTCCTGAATAACAAAGTTAGGGCTCAAGTGGAGAGAATTGTCTTCTTTGCCTAGTAGCAAGACTATGGTAGTCATTGACCAATAAGTAGTAATGTAGCTTCACTTTCTATTGTAGTTGGCAGTGTTAGTCTTGAGGAAACAATGATGTTCCTTATCAAAATGAACCTAGAATCTGGCCAAGTATAGGCTAATGCTTGCCATCACAGTCACAAACTTATTTAAAAACCTTGGCCAACCCAGCAGAGAAGTATTGAGCAAGAATTGCCCATTAGCATTTGACTTTTGGACTGAAATTGCTGAGATTTTATATTCTCACTTCAGTTAGTCACTGAAAGTGGGCTGCTTCCCTAGGAAAGGCATAATGAGTGATTCTTCTTCTGGTCTTGCTTAAGGTCACTCATGTAGCTGCAGTCATGTCCTCTCTCAGTCACTGGTAGATAGATGGTCTTATTCCTATGTCTGCATCTTGATTTTGGCTAGGACTCAATTTCTCTCTCTCTCTCCTTCCTCCCATAATCCTTGTGACCTCTTATATAGTAGCTGTATTTTTACATAGAAATGGAATATTTCAAGAGGCCAATATAGAAGCTGTGGCCCAGACATCGTTATTAGTAATATTCTATTGGTCAAAGCAAATTGTGAAAATAGCCAGATTCAAAGAGTGGGAAAATAGACTACTTTTTTGATGGTAGGAGCTGTAAAATATTGTGGCTCTGTTTTTCAATCTACCACAGTACAGTCTTTGTCTTCCAAATGTAAAATGTGCTCGCCCTCTTCCCTCAAAGTCATACCCATTACAGTATCATTATCAAGTTTGATGTTCCAATCTCAATGTAATTAGGAATAGAATTAGATACTATTTTCATTTCCATAGATGTAGTGGTGCTAAAGATATCTGCCATCTAAGAAATGCCATTCCGAAAACAGAAACTTTTTTGATATCCTCAATAGCAATCACTGCCCAATCTCGGCATTAGAAATGGATGATTTTCATGGGTGACTTAAGAAGAAATTTTTAGATCTACTGTAAAATAGAGATTGTAGGCATAACACATCATGCATTATTAAATACTAGGGCATATTATTATAAAAAATCAGGCCTGTTAATGTAAAATTAAATTCTAAATTTGATCAGTCTATGTGGCAAATAGGTCTTTCAAATGGTTCCTTCCATAAGCAAATCTTATGTAAGCCAAAAGCTGAAAAGGATTGTTTCTTAAGTGTACCTTGAAAACTACTGCTCTTAAAGAAAAGGTTAGAGATGGGGGGTTATTTATTTATTTATTTTATCTCTCAAAGCATGCTGGGCCATCCAAAAACTATTGTGGAAAAGCATGCTTTTAAGAGAGGCATCTCAAAATTTCTTCTGGCTCCATCTAGGTTTTAGAAGTAATGAACCACTAAAATTCATTACTTTAAGTAAGTAATAAATTTTAAATAAGTTTGTGACTGTGACAGTCATGAAAATTAATCATACACACAGGATTTGAGGATTTATAGATTTCTTGAGATCTTTCATGATAGTGCTATAGTTCTAAAAATTTAGAATGTGAATGAATCAGCCCAAGTGCTTTTCAACAAAGGCAGAGTCCCAGGCTCTAACACTTGTGATTGGAGTAGGCCCAGATAAAGTCCACCAATGCCCATGTTTTGCAGAACACTGAATGAATCTGATTCAGATTGCTGCATTTGAGAAACCAAAGCATTTATGAACCCTCCAATTAAAATCTTTGACCTTTATTCTATATGTACATCTCTATTTCTATATATAGTCATTTGGTGTCTCTCTACATATGCAGCCACATGTACAGGCACGTACATACATATAAAAGATGAAAAGCAAAAAAATTAATTATTATTTTTAATTTCCTCAAATTCCAGTCCACTTTACAAGAATTTTAGTGATTCAACTATTATATCTGGGTCAGCTAATGATGACACTGGAATAGACTTCAATTGGATAAAGTTGCCCTGTTGTATATATAAAAATATACTATGAACTTGTTGGTTACTTAGTTTTAAAGTCTTGATCCCTTGAACATACTTCAAACTGTTATTGAACACTAAGTGCCATCTATTTATATTCTCCAAATGATATAATTGTTAATTTATGCATATTCATTTTCACGTATTTGGAATCAGTGTGGTGATCTGCTTCTTTCTTATAACATTTTTCATATACAGTTCTATAATTACATCCATGTATCAAAGTCATCCACATACTTATTTTGTATGGCCATAATATTCCATTGTTCAAATGTGCCATAATGTTCTTATTTCTCATTGATAGGCCTTGAGGTATAAGTTCTATTTAATATCAGCTATATACCATTGTATCTATTTTTAAAAATAATTATTGTGGTCATGAATTACCAAGTGAAAACAGTATGAAAATAGATCTTGAAAGACACTTGGGCCTTAGATTGATGCATAATTAGACCCGACCCCCAAATGGATAATAAGTTGAATATAATATGCTATCAAGAAGGTAAATACAATTTTAAGCATTACTAAGCATGATGTTATTAGATCAGATAGGAAAATAGCAACTAGAAATAGATAACAGACAAGAGGTGAAGAGAAGCTCACCCATAAAAAATATAGCAAATGTTTGAAAATTTATGAACTTGAATTAATCAGAATGGCAGAAGGTCATTGAATGATGTAGAAAGAAAACTAAATTGAAATAAAATTGTGTAATTTTTTCAAACTTCCTGAACAGACAAAATGGGCTTTTATCTATGGCAGGTTTGAAAGATAGATATTGGTGTTTCAGGAGACTTTAGCTCTCTGGAAATCTATTAGAAGTTTAATTTGGCCAAAAGGAGGGCATCTAATAAAATTTTGACTACCAGATTATTTTGCTACTGAGAAAATAAGAGATTTAATATAGCAAATAACATCTTTTTTTTTTTTTTTGTATTTTTCTGAAGCTGGAAACGGGGAGAGACAGTCAGACAGACTCCCGCATGTGCCTGACCGGGATCCACCTGGCACGCCCACCAGGGGGCTATGCTCTGCCCCTCTGGGGCATCGCTCTGTTGCGACCAGAGCCACTCTAGCGCCTGGGGCAGAGGCCAAGGAGCCATCCCCAGTGCCTGGGCCATCTTTGCTCCAATGGAGCCTCAGCTGCAGGAGGGGAAGAGAGAGACAGAGAGGAAGGAGAGGGGGAGGGGTGGAGAAGCAGACGGATGCTTCTCTTGTGTGCCCTGGCTGGGAATCAAACCCGGGACTTCTACACGCCAGGCCGACGCTTTACCATTGAGCCAACCGGCCAGGGCCCCAAATAACATCCATTTTTAAGATTTCTTTTTTTTTTCTTTTCTTTTTTTTTTTTACAGAGAGAGAGAGAGTCAGAGAGAGGGATAAATAGGGACAGACAGACAGACAGGAACGGAGAGAGATGAGAAGCATCAATCATCAGTTTTTTGTTGCGACACCTTAGTTGTTCATTGATTGCTTTCTTATATGTGTCTTGACCGTGGGCCTTTAGCAGACCTAGTAACCCCTTGCTCGAGACAGCAACCCTGGGTCCAAGCTGGTGAGCTTTGCTCAAACCAGATGAGCCTACACTCAAGCTGGCGACCTCGGGGTCTTGAACCTGGGTCCTCTGCATTCCAGTCTGATGCTCCATCCACTGTGCCACTGCCTGGTCAGGCATCAAATAACATCCTTGATTTGATTTTTATTTATTTATTTTTTGCAAGATAGAGAGAGAGGGAGAGACAGGGATAAACAGAAAGGAAGTAAGAGAGATGAGAAGCATTAACTCATAGTTATGGTGCCTTAATTGTTCATTGATTGATTTCTCATATGTGCCTTGACTGGTGGGCTCCAGCTGAGACAGTCACCCCTTGCTCAAGCCAGCTACCTCGTGCTCAAGCCAGTGACCTTTTGGCTCAAGCCAGAAAATGGGGTCATGTCTATGATCCCACACTAAAGCTGCTGAGCCCACCATCAAGCCAGTGACCTCAGAATTTTTAACCTGGGCCCTCAGCATCCCAGGCTAATGCTCTATCTATTGTACCACTGCTTGGTCAGGCTTAATTTGATTTTAACTAAGAAAGAAAAATATTATTAATTGAATAGTAAGTGCCTAATACTAAAGAAAAGGAACACCAAGCCCAGTTACTCATGTGCCCTGCACCTAAAAAAAATTTGTTAAAATTCTTTCAGACTCTGAAAGGGAATATAAATGGTAAAATATGGAAAGTTTTATAAATTTAATTTAGGTCATACAAAAGTTTTGAAAAGTTCAGTGAGAAAGGCAAGAGGAATAACATCTAACAAAAATAATGTTCAGTTTCCATTCTAAGTCTAGGTTCAGAAAAGACTTTTAAAAAAGATCTAAAGACATATAATAAAAGATGAATATAAAAGAAAAATACCAAAAAGCCTAAAGCACAGGTGAAGTGAATAAGGTAAGCTTAGAGAGAGAGAAAAGATGACCAAAATGATTATTCTATGTAGAGTTAGAGTAAGCTATAGTTCCATGGCATTAAAAAGAGGTACAATAAACCTTCAGAGTTGCATATGCTATTCCACATTTTAGAGAGACATGTTAATGCCAGAACATATGAACTAAACAACTGAATTAAATTATATTATATTAGCAATTGGGATTATGTTTTTAAATAGAAGGCTTCTGAATCTTTAGAAAGAATGCGGTGACCACTAAGAACCAATGTGCATTCATGAAGCATGAGTGAAAATATATTTTTATATCTTTTTTTTTTTTTTTTTGTATTTTTCTGAAGTTGGAAACGGGGAGGCAGTCAGACAGACTCCCACATGTGCCCAACCAGGATCCACCCGGCATGCCCACCAGAGGGCGATGCTCTGCCCATCTGGGGTGTTGCTCTGTTGCAACTAGAGCCATTCTAGCGCCTGAGGCAGAGGCCATAGAGCCACCCCCAGCGCCCGGGCCAACTTTGTGCCAATGGAGCCCTGGCTGCGGGAGGGTAAGAGAGAGACAGAGAGGAAGGAGAGGGAGAGGGGTGAAGAAGCAGATGGGTGCTTTTCCTGTGTGCCCTGGCCAGGAATCGAACCCGGGACTCCTGCACGTCTAGCCGATGCTCTACCACTGAGCCACCACTGAGCCAACCAGCCAGGGCCGAGTTTATATCATTTTAAAGTATTGATTAACTACTAATTCAGAAAAGCATCATCAACTTAGTGCCTACTAATTTCAGTAAAAGATTTGATCATTTTCCCTTCATGTTATTTAGGATAAAATTATAAAATACTTTATGGAGCATTAAGTGAATTAATAACTTCCTCAATAGCTGATGTTTAATATTTAAGGAAGGGAACTTAATTGACTAGAAAATGGCTCTATCCTTGGTAGTTTAAAATTTAAACCAATGACTTGAATGAAGAAATACATTATGTAATATATAGCATGCATGAGTTTTAGATAAAAAGAAATCACACTAAACTAATTTTGTGTAGGTTTTACTCAGATTTGAATCATGGACACCACGAGTGAATCTGAGTCAGGTGTATCCACATTGAACTGTAAGTATGATAAGAAGGATTTGTTGACTATTCCTGAGTAATCTTTAGTCTCTGTGAAGAACTGTTGAAAATTCATCCCACTGTTGTAGGCTGAATAATGACTCTTAAAGGTATATAAGTCTTAATTGTTGGAACCTGTGAATGTTACCTTACATGGTAAGAAGCACTTTGAAGATTTGGTTAAACTAAAAATAGTAAAATTGAGAGATTATTTGGCATTGTCTAAGTGTACTAAATGTAATCCTAAATGTAATCACGTGTCATAAGAAAGACCCAGGAGGGTCCGAGTCAGATAGGAAGATATGAAGACAGAAACAGAGGTTGAAGTATGAGCAGCCTCTAGAAGCAGGAAAGGCAAGGAAATGGAATCTCCCCTAGAGCTCCCAGAAGAAATGCAACTCCTAACTTCTGACCTCCAGAACTGTTACATAATACATTTATGTTTTAGGCCACCAAGTTTGTTTAATAAGTTATAGCATCAAATGGAAACACACACAACTAAAAGCTGGTGTTGTTGCACAGTTTGATCCTTCCTGAATGCACCCAGACCCAGCAGACACAGCCATAAACTGTGGTTCACTTGTAGCTCCATAAAGGTGGCTGGGGGCCAGTCACAGAAAGTGTCTTACATTGGCCTGCACCAGAATCCATCTCAAGAGGCCCAGAACCAACATACCCAATAGCCAGCTTCAGACAACATCAGAGCAGGATCCAATAATCTATACAAGGAGCATATCCAAAGGGAGATCTAGTAAGCACCAAATCCAACTGAAGCAAATTTTTTATGTGGTCAAAACCTGCATGGCACCTTACCCACCAAGGTCAGGGTTGAACTTAACAGTCAGTTAGCCTGAGCATTGATACCATGCATGAATATGCCAGTATCAATCACACCTCTATTACAACAGGAGAGCCCACATAACCCACACAGGGACATTCCTGGAATACCCAGGTCAAGTGATCAAAAAGTCTATATGACTGGATTCCACAAGACACCTACTCCATAAGGCCACCCCAGAAAGACTGGGTGCCATAGAAGATCTGTCTAATACCTAGAGACAAACACAAAGAGGCTGCCAAAAGGGAGAGACAAAGATATAGGCCCCAAATGAAAGAACAGAATGAATATCTAGAAAAAGAGCTAAATAAAATGAAAGCAAGCAATTTATTTGATATAGAGTTCAAGATAATCATTATAAGAATGCTCAACAGCATAAGAAAGGATGTAGAAACAATAAAAATAAACCAGTCTGAAATGAAGAATACACTATCTAAAATGAAGAATACACTGCAAGGGATAAACAGTAGGTTAGATTAAACATAGCATTGAATCAGAGATTTGGAAGACAAGGTATTAAAAAACACCCAACCAGTGCAGTAAATAGAAAAAAGAATTTAAAAAAAAATAAGGATAGTTTAAGAGACTTTTGGGACAATATGATGTGTAAGAACATCTGTATCATAGGGTTACAAAAAAAAAAAAAAAAAAAAAAAAAAAAAGAGCAAAAGATCAAAAACTTATTTGAAGAAATAATGACTAAAATTTTTCCTAACTTAGTGAAGGCACATAAATCTACAAAGTGCAGAGAGTCCCAAACAAGATGTATGTAGAGAGGCCCACACCAAAACAGATCATAGTTGAAATGGCAAAGATTAAAGACAAAGAGAGAATCTTCAAGCCACAAGTGAAGGAAAGTCAGTTACCTACAAGGGAGCTCCCATAAAACTGTCAGCTTATTTCTAAACAAAGATTTCAGGCCAGAGGGATTGCCATAAAATATTCAGTGATGAAAAGCAACGACCTACAACCAGTACTACTTTACCCAGAAAGGTTATTATTTAATATTGAAGGATAAACAAAGAGCCTCTCAAACAAGAAAAAGCTGAAGGAGTTTGTTGCCACCAAACCAATATTACAAGAAATGTCAAAGGCTTGCTTTAAGAAGAAAAAAAATAAGAAACACAGTTAAAAAAATAAAATAATAATAAATATGTACCTATTAATAAACACTTTAAATGTAAATGGCTTAAATGCTTTAATCAAAAGACACAGGGTAGCTGAATAAATAAGAAAGCAAGAGTCATATATATGCTGTCTATAAAAGATCCACCTCAGAACAAAAGATACACAGACTAAAGTAAAGGGATGGAAAAAATATTTTATACAAAATGAAAGGAAAGAAAAGCTGAGGTAGCAATACTTATATTTGACAAAATAGATCTTAAAACAAAGGCTATAGTAGAAAACAAAGCAGGATACTAACATAATGATAAAGGGAGCGATCTAACAAGAGGATATAACTATTGTAAAGATTTATACACCCAAAAATGGGAGTACCTAAGTATGAAAAGCAAATCTTGATGAATATAAAGGAAAGATATTGATAGTAATACAATGTTAGTAGGGGATTTTAATACCCAATTGACATCAATGGATAGATCTTCCAGAAATAAAATAAATGAGAAAATGATAACCTTAAACAATACACTAATTCAGTTGGATTTGATTGATATCTTTGTAACAAATCTAACAGAGCTTGGGCCCTTTTATGGAGCTGCTGTCAGCTCTAAACAGGAGGAAGATGATACTTATATACATGTTGGTTCCTCTAAGCAGGAGGAAGCTGATCCCACACTACCCAGGCACAGAAAATGCAGACACAATCAGTGAACAGAGCAGTATCTCCAGATAGGTGGCCCACAGTTGATTACAAGCAACTGCTGATGACAACCTATACCCCAACCTCACCCAAGAGGACCCAGAACCAACACAATAGTAAGTGCAGACTTCACCAATGCTAGACAAAGCTAGCTACACAACTGGCAAGCCCAAAGTAGGAGTCTATCAGGCACCAGACACTATGGAGAATAAAAACACCCAACAGGACAACATTGCACAGAGCCTAATATTCATGATCAAAGTTGACCCTTAGAGCCAGCCAGTATGAAGGAATAACCCTACTTACATAAGAGCCAACTGCATTCAATACTCAAATACAACAGAAAGGTAAATATAACCCTCAAAAAGCATTCCTAGAGCAAGAAATGCAGGTGACCTGGAGGTCATTACCACTGAGTATATCTTTCTTGTAAAGATGCCTCAACAAATTTGAAAATTAGAGCAGAGCTACCTAATACACAGAAAAAATGTACAGACAAAGAAATATGACTCAAATGAATCAACAAGATAAATGCTCAGAAAAAAAACTAAATGAAGTGGAAGTAACCAAATTACCAAATGAGAGTTTAAAATAATGGTTATTAGGATGCTCAAGAATCTTAGAAAAGAACAGATGATCACTGTAAGAACTTTTTTTTTTTAATTACATGTTTTGGGGGTTTTTTTGCACTTCTTTTATTTTTTATTTTACTTTTATTTTATTTATTCATTTTTTTAGAGAGGAGAGAGAGACAGAGAGGGAGAGAGAGGAGAGAGAGACAGAGAGAGAGAAGGGGGAGGAACTGGAAGCATCAACTCCCATATGTACCTTGACCAGGCAAGCCCAGGGTTTCGAACCGGCGACCTCAGCATTTCCAGGTCGACACTTTATCCACTGTGCCACCAACAGGTCAGGCCCACTGTAAGAACTTAAAGAGATAAAAAGCATTAAAAAAGGACATTGAAATCATTTTTAAAAAGTTAGAAATGACAAACACAATATCAAAAATGAAGACTGCACTATAAAAAAACAACAGCAGGCTGGATAAAGTGGAGGATCAAATAATCATTTTAGAGGACAAGATAAACAAGCACAGAAGCAGAGCAGCAAAAAGAACAGAGGCTCAAAAAGACTGAGAAAATTCTAGGAGAACTCTGGTACAACATAAAGAGAGAAACAACATCTGCATCATAGGGGTTCATGAAGGAGAAGAGAATAAACAAGGGATAGAGAACTTCTTTAAAAAAAATCATAGCCGGCCCTGGCCGGTTGGCTCAGCGGTAGAGCATCGGCCTGGTGTGCGGGGGACCCGGGTTCGATTCCCGGCCAGGGCACATAGGAGAAGCGCTCATTTGCTTCTCCACCCCCCCTCCTTCCTCCCTGTCTCTCTCTTCCCCTCCCGCAGCCAAGGCTCCATTGGAGCAAAGATGGCCCGGGCACTGGGGATGGCTCCTTGACCTCTGCCCCAGGTGCTAGAGTGGCTCTGGTCACGGCAGAGCGATGCCCCAGAGGGGCAGAGCATTGCCCCCTGGTGGGCAGAGCATCACCCCTGGTGGACGTGCTGGGTGGATCCCGGTGGGGCGCATGCGGGAGTCTGTCTGACTGTCTCTCCCCATTTCTAGCTTCAGAAAAATACAAAAAAAAAAGTCATAGCCAAAAATTTCCCTAAATTGATGAGGAAAAAAGTCACAGAAGTTTAAGAGGCAGAGAGTGCCATTAAAGATGATCCCAAAGAGGGGCACAACAAGACACGTCATAATTAAAATGTCAAAGTTAATAGATAAAGAAAGAATACTAAAAGCTGCAAGAGAAGAGCAGTTAATTACCTATAAGGATGACATCTGACTTCTCAACAGAAACACTTCAAGCCGGAAGGGATTGTCAAGAAATATTCTAATTGATGCAAAACTAGAACCTACAACAACCAAGACTACTTTATCCAGCAAAGCTATCATTTAAAATGAAGAAGAAATGAAGAGCTTTCCAGACCAAAAGAACAAAAAACAAAAAACAAAAGGCTCAAGTTGTTCATTACCACCAAAACAGAACTACAAGAAATGTTAAAGGTCCTGCTATAAGAAGAGAAAAGGGAAAAAAATCAAGATTAAGAGGACTATAGGTTTAAAAAGCAAAATGGCAATAAGTACATATCAATAATGACCTTAAATGTAAATGGATTAAATGCTCCAATCAAAAGACATAGAGTAGCAGCATGGATAAGAAAACAAGACCCCTATCTGTGCTGTCTACAAGAAACCCACCCCAGAACAAAAGATACACAATAGACTAAAAGTGAAGTAATGGATAAAACATTTCATAAAAATAGGAATAAGATAAAAGGTGGGGTAGCAATATTTATAGCTGACAAAATAGCCTTTAAAACAAAGCCTATAGTAAGGGACAAAGAATGTCATTACATAATGATAAAGAGAGCAATTCAACAAGATAATATAAAGAATTGTAAATATTTATGCACCCAATAAAGGAGCACCTAAATATATAAAGTAGCTTTTGATGGACATCAAGGGTGAGACTGACAGCAATACTGTAATAGTAGGGAATTTTAATACTCTGCTAACATCAATAGATAGATCCTCCAGATAGAAAATTAAGAAAGAAACGGCAGTCTTATATGATAAACTAGATCAACTGATTTAATTGATATCTTCAGAAAATTTTATGCCAAAGCAGCAGAATATACATCATTTTCAAGTACTTATGGTACATTTTCTAGGATTGACCATGTTAAGACAAAAAACAAGTCTCAATGAATTTAAGAAGATTAAAATAATATCAAGCATCTTCTTTGACCACAATGGCATAATATGAAATCAACTATAATTAAAAAAACTGAAAGACATTCAAACATTTGGAGGCTAAATAGCATGTTATTAAATAATAAATGGGTTAACAATGGGATTAAGAAAGAAATAAAAAATTTCCTTGAGAGAAGTGAAAATGAACATACAATAACCCCAAATCTATAGGACACAGCAAAAGCAGTCCCAAGAGGGAAGTTAATAGTATTATAGGCATAGTACTACAGAAACTAGAAAATGCTCAAATAAAAAAAAATCTAACTTTGCTCCTTAAAGAACTAGAAAAAGAACAACAAATGAAGTCCAGAGAAAGTAGAAGAAAGGAAATAATAATCTTTCAAAACTGAATCTGGTAGAATCAGAAAATCTAAGCAAACTGATACAAGAAATGAAATTAAAACAGTTATCAAAAACTCCCAGCAAACGAAAGTCCTGAACTGAATAGCTTCACAAGAGAATTTTACCAAATATTCAAAGAAGAATAAGCACCTATGTTTCTCAAGCTATTTCAAAATATTCAAGAGGAGGAAAGACTTCCAAACTCATTTTATGAGATAAGTATTATCCTAATACCAAAAATGAGGTAAAGACACTACAAAGAAAGAAAACTATATGTCAATATCCCCAATGAACATAGATGCTAAAATTTTTAACAAAATATTAGCAAACCAGATCCAGCTATACATTAAAAAGATTATAGATTATAATCAAGTGGAATTTATTTCAGGATGCAAAGCTGGTACAATATTTGCATATCAATAAATGTTATTTATCACATAAACAAAATGAAGAGTAAAAATGACATGATTATATCAATAAATGCAGAACCAGCATTTGAAAAAATTCAGCACCCATTTATGAACAAAACTGTCAACAAAGTGGGAATACAGGGAACATACCGCAATATAATAAAGGCCATATATGACTAACGGACAGCCAATATCATACTCAATGGGCAAAAATTAAAAATAATCCCAAGATCAGAAACAAGACAGAGGTGTCCCCTTTCATCACTCTTATTCAACATAGTTATGGAAGTCTTGGCCATAGCAATGAGACAAGAAAAAAAAATTCAATTTGGAAATGAAGTAAAACAGTCAATATTTGCTGATGACATAATATTGTACATAGAAAACCCTGAATTCTCAGCCAATAAACTACTAGACCTGATAAATGAATTCAGCAAGGTGGCAGAATATAAAATTATTATTTCTTAAATTCAGTAATAGAAGGGGAGGCAGAGAGACAGACTCCCGCATGTGCCCTGAATGGGATCCACCTGGCAAGCCCACTAGGGGGTGGTGCTCTGTCCATCTGGGGTGTTGCTTTGTTGCTCTGCAACTGAGTTCTTCTTAATGCCTGAGGCAGTGCCCATGGAGCCATTTTTAGCACCCAGGGCCAAATTGCTCCAATTGAGCCATAGCTGCTAGAGGGAGAGAGAGAGAGAGAGACAGAGAGAGAGAGAGAGAGAGAGAGAGGAACAAGAGGGGGAGGGGTGAAGAAGTAGATGGCCACCTGTTCTGTATACCCTGACTGGTAATTGAACCCAGGACATCCACACACTGGACTGACACTCTACTACTGAGCCAACCAGTCTGGGCCAGGATATAAAATTATTCAGAAATAAATGGCATTTTTATACACTCACAATAAACTGTCAGGAAAAGAAATTAAGGAAATAATACCCTTTACTATTGCAAGAACAAAAAGTAAAGTACTTAAGAATAAGTTTAATCAAGGAGGTAAAAGACTTGTACTTGGAAAACTATAGGACATTGAAAAAAGAAACTGAGAAAAATACAAACAAGTGGAAGCATATACCATGTTCATGGATAGGAAGAAAGAAAATTATTAAAATTTCTATACTACCCAAAGCAATCTATACATTCAATGCAAGTTCTATTAGAATACCAATGACATGTTTCACAGATCTAGAACAAATATTCCAAGAATGTATATGAAATGAAAAAAGAACCCAAATAGCCTCAGCAATCTTGAAAATAATTATTAAAGTGGATGTATCACATTTTCTGATATCAAGATGTACTACAAGGCCATTGTAGTCAAAACAGCTTGATACTGGCCTAAAATAATCACCATTTCATCATGTTATGGTGGAAACATTAAAACTACTTTCATAGTAACTTTGAAGTATGCAATACTGTACATTAAATCCCTGGAAATTATTTATTTTATAACTGAAAGTTTGTATCCTCTGACCAATATCTCTTTAGTTCCCTCACCCTTCAGGCACTGGTAGCTGCCATTCCACTCTATTTTTATGTATTTGACTTTTTTTTTTTTTTCTGTGAGAAGCAGGGAGGCAGAGACTCCCACATGTGTCTGACTGGGATTCACCCAGCAAGCCCGCTAGGAGGCAATGATCTGCCCATCTGGGGCATTGCTCCGATTGCAACTGGCACCATTTTAGCACTTGAGGCAGAGGTCATGGAGCCACCCTCAGCACCCGGGCCAACTTTGCTTCAATGGAGCCTTGGGTGTGGGAGGGGAAGAGAGAGATAGAAAGGAGAGGGGGAAGCGTGGAGAAACAGATGGGCACTTCTCCTGTGTGCCCTGTCTGGCCAGGAATCAAACTGGGGACTTCCACACGTCATGCTGATGCTCTACCACTGAACCAACTGGCCCAGGCCTGATTTTTTGTCTAATTACACATATAAGTAAAACCATATAATATTGTCTTTCTCTATCTTGCTTATTTAACCTAGCAAAATCTTCCCGAGGCCCATCCATGTTGTACCAAATTGCAAGATTTTATTCTTGTTTTATGACTAATAGTTCATTGTGTGTGTGTATATTATACTTGTAAGTTCAATATAAATGTCAATTATCATTGTTGTTTATTTTGCCAACGTCAGACCCCATAGCCTTTACCTGACTCTGAGTCTAACATTTAGAGTGTCGCCTATCATGGCTCAATTATATCCCACTACTAATAATGATTTTTGAAAAGGAGGGTAAATGAGATCTCCTTACACCCATTCTTCTAAGTAGTTGATGTTTCAGTAAATTAGTGAATTTTTGTTTGTAAGATACAACAAGAAAAATTAGCATTTTAACTATTCTTAATTGTTCTTTGAAAACTAATGAATACTTTATTTTCAATTTACCCAGCACACTTATAGACCTTTATTTATACCTTGGAAGACTTTTATTCAATGTGTTAATTTTATTAAGTTACATATTAAAAATAATATAAGTAAAATATATTAATATCTTATCTCATAATTTTCCTAAATTTAAAAATAATTATATAATAATGCAATGACAAAAATACAATAAGTACATTTTATGTACTAATGGTCACACCTAAAATTCAGGCTTTGTAGTATACCTCCTTTTCCTGAAAGATACAGCAAGCATAGTGTAGCACTGGAGAAGTATAGTAAATGTTTGATTACCCAGAAATATGCATTTATTTGAAAATGTGGGTATGGTTAAACCACATAGGATCAGGATTTGTTGAAAGAGTATCTGCAGAAATCAAAGAAAGTGATGGAACAAATCTTTTGAAAATGTGTGTCCTTTGCCAATTTTTATTTATCTTACTTATCTTAGCTTTTCAACTTTTTTTTAGCACAATTATTTCTACTCAGTAGTATGTGCATTTTCTCCATGAGGTTTATGATATTTCATAAAGTAGACCAGTCTCTGAGAACTTTATTTCCAACTTCTCTATTAAAGTACATTCTCTTTGTCCTTATTGTGTAGGTAAGACACTGTGGCATTATCAACTGGTCATTTGTAACTCACTATCAACAAATGCCAAGCACCAAGACATTTCATTAAATTAAAATGTTGTGACTTTTTTTTTAAGTGAAAGAAGGGGAGATAGATTCCTGCATGTACCCCAACTGGGATTCACCCAGCAACCCCTGTCTGGGGCTGATACTTGAATCAACCAAGCTGTTCTCAGCTCTTGAGGCTGACACTCAAACCAATCAAGCCACTGGCTGTGAGAAGGGAAAAGAGAGAGAAGGGGCAGAGGGTGGGGAAGAGAAACAGATGGTTGTTTCTCATGTGTACCCTGACTAGGAATTGAATCAGGACTCTATCCATTGAGTCAACTGGCCAAGGCCATGATTTTTAAAAACAGTGAATTTTAAAGGATTTTTTTTTTTTTTAGGAATTTTTTTTTAATAACCCAGTGGTAGTCAACCTGGTCCCTACTGCCCACTAGTGGGCATTTCAGCTTTCATGGTGGACGGTAGCGGAGCAACAAAAGTATAAATAAAAAGATAGATTTAACTATAGTAAGGTGTTTTATAAAGATTTATTCTGCCAAACTTAGCAAAAATCCAACATAAAGTACTTGGTAATTAATTATTATTATATGCTTTAACTTGCTGTAACTCTGCTTTATAAATTTTATAAAGTAAAGTTACTTCCCTACTTTATAAATCACCATGACTGTGGAACCAGTGGGTGGTTAGAAAATTTTATTACTAACAGAGATACAAAAGTGGGCGGTAGGTATAAAAAGGTTGACTACCCATTGTTTGTGTGACTATAGTGGACATATTTTCTGATGCCCTTAGGAAAAAATGTAAATGCTCAGGACTATGTAAAGTATACAGCATGGGCAGAGATGAGAAAGTAATGAAGTCTGATGATTGGACCTGGAACCAGCTGTGAAAGGATGAATATAAATTTCCAGAAAGATAAGAAAGGGAATGCCTTCTTTTAAGAGAAAATAGATGAGAATGGTGAAGTAAAGAGAAATAAGGTGAGGCAGATATGCAAATCCAGACAGCCAGCTAAGTATATTGGATTTAAATCTGTAGGCAGAAGAGAGAGGCTAAAGGACTTTTCAAATAGCAGCTGTACTGAGATATAACTCATACTATAAAATTCACCTTTCAGTATACAATTCAGTGACTTGTATTATATTTACAGAATTGTGCAATGACCACTATAATCTAATTTAGAACATTTTTATTTTCCTAAAAGGCACTCTGTAACCATTAGTGGTGCTCATCATTCATTTCTCTCTTGAGACTCAAGCAAACACCAACCTTTTGTCTTTATGGATTTACCATAAAGTTCAGGAAATGTTATGTAAATACAACCATTTAACATATAGTCTTTTGTGACTGGGTCGTTTCACTCAGCATGATGTTTTCAAGGTTTATCCATGCTGTAGCATGTAGCAGTACTCCATTCCTTCTAACAGCTGAATAATATTTCATTCTATGGGTATACTACTGTTTGTTTATCTGTTTGTCAGACGATGGGCATTTGGGACGTTTCCATTTATGGCTGCTATGAACATTTTTGAAAAAATTTTGTGAAACATTTATTTTCATTTCCCTTGGCTATACACTTAAGGGTACTGTTGGTCATATAGTAGTAACCTTTGAGTTAATTTGCTGAGGATCTGCTACAATGTTTCCCAAAGTGGTTGCAATTTTACATTCCTACCAGCAATGTAGAAAAGTTTCAATTTCTTCACATCCTTGCCAACACTTGTCATTGTCTGTCATTTTTTATTTTAATCCTCCTAGTGAGTGCAAAGTGGTATTTCATTATGGTTTTGATTTGTATTCCTGATGACTACTAATCTCAAGCTTTTAATGTGCTTACTGGTCACTTCTATGTCATTTGTATGTCTATTCAAATCCTTTTCCTATTTGTATTAGTCTGCTTAGGGACGCCACAACGAAATGCCACAAAATGGGTGGCTTAAACAACAGAAATTTGTTTTCTCACAGTTTTGGAAGCTGGAAGTCCAGAGTCAAGGTGTCTGAGCTCAGAGTCAGGTTTGATTTCTCCAGAGGTGTCTCTCTCCAGATGTCATCTTATTACTATTTCTTCATATGACCTCTTTTTTCTGTTCATGTTCCTCAAAACTTTTTTTTATGTACACCAGCCATATTGGATTAGGTCCCTACCTTCATGACTCTAACATTTACTTCCATAAAGACCTTCTCTCCAAACGCAGTCACATTGAGAGTTAGGGCTTCAACTTGTGAACTGAAGGGGAGACACACAGTTCAGAACATAACACCTTTTTTTTTAAGTGGGAGGTGGGGAGGTCAAAAAGCAGAGATACAGGCTCTCGCATGCACCCTGACCAGGATCCACCTGGCAAGCCCTTTCCAAGGCGATGCTCTGCCCATCTGGGGCATGGAGCCATCCTCAGAGCCTGGGGTCAATTTGCTCAAACCATTTAAGCCATGGCTGTAGGATGGGGAAGAGAGAGAAAGAGAGGGAAGGAGATAGGGAAGGGTGGAGAAGAGGCAGATGTTTGCTTCTCCTGTGTGCCCTGATGGGGGATCAAACCTGGGATTTCCACATGCTGGGGTTATGCTCTACCACTGAGCCAACCAACCAGGGCCCATAACACCATTTTTAAAGTAGTTATATGTCTTTTAATTGTTGAGTTGTAGTATTTCTTTATTCTGAATTCAGGCCTCATAAATTTTAATATATGTGCTGTCAAAGCAAGCACACAAGTCTCTTATCAGATATACAAATTTGTGAGTATTTTCTACCACTTTATGGTTTGTTTTTCTACTTTCCTGATGAAGTCCTTTGAAACAAAAAGGTTTTCAAAAATTTTAAATTTATTGTGATGACTAAATTAGATTATATAGGTGTCAAGAGTAGATTTCTATGGTACATGATCTATATATTGCATTGTGTTTTCAGCAAAGTCAAATCTTCTGTCATCATATATTTGCTTCCCTTTACCATTTACTGTCCTCTATACTCCTGTATGGTAACCACAATACTGTTACCTGTGTCTATGAGATTTTGTTTTTCCTATTTGTAAACTGTTATAGCCATTATCAAAAATATTATGAAGGCTCTTCAAAAAATTAAGATTAACATTACCATATGACCCAGCAACCCCTTTTCTCAATATCTACCTAAATGGTTTTCAATTTTGATAAATCCAATTAGATATTTTTTCATGATTTTTTGAATATACAAAAAATTAGTGCCTAATCCAAGGTTACAAATACTTACTCTTATTATTTTTTTCCAAAAGTCTTATAGTTTAAAATTTTATAATTAGGTTTTTGGTCAATTTTGAGTTAGTTTTTGTATATGGAATGAGGTAGGGTTTCTACATCATTCTTTTACACATAGATATCCTGTTCTCCCAGTACTCTTTGTTGTAGACTGTTCTTTCTCTATTGAATAATCTGGTACCCTGTTGAAGATCAATTGAACACAATGTAATAGTTTATTTCTGGAATATAAATTCTATTTCATTGATTTATATATCTTATACCAATACCACACTGTCTTGATTGCTACAGCTTTGTAGTAATTCCTGAAATTGGAACATTTGAGTTCTCAAACTTTGTTCTTGGAGTTTACATGTGAAATTTAGAACTATCTTGATAATTTATGCATAAAGAACAACTGAATTTTTATATATATTGTGTTGAATCTGTAGATCAGTTTGAAAAATATTGCTATTGCAACAATATTAAGCCTTTCAACACATGAACATGGTATATTCATACAGTTACTTTTTTCTTTAGTTTTCTTCAATGATGTTTTGTAGCTTTTAGTATATAGGTCTTGCACTTCTTGTGTTAAATTTGTCCTTAGATATTATTCGATGCCATTAGAAGAGTTGGGTTTTTTTTATTTCACTTTCAGATTGTCCATTAATAGTGTGTTAAACTATAATTGATTTGTATATATTACCATTTTTCCTTCAACTTTGCTAAAATACTTTTTTGCTGGATACTCTAGTATTTTCTATATACTAGGTCATCACCTACAAATAGAGATAGTTGTGCTCCTTCCTTTCCAATCTACATGCCTTTTATTTCTTTTTCTTGCCTAGTTTTCCTGGCTAGAATGTCTAGTGCAATGCTGACTAGAAACAGAGTTTATAGACCTGTATCATTTCTTAAACTATGCTGAAAACATTCAGTTTTTCACCATTAAGTATGATATTAGCTCTGAGTTTTTTTTATAGATGCCCTTTAACAGCTTGAAAAATTTTCCATGCATTCTAGTTTAAATGTTTTTATCATAGTAGGTTATTGAATTTTGTCAAATGACTTTTCTGTGTCTGTGAGATGATCCCAGGTTTTGGCCTTTCCCCCCATTATTGTGATGCACTGATTTATTTTTATATGTTGTAGCAACCTTGCATTACTGGGATAAATACACCTTGTTTCTGTTTTATAACCCTCTTTATATGTTACTAGATTCAAGTTGCTAGTGCTTTGTTAAGGACTTTTCCATCTATGTTTATCTGGGATATTGGTCTGTACTTTTTCTTGTGATATCATTGGTTTTGGTGTCAAGGTAGTGAAGGGTTTTAAGCAAGAGACTGATGCTAAAGCTTAATTTGGTCAGGAATAAAATAATTTTTCAGGGAGATCACTCCAGAACATGGTGAGTGGATTGGAAGCTGTGAGGATGGGAACAGTGAGACTTGGAGTTTTGGAGACCATTGGAGAGTTAATTAAATTTTGCAAACTGGAAGCAGTGAGGTACTGAATCTAGGTTGTTGACGTATAGATGGAAAGAGAGTGCTAAGTGCACAATGTTGAAGAGGTATATAAGAAATCTAATTTTTATATTCTCTAACATGAATTTCCTTTATGTTCAAAAGATACATGCCCTTGGGGTTCTTTTATTTTATTTCTGCTGACACTGCTGCTCTCTCTTTCTTTATGAAACAAGGATTGAGAATTTCATTCTCTGCTTTTATACAGCTGAAATCAGATGAATTTTAGAAAAGGACCTTTGCTAAAGGACGCAGGAAAAAAGGGAAACAAGAAAAGAAAGCATGCAAATCCACACAAATGTGCCTCAAAACACCATCAGACAAACATAGTATAGATTTCAGACTCTTCAATAACTAATTCTTAGCAGATAAGCAAGCCTAATTTTAACCTGTACTCTATAAAAGGACGTACTCTATTTCCTTCCCTTCCATGCCACCTCTAACAGAGTTCATGTTCAAGAAGAACATTTTATCTGTAAAAACCAATGGTATAATAGGTACTTGAGTCATCCTTGGTAAAACAATCAAACTTTCTTTAAGAGTCCTTCATCATAGAAAGAAATTGTCTAGAGAGAGAGATTAATTATTTTTTTGCCTCCCTCAAAGGATAAGGTCACTGAGGAAGTTTTTCCTTTCCTCTGTGGCAAAGTTCATCTTCAGACATTCAATATCTTGATAGAGATAGCAGTTTTCCTTTGTGTCTGAAAGGGCATAGAAGGGCATCTACTCAAGCATACATTAAACTTTTTTTCTGACAGCTCCCTAATGCATCTGTCAGTAACTTGCTAAGCCCTGGGTTCACAGCAATAACAAGGCCCATTCATTGTCCCCAAGAGGCAGGAATTGAGGAGAGCAGAGATAGCATGAAAGAACATGGTATAAAGAAATGGTGTCGTGGACGGCTTCTTGAAAGGCTTCATGGAAGTAGCAGTGATTTGTGCTTGGACTGTAAGTAGTGGTTAGCCAGGAAAGGAAGAAGGGAGATATTAGTATTGGGGAAAACATGAAACCATAAAATCAGAAGCTACCTGGATTTTGCATGTATTTGCTTTCACAATACACTACAATTCTTTTAGGAGTTTCTAAAACAGTAAATCAACTGATCACCTGATAGAACACTGGAATGAAGCTCATAGATTGGTAATTAAAATAAATTCTTGCTTTATCTCTCTATGCCTTAATTATTTTACCCTGAAGAGAAAGAAGCTGGACTCCATGAACTTATATTCTATGCTCTTCCTGAGAAGAAAATTTTTGTCTCTGGAAAGTGAGTAGAGATATCCAAAAGGGACTGTTTTGAATCTTGCGATGGTTGGGAGTTTCTTGGTGTGGGCAGTTAATTGGTAGATTGAAAGGCTGTGCAGTGGCTTCAGCTCCATCTCGTTTGGGAGTGGGTCAAAGAACAGAAAACCCACCACAATGATTAAATTGCACTTGAGTTGTAGGAGATTCAGAAATTAACTTGAAAGGCTTAGTTATAAAGATGCTTATTACCCATTGGATCTATTTATGTTTATTGTACACATAGTTTTTGTGTGTGCCATTTTGCAATTCAGAAACTGTAGTGGTATATAACCATAGCATGCTGCATATATCTACTCAAAGGATCTAGGGTCTAGAAATTCATTCCATCCCTTTCTTCCTTCCCTCCCTCACTCCAGTCCTCCCTGCCTCACTCTCCCTTCCTTCCCCCTTTCCTTCCTTCCTTCCCCCTTTCCTTCCTTCCTTCCCCCTTTCCTTCCTTCCTTCCTTCCTTCCTTCCTTCCTTCCTTCCTTCCTTCCTTCCTTCCTTCCTTCCTTCCTTCCTTCCTTCCTCCCTCCCTCCCTCCCTCTCTTCCTTCCTTCCTTCCTTCCTTCCTTCCTTCCTTCCTTCCTTCCTTCCTTCCTTCCTTCCTTCCTTCCTTCCTCCCTTCCTTCCTTTCTCCCTTCCTTCCTTCCTGTTCATAACAAATTTTTTATCTAGTTAATATTAACGGTTTTCCAGAAAGAAAATGCAGAAAGTACTAACTAAAGACATATTCTTGAGCAATATCCCTTTATTAAAATATACTAAAAACCAGAAGCAGAAACTAGTGTCCTCTGAGCTAAATGCTGGGCATGTTTAGATTATGAAATATGTTTAATGATCATGAATTTCATATACAAATTTGAATGCCTAGCTTGTCTTATAAAGTCACAAGAGTTGACAACACTGGGACACTAACATTAATTGCAAGAATTAGTTGGAATTGAGTAGTAGACATCCCCTTTATATGGTTGTATGTGCTTAGAACTTAAATTCTTATGTTTCAGTTTTCTTACCCTGTAAGTTGGAGAGTGATAGGAGTATCAAACCTATAGAGTGGTTTTGAGGGTTAAATATGTGTAAAGCTCTTCAACCTGTATCTGGCTCAAGATAAGTGCCATATCAATGTTTGCTGTGATTTTAATTGCTATTCTTTTCCAACTAAACATGCCCTTTATCACTCAATATTGTTTTTCATGCATCTTGGCATCTATAAACATTTGTGTTCTGGCATCTATAAACATTTGTGTTCTAATCCCTGGTGTATGCTTTTGACACTTATGATTTTAACCACTTTGAAACTACCCAAACACCCACAGCTCATTGCAAGCTGTGATTTTGTTGAGGTAAAAATTAGAATAAGTTGCCTTGAAAGCTGGGTCAGAAGAAACAAACCATTGAACCTGTGAGTGGGCCCAGCTCAGCATCCACTTTTCATCTGGGGCAGTTCTGTGCAGTGACTATCCCGAGGGGCTGTCTAGAAGGGAACAGCTATTGTAGTTTTCATTGTGCCATCCACAATGCCCTCCGTGCACCTCGGGATCTGTGGTCTGTCTTTTTTACTTTCATACAATGTTATCCCTGTTTCCATAATCAACAGTCACATATAATATTATTCTATGGCCCCCCAAATTGGATCACTTGAAAAATGAAATTCTGAATACAACCGTGAATAGTATCTATGAGAAGGAAAAGAGGGGATCTAGTTGGAAATCAAAGTGGCTGCACAGAGAGCGCTGGCCAGCTCAGCTTTTCTAACGGTTCACGCTGAAGATGGCAAGAAGAACATCAAAGAAATAAATACAATAAAGAGTGTCAGGGACCTGGAAAAATACTTGAGGAAAGCGAAAATTCAACAAGACCCAACTTTAGAAAAAAATACTAAGAATAATAAAAGGGCTTGGGTTGAGATAAAAGGAAGTACAGGCAAGGCCTGCTGCTGTAGAAAGATAAATGTGATATCAAGAGATAATGGAGAGATAGAGAGAAGGCAGAACTTTCTGACACAGATCTTGTGATCATCCTTTCTGGCAGCCAGAGGTTTCTAGCAGTGGAATAGCTTGCCTGGAGAAGCTGTAATTTCTTTTAGACATTGAAAGGGTTCAAGCAATGACTGGAAAGTCACTGGTCAGGGATGCATCACCACCTGGCCCTTGCTCCCAGAAGCCCCTCTGCTCAGGTGGATTAGGAGCATGAGTTCTACACTGAGGCCCTGAATCCCTCTCCTGTACTGAGAAGGTGCCTTAGGATGGGCCCCGCTTTTTTAGTTCTATCTTGTTTCTGCTTCTCTTCCCCACTTCTTCAAATTGAGGTTTTATTTGATTGGCTCATAGTTTTAATTTCACCATGTGATGTGAGATTTCAAAAGTGCCTTAGGCATATTTCACCCACCTAGGGTCCAGCCCAGACTCCTGATCCTTTTCTGTAGCCAGGGACTGCCAGTCTAGGAGGAGAATTAGGAATTTTGTTATCAAATATCTAGTGATCAAATGAAGGAATTCACATTCTTTCTTCATTTTTGATAGTCTGTTTGTTTGTTTTTTCTATTTGAGGAGATTCCACGCTAAGTAAGATTTAGGACTAAATTACCTTTGTAGGTAGGTTTATGTAATTGGAGATTGTATGATTTTACAGTATTTGGAGAAAACAGATACATATTTTCCTGGTAAGGTCTAGAGAAAGAATATGGTGACTAAGGAAACAACAAAGAGAGAGGAAGTAATTTTTCTGTTGTTCCTTTCTGTTTCTACTGGAGTTGAGTTTCTTCCTGTTAGTAAAAAAGACATGCTATTCTGCCTCCATCCCCTGTGGCATGTTTCCAAAGGGCAGAAAGACTCTTCATCTGACCACAGCATTATGTTGTAGCTGCGCTCCGGAGTCCTGATGGTGCTGTGGTTGCCTGCCTCTTTGGCTTTGCAGGCTAAACTAGGTACTGACTAGGAATTGACCCTTTGCTAAATATAGCTGCAGATACTGTTTGCCCAGTTCTTGGCTATCCTAAAAAGGACTGTGCTTGATCACAAGAGTATAATTAATGTGCCTCTCTTCCCAGGTGACAGAAATTACCTTTAAAGAATTGGTTGAACACTTCCTTTCTGTGAGTCCCAATTCCCTCATCAGAAAGTCATGAAATTCATTAAAAACATTGGAATGATCATAATAGGTTACTTTTCATATGTGTGCTTTCAAGATAGAGAGAAATATTGCTGAAGTCTTACCATGGGGAGGCTGAGGGGTGGCAGGATAGATGAAGGGGGAGAAAAAGCAGAGAAAAGTGGTGGGTTTTTTTTTTTTGTCCTAAAAAATGAAAACTATTTTTAGGGCATGCTGTTTCACAGACCATGCTGAAGAGGCAGTCTGGTGAAACCCAAAAGCAAGCAGTGGTGTACTGTCCTGCTGATCTGGCATTATACAACAGATAATCTCTCTTTGCCTCTGTCTATGTTTTTGAACCTCTGCTACCATCTACTTCTTAGAGTTGGCTTGTTTCTGTTTCTTTTCTCTCCTTCTGTATCCTGTAACTTAACATCTATGCTTCAGTTTGTCTCTCTCTAATTCATTTCCACACTGGGCTCTCTCCTCTGTCTTTCCTGTGTGTGTGGCCACCCCCACTTGTCCTCCTGTGTTGACTCATGATGTTGACATTCTTTCCCACATCCCTGTGCCCACACACTTCCTGTTCTTCATGACTTCCATTGTGTCTTTGTTGGTGTCCTTATTTGCCAACTGAGCTCTGACTCAGTGGGGCTTCCTCTGCAATTCTGTGTTGGTGTCTTGTTTAGATCAGTGTCATCCTACTCTGATGTGCAGAGAAAACACCAAAGTTGTCCCTGCAGAGCAGAAAGTATGGGAAATGGTCTGGGGAAAGAGGCAATCTCATCTGATTCTAAAGTCAGTAAGGTGATTCTTGACTCTCACTGTCCTTAATAAATCCCTGTCATGTGCAGTCTTTTTAATGAACTCTGGGCTTTTCTTGCACATTAAATGTTTTAGTTCAGGAAGTTCTAGTGTTCATTTTCATTTTCTGTTTTGAATTGTTTGTAAAAAATATCTAACTTCTTACAGTTTAATTATTTATTCACTTACTTTATAAAAGACTTCATATTTTAAAAAGCAGTTTTAGGTTCATAGCAAAATTGAGAGAAAGGTCCAGAGATTTTCATGTACTCCCTGCCCCACACATGCATAATTTCTCCCATTATCGACACCCCCCACCACATATCTAAGTTTTTAAACTTCTGTTTAAATGAGTTTTCAGAATTCTTTCAGCATTTATCTTCCAACCTAAACCCTCTGTGTCTCTTCTCACAGCAATTTATTCTTATTTCTACTGTGTCACTCACATGTTCTATTATATGTAATTATATGTTTATATGTGTCACTTTCTCTTGAAGACAAATTTTAATTTTACTTTTGTCAGTTCTGATAAGATTATATAGTAACTAGAGAACTAACTTCTCTAAATATGTGGCTAAATATGGTCATGCCTGTTCTCAGAAAGCCCCTAAATTGACAGAAATAGAAAATTCTTAAGTCATGTAATACAGGGCCAGATAAAGAGTTGCATTATCTGAGGTAAAGTTCAGAAATACAGGGAGCACATAAGCAAGAATTTTAATACCCAGATACCTTACAATGAGTCTAAAAAATACTGCTTGCTAAGGAGCATAATTTTGCTATACTTGAAAGCATATGTTGTTTTTAGGCATCTTCATTGCCATTTAATATTTTAATTCCCACCATACTCATTGGTTCTCCCCACACTAAAGTAGAGTGGATTATACAAAGAGTGTGCACCAACAAGTAGAAATTCTTCCTCATCAAATTTTTAGTTTTTTTTTTCTCTAAAACTAAAGTTGATGATGATATTATGTATTGCCCCATCAACAAATACATATTGATTTGTACTCAAGGCTATGCTAATATACAATATATGATTCCTTCACTTAAGGAATTAGTTATAACTATGTAAAAAAACATTAGAGAGGGGGAGGAGACAAAGTAATCTATATAAGCATCATGATATATACAAAGACTGTAAAAGATAATGTGTAAGAAGGTAAGTGCAGGAATGGTATAGAAACTTTCTTGGAAAAGGTAGATATAAATAATGGACAGAAGCAGACATTGACCTGTATAGTGGTCTTATTACTTCATTGATTACTGACTGTACTCAGGACAAATAGCATGAAACAGAAGAATGGTAGACAGTACAATGTAATTCATGTGCTTAAGGGAACTATGAATAGATAGCTAAAGTGGAAGAACATACGTGTGTAGGAAGGGCTTGGCTGGCAGTACAGAGGTTGCTGTCCAAGGTACCAAACCACAGTTCCACAGTTGGCTAGTTCTCCTAATGCTGACTGATTGATCCAACCTCTAATGCTGAATCCGGTACAGACAGAAGGTTTTTTTTTTTTTTTTTTTTTTTTTTTTTTTTTTTTTTTTTTTTTTTTTTTTTTACAGGGACAGAGAGAGAGTCATAGAGAGGGATAGATAGGGACAGACAGACAAGAATGGAGAGAGATGAGAAGCATCAATCATCCATTTTTCTTTGCAACACCTTAGTTGTTCATTGATTGCTTTCTCATATGTGCCTTGACGGTGGGCCTTCAGCAGACCAAGTAACCCCTTGCTCGAGCCAGCGACCTTGGGTCCAAGCTGGTAAGCTTTTTGATCAAGCCAGATGAGCCCGCGCTCAAGCTGGTGACCTTGGGGTCTTGAATCTGAGTCCTCCACATCCCAGTCCAATGCTCTATCCACTGCGCCACTGCCTGGTCAAGCCAGACAGAAGTTTTGATGTGAGAGATGGGAGAAGGGGAAAGAAAAGATGGAACAGAAAGTAAGAGATGGTTCCAGTGTTATAGCTATTGAGAGCTATCACAATTTTCAAACACAGATATAAGAAAGAAACTATAAGTAATCTCAGACAAAATAATTAGATTTTTATAAAGGATTATGTTCTGATTGAAGACACTAAAAAGAAAAAGAAAAAATATTTTGAAAGCTGTTCTGCTATGACTAAAGATAACATATTTTTTACTGTGCTGTTGGTTTTTAAGTTAAACATCCTAATGCATAATAAATTTGCAATGGATAAAAAGTTTGAAAATTGTATTGGTTTTCTATTACTGCACAACAAATTTTTCATGAACTTAGTGACTTGAAAACAGCATAAATATATTACCTCACAGTTTTTTGAAGGTAAAGTATCTGGGCATAGATTAACTACATCTTTATTAGGATCTCATGAGGTAAAACTCAGGCTGTTGATTGGGTGATATTCCTTTCTGCATCTTGAAGTATTCATTCAAGCTCACCCAGTTGTTTGCAGCATTTAACCCTGTGGTTCCTTGTGGATGTAGGACTGAGGCCCCCACATTCTTGCTGTCTCTTGGTGAGGGGACACTCACTCATAGATCCTAGAGTCACATGGTCCCCTATATAGACCCATCAAATTTTATAACTTTAGAAAGAATCCAGTCTCCTTTAAGAGCTCATCTGATGGGGTCAAGCCCACCTATATAATCTCTGATTTTATTAACTTAAGGTCAACTGATTAGAAACCTAATCATGAGAGTGATATCTCACTGTATTCACAGATCCTTCCTCTATTCAAGGGTAGGGAGTGTTTTAGGGAGTACATGTTAGGATATGAAAATCTTGGGGGGCATTTTAGAATTTTGCATATTTTAATGAGCAAAACAACAATAACAACAACATGAATAACATTTTCTAAATTAAGATTATTTTGATTGCAAGTATCTATCAATTTTAAATAAATTAAGCTAAAAAAGAATTCATTGGACATATATTAGTCTATCTTACAGATTCCAAGGAAGAACTGAACAACCAGCTATTGAGAAAAGTATGTTCTGGAGAAGCTCTAGAGACCAGTTTTTGGACCACCTCTCCAAAGCACTGATACTTGGCCCAAAGTAATTGTGCTGCTTAGTTCAAAAGTTTGAATCCCTGGGAGAAAATTTCAAGATAGGTGTCTACCCTAGATCTATCAAATAGACTTGGAGATAAGATCCCGTAGTATAGACATAGTTTATAGAAGCTACTCTTGGACATTGGATCTAGTTAGCAGAGAAATAGTAATCACTGTGAACTGTGTGGTTACCCAAAAGAAAGTCTATGCCACAGTGAGGCAAAATGATGCAGTGTTCACATATAGCAACAATTATATGTAGATAACATAAAAAAATGTCAGCCAGGTAGGAATAGTATCATTAAAGTGTTATTATTAGGCAAGTTTAAGTAAAATATTTAAAAATTGTCAGTGTTATACATTTTTCTATTTTGATTAAATGGTTGCATTCTTAAGTGATACAATTTAAATAGCATTTTACCACAGTTTATATACACTGCTCACAAACATTAGGGGATATTTCAAAATGAATATGAAGCTATAAAATATCCCCTATTTTTGTGAGCAGTATAGTTGTATTTTTTAAAAATGTTTTAAACATATTTTTAATGATTAGGGTGCCCACCCTTTCCACCATGAAAATTTGGAAGTGGGTGGGAAATACCCCCTGTTCCCCAGGTACTCCCTCACCATGTCACACTTGTGAGATGCAAAGGAACGGTTAGACCTGTGAAAGTAAACAGAGAAAAGTCTGGAATTGTGTGCTAACTATATTTGTCATTGGGAATACCTCCTTTGCCAGCATACTTTATCCTTTGACAATGCAGTTTCGGATCTTCATAAGCAATACGGAAAAATTACATATATTGTACTATTGCTAAGGCATGAATTGAAGCCGTGTGTACTGGGAGATTGAGATGGAGTGGTAAGACACTTTATTGGTCAATGAGCATAGATGACCACGCGACCCTGAAAGTGTTATTTGAAACATTTATTCTGTCTCTAATGCTATTTTATATTTTATAAGATGAGAAGAGTTAATTGCAATAGTGTTATTCCCTTTGGTGTTATTAAACTTCCAGGGTGTATTTGTTATTTAATATAATGATTTGTTTTCTTTTTTTTTATAGAGACAGAGAGAGAGAGTTGGAGAGAGGGATAGATAGGGGCAGACAGACAAGAACGGAGAGAGATGAGAAGCATCAATCATCCATTTTTCTTTGCAACACCTTAGTTGTTCATTGATTGCTTTCTCATATGTGCCTTGACCGCGGGCCTTCAGCAGACCGAGTAACCCCTTGCTCGAGTCAGTGACCTTGGATCCAAGCTGGTGAACTTTTTGCTCAAACCAGATGAGCCCACACTCAAGCTGGCAACCTTGGGGTCTCAAACCTGGGTCCTCGACATCTCAGTCCGATGCTCTATTCACTTCACCACCGCCTGGTCAGGCTAATATAATGATTTTATGTGAAGCTTAATATTTATATAATACTTAACAGATTATAATGTATTTTTCTACATATAATCTCTCTTGATTCTCATCAAAAGCCTCTGAGGCAATCAAGTAAACCCTAATGAGAGGTAAGAACACAGTGGGGATTCGAAAAGAATGTTTCAGATTTTGGATCAGACTCCCTGGTCTTTTGACTTCTACCCTGTACATTTTTTTCTTAATAAAACGGTGCCTTTCTTTCTGTCTGAAGTTGTGACTGTCAGTGAAAATAAAAAGCCCAACATTAGCATACCTGTGAGCTCTCAATAAATATTCATTGTGATGTTTAGGCCATTTTCTCAATTGGGAGTCCACAGATTCTCTTAGTTAAATATGGAGTCATCCTGGTAACGTTCTTTCTCTATGGGCTTTGTTCCTAGAAATTCTTTGAAGCACCAACAAAATGAACTCATTTATTATAATTATTTTTAAATTTCTTTCCAATATGGGAATCAAGGAGAAAGAACATGGAGCAGTAAAAAAAAAAAAGTGATACAGAGCTAGTGACAGGCTGGGCCTTGGGGAATCACTGGGAGTCCAACAATGCAAGACACTAGTCTTAATTAACAGAGAAATGAGTCACACACAGTCATGCACATAGTTTAGTTATGTCTTCTGTTTCTTTGTTAAGTGAAACAAACAAGAAATACTGGACATCCGTGTATGTGGGGAGAGTAATGTCTGTGACAACAGGGGCAGGAGGGGGACAATGATAGATGTTGGTTCTTATATTGCTTCTTTTCTGACCACAATAGTCCTTTGGGCCAGTGGTTAGTCTTTTGACTCACAGCTGTGTTCTTTTGCTAGTTGGTTAATGTGCCTTTTGTATCTTTTGTAAGAGAAAAACAAAGTGAAATAAGAATGTAGTATCTCCATTTTGTACTGTTTAAATATTTAGTGATGACTCTTTAAATATAGTGTTGCCCTAGGGCTCTGCGTGGTCCTGCAAGTTTGCTATATTCAAGACATGTATAAAACCTGAAGGCAATATTGTACTATCAGAAAAAAATATTTTTGCCCAGGCTGTAAACATATGCTCTAGTGTCTTTCACATTGCCAAATTCTTTGTATTAATGTTCTTTCCCTCACCTCCTCTCTTTATCATCTGTGATGTTAGCTTTGAAGAAAATAACTCTCTTCTCTAGGTGATTTTGGGAGTTAGGGAAACTATTTTTGCTATTTTTTCTCTCTGTTTTTTAGTGTTCATTGTATCAATTTTTGGGTCTCTCTTTTTTCAACCAGAACAATCATTTTCCCAGAGTCTATTGAAAAGAAAGATTAGTTTTAAACTAAACCACAATAAAGTGGTAGTTATTTCAGGTTAATCTTCATTTAAAAGGGAAGTTTAAACAACCAGCTTTTTCAAAACTTTTATTTCTCAATTAAAGTTTACACGTAATACTATTTTGTATTAGTTTCAGGTGTACAGCACAGTGGTTAGACAATTGTATATTTGACATATTTATACCTCAATATTTCAAGTACCCACCTGGTACCACACATAGATATTACAATATTATTGACTATATTATCTATGCTGTACTTTTTATATCCTCATGACTATATTGTAACTATTAATTACTACTTCTTAATTCCTTCATCTTTTTTGCTCAGTCCCCAAAAACCCTTTCCTACCTGGAAACCACCAGTCTGTTCTCTGTAACTATAAGTCTAACATCCAACTTTCCTTGACCATTAGGTTATCCTTTCATAGATGAGGAAGTGGGCTCAATGGAGGTCAGAAACGTATCCACTTAGCAAAAGATATAGATAAAATTTGTCTTCCTCCAAAGTCTGATCTAATTCCTTGCCTAGTAATGCTTACCCCAAGGGAAAGAATTTATTACAGAGGGAATTTTTAATCATGGCATTATAGAATTTTAATAGACAGGTTCATGAGTTCTTGTATTATAAAGAGCTCTCAGACCTCATTGTATTTACTTAATTTTGCTCAAGGAAAACTCTATTGCCCAGAACAAGCCTTCATAAAAAGCAAATTCTCCTTCTCTCTCTTTGTTAGGGTGGGATCACTGAGGGAAAAATAACAGTGAGCAATAAAGGCAATATTGCACTATCAGAAAAAAACATTTTTGCCCAGGCTGTAAACATATGCTCCAGTGTCTTTCACATTGCCAAATTCTTTGTATTAATGTTCTTTCCTTCACCTCCTCTCTTTATCATCTGTGATGTGGTGTAGAGTAGCACCAATTCTGTGCTGTCCTAGGGTCTTCAGTTTTCTCCCTGTACACATGCACTCTGGGTCTAAGTTTACTACGGCTCAGCCTGGGGTGTATAAAGTAATCTACCATTTCTGTTTCTGAGGGAAGCAGAATTGCTCTTTTTTTGTCCATGGGTGAGGTTAGGATTCTGTAGGGAGAAATGGTGGGAATGAAGCTATGTGCACAATGCTTAAGAGTATGGAGTCTGGTATCAGCCAGACCATGTTCAAGTCCCGATTTTGCCTTTTATTAACTATGGAACTTCAGGCAAATTAATTACTGTCTTCACTTATAAGATAATATCATATTAAAACCTACCTCATGGGCCTGTTGGGTGGATTAGATGAGATAATATAGTGTGCCTGACATAGAGGAAGTATGTCATAAATGGTGGCAAATTTAAAATGCTAATTTAAATTACTCCAGTGTAACTTCTTTATCATTGTCTCTTTCAATTGTAGTACTTATGATGTAGCTTGCTTCTTTTCCTGATGGGAAAGAGAGGAAAAAAGAAGTGGGGCATGTAGAAGGGAGGTTATATCTGGTTAGGTAACACCATGATGCCAATACAACCAGTGGCCTCAGAAGAGCCTGCATATCCTTCTCTTGAACCATAACCTCTGGAAGAGGTTGTACTCAGTTCTGCTCTGGAAAGTGGTATGTGCTATATCCTGTAGTCCTGGCCGTGTACACTGTGTTGCAGAGCTATCTCGACCTCCACTTTGCCTGTCTCTGCAGGGCTGTCATTGCGTGATTCATTACTCAATTATTAACTACAGATTAGGGAGGAGTGGATAGGGGAATTTTCTTTCATGTGACATAAAGTAACTGGGATCAGGGCTTTTCTACAGAAGCATTAATTACCCTTGTCAGTCTAACTAAGAACAAATTTTACTTCAACCAAGGATCATGGTATTTCATTGGCATCTAGTAAATGTACAATGAAGGCTTTGCCATTTATCCGTGAGTGTAATAAATTTAGAGTCTCTCATAATTTATGCTTTTCCCATTTCTGTTTTAACAAGTATGGCACCTATTAATGATAAGCACACAATTCTGGAATGTGAGACAGGAGGAAGGTTATTGGTGGGAAGATTGGATTCTCAGTGTGTATGGTAAATTTTTTCAGACTTTTCCCTTACCCCTTTTCTTCTCTGTTCTTTTCCCTTTATTAATTGTGGAAACTAATTGAATATTAGATTTGAAAAAACCTTAAGAGATATTCTAACCTATTCAAAGAAAAAATTGTAGAGGATTAAAATTTTATGCGTACCCTGACTAGTTCTTATGTTTGTTGAAGATATTTTATAATTCTGCCAAAATAAAAGTTAACTCATAAAAACCTGATAATAATATAAATAATTCCTATCTATAGGTTCACTGATATAGTGGGCTTGATTATTACCCTATGGATATAGATCAGTTATACTAGTTTTCTTTTCTTTTTTTAAATTTATTCATTTTAGAGAGGGGAGAGAGAGAGAGAGAAAGGGGGGGAGGAGCAGGAAGCATCAACTCCCACATGTGCCTTGACCAGGCAAGTGCAGGGTTTTGAACCGGCAACCTCAGCGTTCCAGGTCGACGCTCTATCCACTGCGCCACCACAGGTCAGGCTGTTATACTAGTTTTATATCTGTAAATTCAGCTTTCCTTATCTGACTACAATTTTTTATCTGATTACTGGTTATATTACTGATTCTTTCACCAAAATCTGGGGCATGTTCATTTTACATCTGTATAAGTGATATAATTTTACCTGTTAAAAAATGATGCTTTAATACTACAGACTATGAAATAAAAGATAGAAAGTGAACTATACAAACTCTTTGTCAGTGTTAGATTTAAATCCATGTGTCCCGACCTTGACTCCAGAAATGAAGTTTACACTATGGATTCTTCCCCAGTCTACTGGCCTGTATTTTACACTTGCCCAAATTTTCTTGGTACTTCAAAATCAGACCATGTCTCCATGGTACAATGGATTCATAACTTTAGTATCTACTTGGTATGTGCTGTATTTCCTCCCAATTAGATGTATAGAGATCACTTTGCAAAAGGTGGTCAAAGTGACCAACTATGGTGAATGCTCTGAGGACCCCTGCTTCCTTCCCTCACTTTTTTCTCAGACCACTCAAAATGTATCCCTTCATCATTGACTCTGGCTGCTACCAACAGAGCATCATTATTTGGCCAGAGGGACTGACCCTAAATAAAATACAAATACTCTTGGGGAAAGTAAATATAGCATATAACACAGATGATTCATTGAATTATTCCCAGTTTGAACTCTAGATGAAAGAAGATTGATAAAAAAGAAGACTGGATTAAAGGATGTGGACATTTGATGTTTTAGGGGAAGAGACTTGTTCAGTAATGCTCATCATCTCCTGATACCTGTTTTGTAGTTTTGCTATTTGAGAGGACTGATACTCTCATGACTTTTGATTCCTTCACAAAGGCTAAGCTTAATGGTGTGGGCTCTCCTAAGACTGAAGGTATGGCTATTGGAACCTCTCAGATTTATATTTGGAAAATTTAATTTGTTTTTTTTCTTTTTTTTTTTTGTATTTTTTCCAAAGTTAGAAGCGGGGAGGCAGTCAGACAGATTCCTGCATGTGCCCAACTGGTATCCACCCAGCATGCCTACCAGGGGGCGATGCTCTGCCCCTCTGGGGCGTTGCTCCGTTGTGACTGTAGTCATTCTAGTGCCTGAGGCAGAGGCCATGGAGCCATCCTCAGTGCCCAGGCCAACTTTGCTCCAATGGAGCCTTGGCTGCAGGAGGGGAAGAGAGAGACAGAGAGGAAGGAGAGGGGGAGGGGTGGAGAAGCAGATGGGCGCTTCTCCTGTGTGCCCTGACTGGGAATCGAACCCGGGACTTTCGCACGCCGGGCTTATGCTCTACTGCTGAGCCAACCAGCCAGGGCCTCAATTTAGTTTTCAAAGTCATTTTTTACACCAGCTTTCAGGGGTTATAATTTTTAGAACTTTCTCTCTTTTAACCTATTCAGCATTAACACATTTTTATAGTCATCTGTTGAACTTTGAAACCTAGTCCTCTCTGATAAGCTTTTTTGACAAGTCTAGCAATAATATAAGGTCTACCAGAAAGTTCTGTCCATTTTTGGAATAAAACAAAATACAAACTTTTTACTGTCAATAAACTTTATTAAATAATATAATTGCCATTATTATTAATGATTTCTTGCCAGCGTGAGGGCAATTTGTATATCCCATTTTTGAAAAATGTTTTATCTTTTGATGCGAAAAATTGAACCAGTGCTTGTTTGATATCTTTTTCATTTTTGAATTTTTTGCCCTTCAAAAAATTTTGTACAGACAAAAACAAGTGATAGTCAGAGGGTGCTAAGTCCAGGGAATATGGTGGGTGCGACAGACATGCTTCTGTAGCATTTCTTCCTTGTTGAAATTTGTAAAAATTACAGTGGTGTAAATGAACTTTATCAGTAGCCATGGGTACACTATCGCTTCACACATAAGACTAACGTGAATCAACTTTGTTTTAGTTAATTTGCTACGTCAGTATGTATAAATTAAGTGATAAAAATAGAGAGGCACACATGCGCCAGATAAACATGTGCTTACGTGTCGAAACTTGTTGTGATAGAAACGGACAGAACTTTCCGGTAGACCTTATATATCACCATTCCTCTAAATGCTAGGTTTCTATCTAGTCATTGAAACATATATCTGCCAGGTTATTTAAATTCAGTATAATTATATCTAGTCATACATAGGCAAATATTAATGAAGCTTCACATATTATGATATTGTACAGCAAACTTGGGGGATGGCTAACTTGTGCCAACTCTGATTTTTTTTAAGTGAGAGGAGGGGAGGTAGAGAGACAGATTTCTGCATGCACCCCAACCAGGATCTACCTGGCAACCTCAGTTTGAGGTCAATGCTCAAATTAACTGAGCTATCCTCAGCACCTGGAACCCATGCTGGAACGAATCAAGCCACTGGCTATGGGAAGGGAAGAGAGAGAGGAAGGGGAGAGGGAGGGAGAGAAAAGCAGATGGTCGCTTCTCTTGTGTGTACTGACAGGGAATAAAACCTGGGACCTCCATACACCAGGTTGATGCTCTATCCACTGAGCCAACTAGCCAGGGCCAGAATATTCTTATACTCTAGTGAATACCTTCTTTTCTGTATCCAAGAGAAATCCTTAAGTGTCTTAATTAACTTTCTTCTATCTCTTCCTTTTTTCTTCCCTACTTTTTTTCCTTTCTTTTTTCTTTCTCTTTCCTTCTTTCTTTTCTTCCCTTCCATTTCCGACCTTTTCCTTCCATTTCCTCAATGAGTATTTACTAAGTTCCTAATGTGCTTGACCTCTGGTGGTGCAGTAGTTATAGCATAGACCTGGAACACTGAGGTCGCTGGTTCAAACTTTGGGCTTCCCTGGTCAAGCACATATGAGAGTTAATGCTTCTTGCACTTCCCCTCTTCTCTCTCTCTCTCTCTCTCTCTCTCTCTCTCTCTCCCCCGCCCCCTAAAAAATGAGTAAGTTTCTAATGCGTTTCCAGCACTTTGCTAGGCAGTATGGAATATGCTGTATTATTTAAAATAAACAATTTTAAGTTAAAGTTTTAGAGGTAACATAGGCTTATGATGTATAAAAAACCCAGTTTTACATAGATGTGATTTTTTTTTCTGTTTTTGTTGGCAAATGTGGGCAACATTGTTTGGAATGCCTACCATTTAGAAAATTTAGATAGAAAGGCCATCTTTATGTTGGATCATGATAAAATGTAACCTTTCAATATCATTAAGGGCCACTAATTTGAGTATATTTAAAAATATACTAATGAGTATGAGGATAGTAATAACTATATACATTTAAGCATTTTAAGAAAACCTCTGAGAATGATATTTAGACAAGATATTCTCCAGGCCTGAATTCAAATTAGCCAAATATCAGCTATATTGAATTATTTTTTTCTTTTTCACCCTGAGAAATTTATCAGTGCTATAAATTAACCTTTGAAAAACCTTCCCTAAATTTTATATTCTCTTTATTAAACTATTTCATGTAATAAGATATAAGAATGTGTCCTACAGGATGTGGAGAAATTGGGAACTCTCATACATTGCTGGTGGGAATGTAAAATAATGTATTTGGAATATAGTTTTGGCAGTTCCTCAAAATGATAAACATAGATTTACCATATGATTCAATAATTCCATTCTTAGGTCTATACCCAAGAGAAATGAAAATATATGTTTTCACAAAACTTGTACACAACTATTCACAGCAGCATTATTTATAGTAGCCAAAGTGTGGTAACACAAATGTCTATCAACTGATGAATGGATGGAAACAAAAAGTGTCCCCCAATAGAGTATTGGATAAAAAGATGTGGTACATATATACAATGGAACACTACTCAGCCATACGAAATGATGACATAGTGCCATTATGACAACATGGATGGACCTTGAGAACATTATACCAAGTAAAATAAATAATCAGAAAAAGTTAAGTACTGTATGATTTCACACATAGGTGGGATATAAAACTAAGACTCATGGACATAGGTAAAAGTGAAGTGGTTACCAGGGGGAAGGGGATGTGGAGGAGGGGGGGAGAGGATTGGGGAAGGGTATAAAGAGGGACAAATATAAAGTGATGGAAAATGATTTGACTCTGGGTGATGCGTATACAACATAATCAACAGTTCAAATGCTATAGAAATGTTTACCTGAAACCTATGTACTCTTATTGATCAATTTCACAGTGTTAAAGTTAATTTTTAAAATAAAATTTAAAAAAAGAATGAAAGTAGAGACCAAGGGAGAGGCAAAGATATGTGTTCCCTTGTGTACAGAAACATCCAAATAAAAAGATGGTTTTACATAAAAAAGGAGCATGTTCATACAATAAAATATTGTTCAACAATAAAAAGAAATGAATTTTTGATACATGCTACATGAATGAACCTAAACACTATTATACTAAGTGAAAGAAGCCAGTCACAAAGGACTGCATGTTGTATAATTTAATTTTTTTAGTACCTCCATTTTTATGTTTCAGAATAATTCTTTTTTAATATTAATTTTTAATTTATTGTGTTGACTTGATTTCAAGTCTCCCAATCAATATAACACCCTCTATACCCCATATTGTGCCCCCATGCCAAGTCTCTTTCCACCCCCATTTCCCCCCTTTGGCCCCTCACCCACCCCCCTTTCCCTCTGGCTATTGTTACCCTCTTGTCTGTATATATGTGTTATGTATACGTGATATTGGCTAATCCCTTCACCTTCTTAGATATAGTCCACTCTTCCCTCTTCCCTCTGACAGCTGTCCATCAATTCCCTGTGATCCCATCTCTGTTTCTGTTTCTCAGTTTATTGTTTATTAGATTCCACATACAAGTGAGATCAAATGGTATTTGTCTTTATCTGCCTGGCTTATTTCACTTAGCATAATAATCTCCAGGTCTATCCATTCTGTTGCAAAAGGTAAGATTTCCTTCTTTTTTATGGCTGAGTAGTATTCCATTGTATAAATGTGCCACTCTTTTTTTATCCACTCATCTACTGATGTGCACTTGAACTGCTTCCAAATCTAGGTATGAACATGGGGTGCATATCTTCTTTTATATTAGTGTTTTAGGATTCTTGGGGTATATTTGTAGAAGTGGGATAGCTGGGGCATATGGCAGTCCCATTTTTATTTTTTTGAGAATACGCTATACTGTTTTCCACCGTGGCTACATGAGTCTGCATTCCCAATAGCAGTGCAGGAAGATTCCCTTTTCTCCACACCCTTGCCAGCACTTGTGTGTTAATTTGTTAATGAGAGTCATTCTGGCAGGTGTGAGGAGGTATCTTATTGTGGTTTTAATTTGCATTTCTCTGATGATTCATGACAAGCATTTTTTATATGCCTACTGGCCATCTGTATATCCTCTTTGGAGAAGTATCTATTCAGGTCCTCTGTCCATTTTTTAATTGGATTGATTACCTTTCTTGTGTTGAGTTTTTAAAAAATTTTATTTAGAAAATTAAATTTAATGAAGTTACATTGATTGATAAGAGTACCTAGGTTTCAGGTAAACATTTCTATAGCATTTGAACTGTTGATTATGTTGTGTACCCATAACCCAAACTCAAATCATTTTTTGTCACCGTATACTTGTTCCCCTTTACTTCTCTCCCCTTAGCATCCTCCCCCACAACCCCCTCCGCCTGATAACCACTTCAGTGGTGTTGAGCTTTATTAGTTCTTTATAAATTTTGGTTATTAACCCCTTATCAGACATATCAGAGAATATGTTCTCCCATAGAGTGGTTTGTCTTTTTATTTTATTAACGGTGTCTTTTGCTGTGCAAAAGATTTTTGGTTTAATAGAGTCCCATTTGATTATTTTTTCCTTTATTTCCCTTGCCTGAAGAGATACATAGCAAAAATATTGCTTGGAAAGGTGTTTTCTAGTTTACAGCCTATGTTTTCTTCTAGGACTTTTATGATTTCAGGACCTACATTTAAGTCTTTTATTCACTTTGAGTTTAGTTTTGTGAATGGTGGAAAGTGGTGGTCTAGTTTCATTTTTCTGCATGTACTTGTCCAATTTCCATATCACCATTTATGGAGAGACTGTCTTTAATACATTGCATACACTTCTTTCCTTTGTCAAATATTAATTAACAATAAAGGTGTGGGTTTATTTCTTGGTTCTCTGTTCTGTTCCACTGATCTGTATGCCTGTTCTTATGCCAGTAGCAGGCTGTTTTGATTATAATGACCTTGTAGTATAGCTTGATATTAGGAAGTGTGATATCTTCCATTTTATTCTTAATTTTAAAGATTGCTGAGGCTACCTTTAGTTTCATATAAATCTTTGGAATATTAGTTCTAGATGCCATTGGTATTTTAATAGGAGGTGCATTGAATTTATAGATTGCTTTGGATAGCATAGACATTTTAATAATGTTAATTTTCCTATCCATGAACACAGTATATGCTTCTACTTGTTTGTATCTTCCTCAATTTCTTTCTTCAGTGTCTTTTTTTTTTTTTTTTCTCCTGAAGCTGGAAACGGGGAGAGACAGTCAGACAGACTCCCGCATGCGCCCGACCGGGATCCACCCGGCACGCCCACCAGGGGGCGATGCTCTGCCCCTCCGGGGCGTCGCTCTGCCGCGACCAGAGCCACTCTAGCGCCTGGGGCAGAGGCCAAGGAGCCATCCCCAGTGCCCGGGCCATCTTTGCTCCAATGGAGCCTTGGCTGCGGGAGGGGAAGAGAGAGACAGAGAGGAAGGAGGGGGGGGGGGTGGAGAAGCAAATGGGCGCTTCTCCTATGTGCCCTGGCCGGGAATCGAAACCGGGTCCCCCGCACGCCAGGCCGACGCTCTACCGCTGAGCCAACCGGCCAGGGCCTCTTTTTTCAGTGTCTTATAATTTTCTGACTACAAGTATTTGACCTCCTTAGTTAAATTTATTCCTAGGTACTTTAATTATTTGTTGCAATAGTAAATGGGAATGTTTCCTTAATTTCTCTTCCTGAGAGTTCATTAATGGTGTCTAAAAATGCCATTGATTTCTGAATATTAATTTTATATCCTGTCTTTTTGCCAAATTCATTTTTCAGGTCTAATAGCTTTTTGGCAGAGACTTTAGGGTTTTCTATGTACAGTTATGTCTTCAGCAAATAATGACAGTTTTACTACTTCTTTTCCAATTTGGATTCCTTTTTTTCTTCTCTGATTGCTGTGGATAGAACTTTCAGTACTATGTTGCATAAGAGTGGTAAAAGGAGACACCCCTGGCTTGTTTCTGATATTAAGGAGATTACTTTTAATTTTTTCTCATTGAGTATGATGTTGGCTGCTGGTTAGTTATAGATGGCCTTTATTATGTTGAGTTATATTCACTGTATTCTCACTTTGCTTGAGTTTTTATCATAGATGGGTGCTAGGTTTTATCAAATGCCTTTTCGGCATCTATTGATATGATCATGTCATTTTTATCTTTTTTGTTTATGAGATGGATCACATTATTTGATTGGTGAATATTGTACCAGCCTTGTTTCCCTGGAATAAATCCCACATAATGATAATGTTGTATGATTTTTTAAAGTATTGCTGAATCTAGTTTGCTAATATTTTGTTGAGAACTTTAGCATCTATGTTTATAAGGGATATTGGCCTATAGTTTTCTTTCTTTGTAGTGTCTTTACCTGGTTTTGGAATTAGAATAATGCATGTTTTGAAAAGTGAGTTTGGAAATATTTTCTCCTCTTGAATTTTTTGGAATAGCTTGAGAATAATAGGTATTAGTTCTACTTTGAATGCTTGGTAAAATTCACTTGTGAAGCCATCTAGTCCAGGACTATTTTTTGTTGAGAGTTTTTTGAAAATGGTTTTACTAATTTATTTATGATAATTGTTTTAATTTCATTTATTGAAATCAGTCTGCTCAGGTTTTCTGATTCTTCCAGATTTAGTTTGGGAAGATTTTATGTTTCTAGGAATTTAACCATTTTACCCACATTGTCCAATTTTTTGGCATTTGATATTCATAGAATTTTATTACAATTAACTTTGTATGATATCAGTTGTTACTACTCTTTTATTTATAATTTTATTTATTTGCATCAGCCCTCTTATTTCTTGATGAGTCTGGTTAAAAAGTTCGTCAATCTTGTTTACCTTTTCAAAGAACCAGCTCTTGGTTTCATCGATCTTTTGTATTTTTTTTTACCTCCTATGTTATTTATTTCCGCTCTAACTTTTATTATTTCTTTTCTTCTACTTCCTCTGGGCTTTGTTTGTTGTCCTTTTCTAGTTGTTTGAAAGTGCAGGGTTAAATTGTTTATTTGAAATTTTTTTTGCTTCTTGTGCTATGCCTGTAATGCTATGAACTTTCAAGATTGCTTTCTCTGTGTCTCATAGATTTTGAATGGTTGTATGATCATTATCATTTGTTTCAAGAAAATGTTTTATTTCTTCCTTGATCTCATTGTTAACCCATTTGTTATTCAATAACATGTTATTTAACTTCCAAGTGTTTAAATGATTTTCAGTTTTTCTGTTGTAGTTGGTTTCTAGTTTTATGCTACTGTGGTCAGAGAAGATGCTTGATATGATTTCAATCTTCTTAAATTTATTGAGACTTGTTTTGTGTCCTAACATGTGGTCTATCCTGGAGTATGTACCAGGGGAATTTTAAAAAAATCTATATTCTTCTGCTTTGGGGTGAAATGTTCTGAAGATATCAGTTAAATTCAGTTGATCTAGTGTGTCATTTAAGGCCACTGTTTTTTTGTTCATTTTATGTCTGGAGGATCTATCTATTAATGTCAGTGGAGTGTTAAAATCCCCTACTAATATAGTATTGCTATTGATCTCTCCCTTTATGTCCATCAAAATCTGCTTTATATATTTAGGTGCATAAATATATTTACAATGGTTTTATCCTCTTTTTGGATTGCTCCCTTTTGTAGTGACTTTAATGTCTTTTACTAAGGCTTTTGTTTTAAACAGTATTTTGTCAAATATAAGTATTGCTACCCCAGCTTTGTTTTCATTTCCATTTGTGTGAAATATTATTTTTCTTACTCTTCACTTTCAGTCTATATGTATCATTAGTTCTGAGTTGGTTCTCCTGAGGACAGAATATATATGGGTCATGTTTTCTTATTCATGCAGCTACCTTATGTCTTTTGATTGTAGCATTTAATCCATTTACATTTAAAGTTATTATTGATATGTACGCATTTATTAAACTTATAACCCCTTTTCTCTAGATTTTTTTTCCCTTTCCTTTTCTTATAACAGGCCCTTTAAGATTTCTAACAGTGTTTCTTTGGTGGTAATAAACTCATTGAGCCTTTTTTGGGGTGGGTGGGTGGGAAGCTCTTTATTTCTCCTTCAAATTTAAATGATAGCTTTGCTGGATAGAATAGTCTTGGTTGTAGGTTCTTGTTTTGTATTACATTGAGTATTTCTTAACAATCTTTTCTGGTCTTAGGTGTTTCTGTTGAGAAGTCAGCTGGCAGCATTATGGGGGCTCCTTTGTAAGTAAGTAATTGTTTTTCTCTTGCTGCATTTAGGATTCTTTCTTTGTCTCTTAACTTTGACATTTTAATTTTGATGTGTCCCGGTATGCCTCTCTTTGGGCTCATCTTCAATGGGACTCTCTATGCTTCTTGAACTCCAGTAACTTTTTTCTTCATCAGGTTAAGGAAATTTTCAGCTCTGATGTCTTCAAACAAGTTCTCTATCCCTTGTTCATTGTCTTCTCTTTCGGGAACCCCTTTGATGTTGATCTTGTTTCACTTTATGTTGTTGCAAAGGTCTCTCAGAGTTCCCTCAGCCTTTTTGAGCCTCTTTTAATTTTGCTGCTCTGATTCTGTGCTTATGTTTATCTTGTCCTCTAAATCATTGATTTGATCCTCTGCTTTATGTAGCCTGCTGTTGATTCCTTCTAGTGAAGTCTTCATTTCAGATATTGTATTTGCCATTTATGACTGCTTTATTTTTATAATTTCAATGTCCTTTTTAATGCTTACTATCTCTTTGTTGAAGTTCTTATTGTGATCATCCATTTTTACTGTAAAATCCTTGAGCATCCTAATAATCATTATTTTAAACTCTCATCTGGTAGTTTGGTTACTTCCATTTCATTTAGTTCTCTTCTGGTGATTTATTTTGTTGATTCATTTGGGTCATAGTTCTTTGTCTACCCCATTTTATCTGTGAATTAGATAGTTCTGCTCAAACTCTTGAATTTATTTGGTGTCTTTATGAAATGGTGGTCTCAGTGGTACTAACCTCCAGGCCACCTGAGCTCTTTGCTCAAGAAATGTTTCTTGAGAGTTATATTTACCCTCCTGTATATGAATTTTGGATTCTATTGGATCTTTTGAGGGTGAAGTTAACCCTTCACTCTGGCTGGCTCTAAGGGCCAACCTTGATCATATATATTAGATGTTCTGCAATGTCTGTCCTCTGTGGTATAGTTATTCTCAGCATGGTCTGGTGCCTACTGGACCCCTCCTTTGGATGTATCACTGTGTAGGTAGTTGATTCTAGCATTGGTGCAATCTGCAACCCACTACTGATTGTATTGGTTCTGGGTTCTCTTGGGTGGAGTTTAAGTATGGGTTGATGTAAGAATGTTTCTAACCTGCCATAGGCTACCTCTGTAGCTACTGCTCTGTTCATTGTTTGTGTCTGCATTTTCTGTGATTGGGTGTGTGTGTGTGTGGGGGGCTATCTGTGTATAAGTTTTGACCTCCTCCTGCTTAGAGCTGACAGCAGCTCCATTAAAGAACCCAAGCTCTGTAAGATTTGCTTCCACTTTTCAGCTGTTCTACCTCCTCTTGAAGCTGCCTGGTCCTCCCACAGAGTCTTCTACAGAAAGACTATACAGTGTGGGCTCAGACTGACCTCACCCCACCAAGCTTGGTGGGGTTAGGGCAACTGAGGTTGAGAGGACAAGATTAATGGAACCCCTTACTTGAGAGGTCTCTTGGTCAGAAGCTCAGTATGAGGAAAGGGGTCCCTCCTTCAGAGCCTAATCCCTCAGCCACTTCTGGATATTCTAATTCTATTTCTCCCCAGAGAGGTGAGCAGAATGTTCAGATTGGGTGGGGCTGACTGTCCCTTCTTCAGAAGTTTTTTTTAGCTGAGGAACCCTTGGTTTTAGGGAAGAAGTTTAAAAGAGTCTTCCACTGGGTCTGATTGTGATCCATCCCACAGAATTTGGTTAAGCCCCTAATCTAGGCCCTAAAATAGGCTCCAAGGAACTCACTCTTTGAATATCTGAGCTCTAATCTTTTCTCCTTTTCTTTTGTGGAATTTAGCCTGGCAGGGAAGGGTATCTGGGATTCTCTCTGGCTGACTATGAGGCTCTACCTCATCCAGTATGTAAAAGCTGCTGTGTAGGTGGTGACCACAGTAAGCAGAATTTGCCTTAGCTAATTTTGATGCCTGTAAAACTCTTCCTTTGGATATGCTGCAAGATGCTCTTTGGGTCTTTCTCTGATGTTGTTTGTAGCTTGCCACTGAATGTGTTGGTTTTGTGCCTCTTAGGGGCAGACCTGGTACAGACAAGTATAAGAAATGCCCATGACTGGCCCTCAGCAAACTTTTATGGAGCTATAAGCAATCCAGAGTTTGTGGCTGCCTCTGTTGGGCTTAGTTGCACAGAGAAAGGCAAGCTACACACCTAGACTGGCTTTTATCAGCATCAAGCTTGGGAACAAATCAACAAAAGACCCAATGTTTTCTGAGATCTTCCTCCTGCTGCCCTGTATAATTTTATTTTTATTAAATATCCAGAATAGGAAAATCTATAGAAAGAGAAAATAGATTAGTAGTTGGTTAAGGTTGGGGAGAGGGGCAATAGACTGCTAATGGATAAGAAGTTTCTTTTTGGGGTAATCAAGATGTTATGAGGACCTGACCAGTTGGTTTAGTGGTATAGCATCAGGCTGGCATGTGCAAGTTCCAGGTTTGAGTTTCTATAAGAGCATACAGGAGAACTGACCATCTGCTTCTCCCCCTCTCCCTCCTCTGTCTCTCTCTCTATATATATTTTCCTCCCAGAGCCATGGCTCAAATGGTTCAAGCAAATTTGGCCTTGGGTGCTAAGAATAGCTCCATGGCCTAAGCCTCAGGATCTCAAATAGCTTGGTTGCCGAGCAACAGAGCTGTGGCCCAGTCAGACAAAGCATCGCGTTATAGGGGCTTGCCAGGTGGACCCTGGTTGGGGCACATGCAGGAGTCTATCTCTGCCTCCCACCTCTCACTTAAGATAAAAAAAGGTGCTATAAAATTAGATTTTGATAGTGGTTACACAATTTTGTTAATATACTAAAACCACACAGAATTGTGTACTTTAAGTGGTGAATTTTATGGTATGTATATTGTATCTCAACAAAGTTGTTTTTAAAATGCTTTCAAGAAAATAGGCTTAAATATAAAAAAAAAAACCCTGTAACATTTGAATTCCTTTTTGTACTCAGACCAAAAACATTATGAAATACATAAGGAAACTTAATAAAGATTATTGGTTGATTAAAAGTTTTAATTTGGGGTCCAAAATATTCTAAGTGATTATTTTCCAGAGAATTTGTAAGATTCAGTAAGGAGTGTGAAGTTAACATTAAGAGTTTACTTATCCCACCATCAGTTACTCGCTGTAAATGCTGGCTTTTGTTTTCTATTTTTTGAGACATGACAGTAATAATGTCCCAGAATGGTGTGTGTGTGTGTGTGTGTGTGTGTGTGTGTGTGTGTGTGAGAGAGAGAGAGAGAGAGAGAGAGAGAGAGAGAGAGAGAAAGAAAGAGAGAGAGATTGAGAGAGAAAAAGTAAGCCTGACACATAGAAGCTACGTTATTGTTTTTTGTATCCATGATATTCGATTTCCTTTTCCTTAATGGCATCTGAGGGTGGTTTTGTTAATACCACTTCTTGTTCAGAGTGTGGGACTTTCAGATGCTCCAGGGAGAGATTTTTCTGTCTCTGGTTGTAGAACTTGTGGAAATTTTGGGGAGAGGTATCGGGAACGCTCCTCACGGCGCTATTTCTCTGATGTCACTGCATTATTGTTTTTTTAAATAGTGTTATTACATCCTTTAATGAAGAGAAAGAGCATAGGTTGATTGCCAGATGTAATACTAGAATTTGTGTTTAGTGTAGGAAATAAGTTAAAATAACCATAGAGACACTTGGCCTTCAGCACTGATATGTCTAAAAAGCATTATCTTCTTTATCTAGGCAAATTATTACTTTAGTGAAATAAATTTTTTCTTTATGAGTTTGCAAAATATAAATTTTTACATTATAATACTTTGCAGTAAAATAACTTTTAATTCATTTTTTATTATTAATTTTAATGGGGTGACCTTGATAAATCAGGGTACATATGTTCAGAGAAGACATCTCCAGGTTATTTTGACATTTGATTATGTTGCATACCCATCACCCCCCAAAAAAACTTTTTTTAAAGAAACACATTTTAAAAAAAGTTGTTGGCTACTGAAGTGAAGTACAAAATTAATTGGGAATTATGTGAAATAAAAAGCAACTAAATTCAGTTATTTTTTGAGATAAAGAATTAACAGTTTAAAATCAAATAATAAAGCTTTAATTAAATAATTCAATCAACCGAAAAACTATCACTCTGAGATGGAACTGGTTTAGAAACTTAGTGAAGGAGCCAGGTATAAAAGAAGAGAGAGTGAGAAGTTGAGGATTGAAAGAAAGGTAGAGAATGATACCAATGCTTCCAAAAATTCTGAGTGTTAAAAAAGTCCAGCACATTCAATTAAGCTACTAGTTTAAAGCTTTAAAAGCACAAATATATTTTTTTAAACTAAGAAACATTTAAAAAATATTTTTTATTATTCATTTTAGAGAGGAGAGAGACAGACAGACAGACAGAAAGGAGGAGCAGGAAGCATCAACTCCCATATGTGCCTTGACCAGGCAAGCCCAGGGCTCTGAACCGGCAACCTCAGTGTTTCCAGGTCAACACTTTATCCACTGTGCCACCACAGGTCAGGCATAAAAGCACAAATATTTTTGAAGCATATATGGTTTTGAAAAGTTTATTGGTTTTCAAACAATAAAAACAGCTATTCAAGAATATAGTAACTATTACAACTCTTATTTTTAGACAGACTATAGACACAAGTGAAATTACCATGTTTTCTATATCAGAAGGCTAAATTATTTTCTATTTTAAATTCTAAGAAGAACATATTTTATATTATAATATTTTTGAAATTTAAAAACTTACTTTAAAAATTATAGGGATTTTTTTCTCTCTTCCCTCTCTTCCTGAAAAGTTACTATCAAATCAAGGGTGCCATTCAATGGCATCAAGAATTAAGAAAATTGATAAATGTAATGTTAAATTCTGGCTACAGAAAGAAAGTTTCCCATAATAAGGCTAAACTTCAATCCATTCTTAGTCATTAGACAAAGACGTGTACTAGAAATACAGACTGCCATAAGTCAGTAATCCATATTGTGTTATCACCTGTGATAGCACATTGGGATATGTTTAATGGCAAAACAATTGGATGCATTTAATTCACATTCTGAGCCATTATATGGGCCTTTTAATATTTAAGTTAATTTCAATTAAATAAAGTAAAGCACTTAATTTCTTAGTCATACCAGCTACATGTGGTTAGTTGCTATTATATAGGACAGTGTGGACATAGCACATTTAAATCATCTCAGGAGGTTAGTTGGATAGTACTCATGTAAAAAGCTACAAAAATATACTTGTTGCTGATACACTGACTTCATATCTATGTTTATTGGTTGAGGTTATTAATAAGGCAGAGTTTGACACCAAGAGAAGACATTAATTTTATTAATTTTACATAGAATTTTCTCTTCACTGGTCATAGTGATATCCTTAAGCTTACCTAGAGCATCATAGACATGTGTTAGCAGACTCAGGGACTGCATGAGACAGAATAAAATAATCATTTACTTATTCATTTATTCATTCAGCAAATACTCATTTAGCACCTACTATGTTCTAGGTACTATGTTCACTCATGCTAGGTTCATGTGGTCTAAAAAAGACACTAACCTTAACCTGAAGAAACTGTATCAGAACAGGCAGAATTCAGTAAGGCTATTATAGAACTAATAGTAGAAGTAGGTTCTGTGAGAATATTTTGAAAGAAGTGGTTTATTGTGGAATTGAATAGGAAAGGAGCATAATTGAGAATTCTTTATTTTTTAAAAAGTTGTTCTATATTTGTGACAAGAAGAAGGTAGGTTTCTTGGTGAGAGGGAGAGGAATTTCATGGAATCTTTTTCCTTTATTCCACTAAAGAATTTAGCATAATTTTAAATTCTTAATAGTTGGTTAGTATATCAACTGAATAATTTAGCTAATACTAACCATTTACATTTTTTTGGCTCTTGAGAGGATTTTTCTTAAAGCAGCTACCTCATGATATTTATTTTGTATCCTGCTACTTTACTGAATGCATTTATTAGAAATCAGTTGCATTTTTATACACCAATAATGTACTATCAGAAAGGAAAACTAAGAAACCAATTATATTCACAATTGCTTCAAAAGAATAAAATACCTAGGAATAAATTTAACCAAGGATATAAAAAATCTGTACTTGGAAATTATAAGATACTGGAGAAAGAAACTGAAGAAGATACAAATGAGTAGAATATATATTGTGTTCATGAATAGGAAATTTAACACCATTAAAACATCCAAACTATCCAAAGCCATTGTAGATTTAAGGCAATTCTTATCAAGATACCAATGGTGTACCTCACAGAACTAGAAGAAATATTCCAAAAATTTATATGGAACCACCAAAGAATAACAACAGTAATCTTGAAAAAAAAAACAAAAACAACAAAGTAGAAGGAATAACACTACCTGATATCAAGCTATACTACAAAGCCATTATAATCAAAACAGCATGGGGCTTGCATAAAAATGGACACATTAGATCAATGGGACAGAATAAAGAGCCTAGAAATAAACCTCCAACTTTATACTCAATTAATATTTGACAAAAAGAGGCAAGAACATACAATGGTGTAAAAACAGTCTCTTAAATAAATGATGTTGAAAAAATTGGAAAGATATGTGCAAAAAAAAATGAAACTGGACTATACCTTCTTATACCATACACAAGAATAATATCAACAGGGATCAGAGACTTGAATATAAGATTCAAAACCATAAAAATTGTAGAAGAAAACATAGGCAGGAAAATCTCAGACCTTTCTGAGAGCAACATTTAAAATATATATATATATCACCTAAGGCAAGGAAAACAGAAGAGAAAATAAAGAGACTATATAAAACTAAAAAGCTTTTGCACAGCAAAGAAAAACATCAATAAAATGAAAAGAAAACACAAACACACTGAATGGGAGAACATATTTACCGACACATCTGATAAGGGCTTAATATACAAAATTTATAAAGAACTGATAAAACTCAACAACAAAAAATAAACAATCTCATTAAGTAATGAGCAAGGAACTTGAATATGTATTTCTCCAAAGAAGACATACAGATGGCCAGTAGACATATGTAAAGATACTCAGCATCACTAATCATCGGAGAAATGCAAATTAAAACCACAGCGATGTTACCTCACACCTGTCAGAGTGACATCATCAATAAATCAGCAAACCATAAGTGTTGATGAAGATATGGAGAAAAGGGAGCACAGGTTGGTGTAACCACTGTGGAAAGCAGTATGAAGTTACTTCAAAAAATTAAAAATAGAACTACCTTATGACCCAAAAATTCCACTTTTTTTTTTTCCCAGAAAGAAAGGTCTTTTTTTAGTGAAAGTTCAACCAAAATCTTTGTGTAACTGAATGACAATCATGATTTAGTTATCACAACCAATAAGGTCCCTCTTCTGTTCAGGGCTACCCATGTTTGTAAGGAATCTTTTTTATAGCTATGACAACCTTTGCAAGCAGGTTTACAATCTAAATTAACATAGAAGCAGACCCATGAATTATCATGCAAAAGCTTTAAATCAAGATTTAAAAAGTAGTGAAACATATTCAGTCAAAATGCTCTTCTCCCCTCAAATACTATTACTATTTTAACAAGGACAAAACTCCATTTCAGCTTATCTTGTTTTTTTTTTTTTTTTAATTAACTTTAATGGGGTGACATTGATAAATCAGGGTACATATGTTCAGAGAAAACATCTCTAGGTTATTTTGACATTTGATTATGCTGCATTCCCATCACCCAAAGTCCAGTTGTCTTCTGTCACCTTCTAACTGGTTTTCTTTGTGCCCCTCCCCTCCCCCAACCCCCTTCCTCTCCTCCCCCCTCCCCATAACTCCCACACTCTTGTCCATGTCTCTGAGTCTCATTTTTATGTCCAACCTATGTATGAAATCATATTTTGACCCAGCTATACCACTTTTAGGAATATACCCCAAGAACACCATAGCACTGTTTGAAAAGAAGAAATGCACCCCCATGTTTATGGCAGCATTGTACATAATAGCGAAAATCTGGAAACAGTCCAAGTGTCCGTCAGTGGACGAGTGGATTAAAAAGCTTTGGTACATATATACTATGGAATACTACTCAGCCATAAGAAATGATGACATCGGATCATTTACAACAACATGGATGGACCTTGATAACATTATACTGAGCGAAATAAGTAAATCAGAAAAATTCCACTTTTGAAAATATATTCAATTCGAAAGTATATATGCACCTCTATGTTCATTGCAGTATTTTTTTAAAGATTTTTTATTTATTAATTGTAGAGAGAGGAGAGAGAGGGAGAAGGTAGGGGGGAGGAACAGGAAAAATCAATTCATAGTAGTTGCTTCCCATAGGTGCCCCGACTGGGCAAACCCAGAGTTTTGAACTGATGGCCTTGGCATTCCAGGTTGATGCTATATCCACTGCTCTGCTACAGGTCAAGCTCATTGCAGTATTTACAATAGCCAGGATTTGGAAGCTGTCCAAGTGCACATCAGTAGGTGAGTGGATAAAAAAGCATTGGCATATTTACACAATGGAATACTACCCAGCCACAAAAAAAAAAAAAAAGAAAATCTTACCTTTTGCTACAGCATGGATGGACCTGGAGAGTATTATGCTAAATGCCAATCAGAGAAGGACAAGTAGGATTGATTTTACAAATATGTGGAATCTAATGAGCAAAATAGCGAAATAGAAACCGACTCATAGATTCTGAGAACAGACTGACAGCTGTCAGAGGGAATGGGGGTTGAGAAGGTAGGTGGAAAAGGTGAAGGGATTAAAAAAGAAAAAAATGTTTTAGACAGACAACAGTGTGAGGATTACAGGAGGGAAAGGGGGTGGGGCAGGTTGAGGAAAGCAGAGGGGCATAGATGGTGATAGAGGAAAACTTGATTTAGGGTGATGAACTCACAATGCAATCAGTATAGATGATGCAATGTAGAATTGTACGTCTGAAACTTTTATTACTCTATTAACCAATGCCACCCCAATAAATTTAATAAAAATATTAAATAAAATAAATAAACAAATTGAATGTAAAAATAAAAGGGCTATCTTTCTTTTTAAAATGATTTAAAATAAATAAGCAGTATATCTGGATGACTCTTCTAGAAGCTCAGGGTGGTTTGTGTAAGCAAAAATATAGAAATAGTTTTCTTAAATTTTAATGTATTTCAAATCTATCTTTGTTTTAATGTGAACCAAAAAGGCCTTATTTATGTCAACTACAAAGATTGGTTTTTTTCCTTCTAATTCTATGATAAACTATAGATGACTGATAGGGAATATAATAAGTCTGAGTGTAACTGCCAGGTTGAAAGTAGTTTGGACTTGGTAATATTGAGACCCTGCTAAAAAAGAAGAAGAAGAAGAAAAAGTCAGAACCAGGAGGACAGAATGTAGATTAAGGCAGCTGCAGTGAGCATTAGAGTGGACATTAGCTCTCCTGAACATATTTATGGGATAGGAAGTTCTAAACTACCCTTTAATTCTTATAGTTGCCACCAGATGGGTTGTCTATTTCTCTTTATTCTGCATTAAGCATGTCTAATAAATATTCAACACTTAGCACATGCAAACGCACTTGTTGAGCCTTCCTGACAGCTACTAATGAGGACATTAGCTTTCAATTAACTACATAAAGCTTTGGGCTTGGACTGGAACATTCATTCAGCACAAGCATCAGTGTGTACATCATTATAGGATATTAGTTTGTTGCTAGACAACCACATGTCCTAACAGATTTTAGGATGAGCTCCAATGATAAGCAAGCATCAGATATTTCAACTCAAGTAATTTTTTATTATCTTTTCTACCTGGACTATTCTAACAACTCTACAAGTCTTTCTATAAGGCAGAAATTTGGGGGAAGCAGCTACTCAGTTTAAATGATGAGGTAAAATATGAAAGAGTGGAATATCTGCCTTGAATACAAGGGTGGAACTGTTAGTGTAGCATGGGGTTGATGGCAATTTTAGTCAATCTGCTAAGGGAATTGCCATATGGGCAGATAAATCTCACATGTTATCAAGTATTATTTTTACTGCTTCATTTAAGTGTCTTTAAATTTAATAGAATTTAATGATTACTATTGTTTTAATGAAAACTTTCTGTAAGCAATGTGACTTATAACTTTTCTATAGTTGTTATTTTTATTTCATTATATACAAGCCTTTTTTATAAATGTCTGTAATATTATAATAGAAACTTTGAAAAGTAGGTTTTATTATACTTTGCCAAATTGCTCCATCTTAATGTATCTGTTTCTTTGAGTAAACTTTAATAAGCAGAACTCCCAGAACTGGTAAAATGGCCACAAGACAAAATCGACAAGTGGAAATTACCAAATGACTCATTTCGCATGACTTACACATTTGAGTCAGGTTTGAAAATTGTGTGAGGTTTATCTACGGAGTGGCAGTCATTGTCCCAGGCTCTGGGGTTCTTTTCCAGCCTATTGTATTTATTCCATAAAGCAGGGTATGGACCCTGTGTACTCCTTCCCTATGGGTATGAGTCGAATCATACCCTTTTGGGGCAGTAGGGTTATTGCACATGTAGTTTGTTAAAATGAGGATTCTTAGAGAAGGGTAGGACACTAACAAAGTATGACTGGTGTCCTTATAAAAAGGGGAAATTTGGACACAGACATCACACAGGAGAACTCCATGTGAAGATGAAAGCAGAGATCAGGGTGTTGCTTCTATAAGAGGAATGCCAAAGATCACCAGCAAATCACCAGAAGTTTGGAAAGCGGCACTGAACAGAAAAGCTTACAGAGCTCAGCAGGAAGAAGCCCTGCCCACACCTTGGTTCTTGTCTAGTCTTCAAAACTGTGAGACCATATATTTCTGTTGTTTAAGCCACTCAGTTTGTGGCACTTTCCTCTGGTAGCCCCAGGGAACCTGTAGTATAAGGTGAGCAGATACCCCTACATTTTGTGGGGGTAGTCAGTTAGTTCTCCCAAGTGTCCTGTACAGAGGTAAAACTTCCAGCTATTGGCCATGCGATGCTTCCCAACGTAGAGGAGGTCGAATCAATAGGCTTAGATGCTACTACAAATTCATTTGTGTCATCCATCAATAATGCAGCTCTTGTGGCTGATTCATATCAAATTCATTCCAGCAAGTGATTTTCAATGATATCAAAAGAAGGCACCCCCTCCCTTCTATTCATTTTCAGAAGCGTGTGTCAGCACTCCCTAAAACCAATGTTGATCTCATTCCAATAACCTCCTCTGCTTTGAGGAAGCATAGAAAGGCCTGATAAAAGCCCAATTAAAGAGATTTGCCATTGACTGGGGCACTTTTCCAGAAAAACTAAAAGCACCTGCTACATCTTCAGTCCATTAGGGTAAGCCACACCTGCCAGAGGCTCATTAGCAATTACAAGTTACAAAACTCCGAATGTCCCACTGGGTCCTGTATAGGTGAGCAATAAATGCACATGGAACTGGAAATGTGGTATATTATGATGCTCTTCACATTTGATTCAAAGCCCTGCTTGAGCTCCATGGCTATTTATTGCCAGTTTCTTTCTCTGTAGTACTGGCAGCCTTTCACACATAGTAAATTCCTAGTAACATTTGTTAACAGAGTCAATGGATGGATAAGTAAATAGAATTAAGTCTTTAGAAGTGGGTTCTAGATTCACCTGTAAGCTCTGCCTCTATTCTTTTTAAAGCAATTGGGCATTAGCACTGTGTCACTTATCATACTATCTTATACGCTCATGAAATAAAGATATTCCAGTAAACAAATGATCTCTTCTTGCCACAGGCTTGACTTAATGCTATATGTATCTCTTACTTGACACCAAGTTGTACCTTATTCCTCAAAATGTGTTAAAATCTACCTAGCTCAGTGGTCCATTTGACAGATATTACTGACCAGCATGTTTATTTAGCTGTAAAAATAAGATTTATACATTGATAAAAATTTGGTAGGCACAAGCTGCAGCACAGACTGTGGATTACTGCTTTATTGTTTGTTGGGACTCAGATGCATTTAATCTCCCCTGAAGGAGCCCTAGCACCCCTTCAGTTTATGTTATTAATTAACCACTCTAATCATGACCAAATGTGTATCCAGATATCAGCATAAACACACACACACACAACATAATGGAGACTGGACTTCAGGATTTACAACCGTGATCCTCAGTCCAAGGGTGACAGTGAATTAGTAGAGACATAGGGCCAGCAACTTTGACTGGTTATTTTTCTGCTAAGAAGACTATGATTAGTCAAAATGCACTTGGATATTTCCTCTCTTGATCTAGACAGCTGGAATTCTTATATCATAATTGCCTTCTCTGACATAATAAATGATAATGCCTTGCCATTTAAAGAATTAGGAGTACATAGATTTATGGGGAGATAGAGGTCAGGTTGTATTAGTTTTTTTTTCCCCTTGGATTATATATTTTTTAGGGAGGTATAATTGATAAATAAAAAATTTATTTGTGAAGTATATAATTTTTTTATGATAGTCACACAAAAGTGATGAATAAAACAAACATCCATGAGTTTATGGACCAGCTTTGTCCGATCTTAATATTTTTGTCTTAAATAAGCTTGACTATTCTTTTGGCAGAAATAATCTAACATTTATTAAACTCACACTAACTTTTTAAAAGTCATTTTTAGCTTTACTTAGGATGAAATATTTCACCATACTATAAGTGCACAAAACAAAAATATATAGCCCAAGATTAACCACAAGATCATTATCTTTGTAACCTCCACCAGGCTAAGAAACAATATGCTTGCCAGCACCAACAAGCTCTTTTCTTGTCCTCTTCCATTGCTAGGGTCTTCCTTTCTTCCTCTAAAAGTAACCACAATCTTGATAATTTCTATTGGGAGTATCATCTTTTGAACACAACAAAGATAGCAGTAATGACCACGTGTTTACCCTTGTTTATCCAGTGGTCAGGATGGGTTTCTACTCATCTAGTCCACATGTTCTCATCTGGTATCTTTAAAAACCACACTTTGCATCTGTAAAGCTCTAGCCTAAAGCTGGAGGATGGAGGGAAGAAAGCTATGGTATGGACTAAAGCAGACTCAAAGAATGACCTCATAGACTTGGCCTTATCAGTATGATGTTCTCGTCTGAGAGAAGCATGAAAAGTAACAAACCCACGGTTCTCATAGTCAGACGTACCTAAATTAGAATCCCATATCTGCACTCCCAAGCTACATCTCATTGAAAAACTTATTCAAGCTCTCTGTTACTAAATTTCCTTTGATTTAACCTGAAGCTAGTAATAGTAGCTTCCTCCCATATTTGTATTTGTGTGTGTGGGCAGATTATGAGACAGCATGTGTTAAATAAGATAATATATTGGAAAGTACCTACCACAATGCCTGGCACCAAGCAGGTGTTTAATTGCTAATCTCTTTATAACCACAACATCATGTTGGAAATGTTCCGTCTGACTCATACAGCCCTGCTTGCAAAACATCATCCTCTTTAAATCAGAAACACATGAACAATTCAAAATCCGGTTTGGAAAAATATGCATGTTCTTTTTTCTAGCCATCACATAATTGGTACAGTATGATCTGGAAGTGAGGTGGGTATTTTACCAAAACACAAATACCTTGTGTACATGAATAATTCATATCCAGTTACTATCTGTATACTAGAAAAATGTCATTTTTAAGACCAGGATTTGGGGAATAATTAGAAGATACAGGCATTGTTAATAAGTAAATATTTTTCCCAAAGAACATCATATAGAGGGTCCTTGGATTATGACACAGTTCTGTTTCTACGCCAGTGACGTAACCCAAATTTTGGTGTAAGTTGAAACATACCTTAGTCTAAGTCACTTTTCTATCCTAACACAGTTGTAAAGCCATAATCTAGATACAACTAAGCCACAGAAAAAGGAAAAGGGCATAAATATACTGTACTGTACACTGTACTGTGTATACACTATAGTAACAAAAAATGAGTGTAAAAAACCTTCTTACCTTTATTTTTGTGGTTTGTTTGCACACTGGAAGGGGCATTGTTGGCCCTGACTAGTTGGCTCAGCAGTGGAGTATCGACAAGCATGTGGAAGTTCTGGGTTTAATTCCCTGTCAGGGCACACAGGAGAAGTGACCATCTGCTTGTCCACACTTCCATTCCCCAGCCCCTCTTTTCCTTCCAGTCAAAAGGTTTGAGCAAATTTGGCCCTGGGCTCTGAGGATGGCTCCATGGCCTTGCCTCAGGTACTATAGTTTCTTAGTTGCTGAGCAATGGAGCAATGACCCCAATGGGCAGAGCATCATCCCATAGTGTGATTGCTGGGTGGATCCCAGTTGTGGCACATGTGGGAGTCTGTCTCTTCCTCCTCTCTTCTCAGTTAATAAAAAAAAAAAGAAAAAAAAGAAGGAGCATTGCAAGGTGGGAGAGAGTGACCTATTGATAAAAGGAAGCTGGAGAGGCAGGAGAACCTGAAAAAGGTGCTGCAGATATGGGGTCAGGTGAATCAGGATTGTCTAAGGAACATGCAGGAGACAGGGGAGATGATTCTACCTGTACTACAGGTGTTTCACCTCAAGAAGCAGCTGATGTAGAGGGTACAGGATCTGTTGCAGGCCTCTATACTTTCTTAAAGAATTGTTCCAGGCTAGTTTGGAAGGTTGATGGCTTCTTCTCTTCCAAAATCTGCCTTAACACTCACGTCTTAATTTTTTTAAGTTTTTATTTGAGTGAGAGTCCTAAACTCTCAACATTTATGTTGAGACTGCCGTAACCTGAGGACCCCATGTATTATGTTCCCTTTAACTCAATGTTATGCATTTTCTTTTTTAGAAAAATAGAGGTCACTTTTGAAAAACATTGGTGTTTGTCAAGAGAAGAGACTTGTTTACATCTCTTTTGTCTGTATTAGACAGAAGGTACTCAAAGATCTTGTGCTTTTAAAAATTTTCTTTCTTCTCACCTAGCATTATGCTGGCCACTTGAGAAGTAAATTCTCATTGATGACAAGTGAATGAATCAGAAAAGAAAATTATGGCCAAGAATAAAAGAGTAGGATGAGTTAGAGAGGCATGAGACAGGTTTGAATAGAGAAGTAGGAACAGGAGAAAGGAGAGGTTACGGTGTGGAGATAGCGACTGCTCTGGATGGGAGCTGTTTGGAGATGCAGACCTACTAGCATTCAACAATTCGTGTCTGAAACATTAACTCCAAAAGATTCTATTTTATACTGTCCTGTGAAAGTAGAGAGAGACTTAATTGTATTTGGCTATTTATATTAGTCTTCTGACCTCTTCTGGTCTTAGCTTAATCATCAATTTATCAACGATGTGTTGTTCAAAATGAAAAAAACAGTGTTTTTCTCTGACAATACTTAAACCTATCACCACTACCACCTACTTCATTCTTGCAAATAATATTTTGATTTGTTTTCTTCATAGCTCTTATCATATATATACATACATATATATACACAAAACATGTATTACTTATATAACATATGTTATTACTTATACCTCCTTTATAACATAGGCTCTATAATTGCAGGATTTTTTTCATTGCTATATGTCTAACACACAAAAGATGTGTGGCACCTAGCAGATGTTCAACATGTATTCAACAAGGGATCAAATGACTAATAAAAGGATAAGTAAACTGCCTACTGTGTCCCTGGTACTGTACTAAGCAGATATTGGGAAAATAAAGAGAATAAGGCAGGCTTCCTGACCTGAACTGCTTATAAAAGCGGACAAGTAAACAGTAGTTTCCAAAAATTATGATCAGTATTCTGAGCATTATGTTAGAGGTGAGTGCATGTTTGTGGGAATACACAACAGGAACCTCTTGCCTTGAATATAGTAGGACATTGAAGGCTCAAGGAAATCTTCAAAGGATTAAAGTTTGAGCTGGGACATGGAGAATGGATAGAAGTGAACCACGTATCAAGGAAAATAGAGGCCCTAATTTAGCAATAGATGTCTGGGTTTAAATGCACTTTGAGAGGTTAAATACAGTAATTATTAACTAAAATTATAAACTTAACTGGTTTATGTGTACCTCTGTCCAGGCAGGCAGTAATTGGAAAGGAGAAACCGGCCAGCAGAGCTGCGATAGAATGACTTCCGAAGCTGAACGCTAAAGATGAAAGCTGAGATTAGGCACTCAAAAATTAAAGCAGGTGCCCAATGGCAAGAACAAATCGAAGAAGATAAATGAATACTTAAATGAAGAGATTATCTAATCAGTTTAGTAAAAGCAAACTTGTGCATTTTTTATATCCAAGATCATAAAGTTTCCAGGTGTGTCAGAAAAAAACATAACCTACTTTGAGCCCATCGTGTGCTGGAGACGCTGTTCTGCTGAGGAGAGCCAACTCCTCAACTTTCAGAAATCCTGTGAGCTGGTGGTTAAACATTCATTATTAAAAATTAAATTAAATAAATTTTCAGTTAAATAAATTGCATTAAAACCAAGATGGCAAGTACTTTAAACTTACCAGTTCCTCATCATTTATTACTAGCTCTGTTCTTGAGACTACGGGGGTCCTGGGTTATGACAGTCTCGACATACGACATTTCTAGTTTAACAACACTCACTCTTATAAAAGCTTAAAAAAATTGAGACATGAATATTTCAGCTTATGCCATTAGCATTATACTATGGACTACATGGGTGAACTAGTTTGGTTGTGTGTGGCAGAAGAATACGCAGTAATACGGCATACGAGTGAGGGAGATAGAAACCCCAGAATTCAAGAGATTTACTACCAAGGCTTTGGCTGAAGGTTTTTCTGGGGTAGAGGATGGGTTGGCAAAATTTCAGGCTGAGGACCTCAGTGCTGACAGATTTAGTAAGGTCTATAGAGCTATTATAGGTACTTTGCAACGCTATAGGCAGATTTTGGAACAGAAGGAATCATCAACCTTCCAGACTAGCCTGGAATAATTCTTTAAGAAAGTTGAGAAGCCTGCAAAATATCCTATAGCTTCTACATCAAGCTACTTCTTGAGATTAAACACCTGTAGTACAGGTAGAATCATCTCCAGCGTCTCCTGCATGTTCCTTACAATTCTGATTCACCTGACCCAGTATCTCCAGCACCTTCTGCAGGTTCTCCTGCCTCTCCAGCTTCCTCCTCCCAATAGGTCACTCTCTCCTACTTTGCAATGCCCCTTCCAGTGTGCAAGCCAACCACAGGAATAAATAAAGAATTTTTTTACACTCATTTTTTTCTGATACTACAATACAGTGTACAGATTGGTATATTTATATCTTTTTCCTTTTTCTATGGCTTAGTTGCCTTCTTATGTTCTAGATTATGATTTTACAACTGTGGTAGTATAGGTAAGTGACTTAGGCTAAGGTGTGTTTCAACTTACACCAAAATTCGGGTTATGTCACTGTTGTAGAAACAGAACTGTGTCATAAGCGAGGCCCCGTCGTATTTCTATCTATTCTATCTGTACGGCAGAAATACTGTATGGTGGAATGGACAGCTGTTGCATATCAGCTCCCCAAACCCTGAACGTGTACCACTGCCTTAAGCCCAGAGACCTAATAGGTTGATGGTCTGAGGGCTGAATTTGTCAGATTCAGCCCACAGAATAGACCTGTGTCATATCCGTGGTTTCTCAATGCCTCTTAAGTGCTTTTCTTACATTTTGGGAATTTCCTATTTTGAGTTCTAAATGACTCTCCCAGCCTCCTTTGCCATGATCAGGCACAGGCATATGACCTGAGAAGGGGTGGTACTTGAAATCCCTGTCACTGATAGGGTTGGTGGAGTGTGGTGGAAGGGCGTAGAGAGCTAAGGTCAGTGGTGGAGCTGGTCCTACAGTGGCATTCTGGGTCTCCTGTGCTGTGAGAAATGTGCTGTCTGCTTGTGCCCTGCAGTGAGTGGATCACACTTTCAGGGAACTGATAGTTATCTGGCTTATTCAGGGCAAATCAACCCTAGAGTTGAGACTCAGCCTAATTTTCTGGCTGTGAGCTTCTAGAGATCCTGTGATCTTTCCCTTTAATCAATTTATCTTATACTTGAAATAACCAGATAGGTCCTGAGATTTGAAACAAGAAGCTGAGTTAACACAGAAGCTTATTTCTACTTTAACACACCATAAATGAAACTATAAAAGTTTAAACTTTGACAATGTAGAACAAAAATACAATTATATTGCATAGGATAAAATCTTAACTACCTTTATTAAAAAAAAGTTGGAAATATAGTAGTATTTATTACCCAGGACTTACCACTGCTAACATTAAATATTTCTTTCTTTCTCTTTTTATATACAGTATATATTATAATAAGAGCAAGTTCATACTACCTATACAGCATTGCATTATATTATGATGGTGTCATTAGTTATATATATTTAACAACATTATCTGCACTTGTCTTTCTAAATCAAAATTGTATTTATTTCTCAATTTAGATATAGCTTATATGAGAACTGTCATTTGAATTTGTTTCTTCTGAAAGTTTGTTGACTTTTTTATTTCTGGAGGGACAGTCTGATTTCTGGAATAAGCAGAACCTTTGGAATTTATTTTTGTGTTAATTAATTTATTTAATAAATGATTATTGAGTATCCGCCATGTGCATGAAGCTGCTGTTAAGTGCTAGAGATATATCAGGGATTACATAGACAAAATTCTTACCCTCAAAGGGCCTATACTTTGATGGGAGAAATAGATATTATAGCTAATGAGTTAAAGTTGGGTAAAGGGGATGAGGTACTAGGGAGAAAAATAAAGCTGGGCAGGGAAGATAGGAAGTTCTTGGGATGGGGAAGGTGCTTACAATTTTAAACAGAGTGAACAGAATAAAGATACCATATGACCCAGCAATCCCTCTACTGGGTATAAACCCCCATACCTTGAAAACATTGGTATATAAAGATACATGTACCCCCATGTTTATTGCAGCATTATTCACAGTGGCCAAGACATGGAAATAACCAAAGTGTCCCTCAGTAGAGAATTGAATAAAGAAAATGTGATATATATATATATATATATATATATATATATATATATACACACACACACACACACACACACACACACACACACACACACACACACACACAATCGAATACTACATAGCCATAAGAACTGATGACATATTGCCATTTACAACAGCATGGATTGACCTTCAGAACATTATACTGAATGAAATGAGTAAATCAGAAAAAGCTTAGGACTGTATGATTTCACATATAGATGGGATATAAAACTGAGACTTATGGACATAGATAAAAGTGAAGTGGTTTTCAGAAAGGGGGGATGTGGAGGAGGGGTTGGGGGAAGGGAGTAAAGAGGGACAAATATATGGTGATGGAAAGTGATTTGACTTTGGGTGATGATGGGTATACAACATAATCAACAGTTCAAATGCTATAGAAATGTTGACCTGAAACCTATGTATTCTTATTGATTAATGTCACCCAGTTAAATTTAATTTTCTAAATAACATAAAAAAATAAAAGAAAGTGGTGAACTTTGTGTAAAGCAGATTTCTCTCTGTAAGGGGAGTGAGGTTTATCCAATCAGTTGAAGGTCTGAATAGAATAAAAAGACCAGCCTTCCAGAGCAAGAGGGAGTTTTCCAGCAGAATGCTTTGAACTTTATCTTCATCTGTACCATTGGCTCTCTTCGGTCTGCACCTACCATACCATACTTCAGACTTACCATCCTCTATAATCATGTGATTCAATTCCATATATATGTATATACATCCTAATATCATATCAGTTGTTTTTCCATATTTAAAGTCATTGCATTAAATAA